>NC_136424.1:101772500-101820000 GCF_052625555.1 Lactuca saligna | reverse complement strand
AACACTTCCTACAAACACCAAATACTCCCAACACCATCAACCATCTTCATCTTCTTCAAGAACAAGATAAATCCCTGGAGAAAGTGAAGAACACCAAGATCAACAAGCTAAATGAAGAACACCATCAACCATCTTCATCACATGCTCTTCATCAAACTTTAAGATCATCAACTTCACCACCTTTGCTCATCACACCACTTACCACCAAACACCTCTCTTATATCAACCTCCTTCCAACCTCGAAAAAAATCTCCAAATACCCTCCTTAAACCTCCTCCAAAAAAACCCTTTCGAATCACCACAACCATCACCATGTGACAACCTGAAATTTATTCCATCACTGTAACCCGTTTCCGTTAATAAAACTCGTTTTTATTAACTTTTCCGTTAACATTTGGGATCAGGCAAATTAAATTGGAACTTTTATTATGACTTCATAAGTGTCGGAACAAATTAGAAAAACACGCAATATTCCCTTGATAATTTTTAGTTACAATCAAGTCAAATTACGATCATTTAATCGGGTACGACCATAAGCCCCGTTTAACGTCGGTATCGGGTAGATTCCCACCTGGCCACAAACTCAAACCCTATATAAGGGTTGAGTGGGCACTAAATTGAACTTTTCCCACTCTAATCTCTCTCTCTCTCTCTACTCTCTCTCTCTTCAAGGCCTGATTCTTCCAAAAATCCGCAAGTTTTCGTCCCCAAACTATAAGTTCTCTTACCCTAGATTGTACTAAAGCTCATTTCATGTCAATATAGCATTAAAATCACCCATGAATGTCAAGAACAAGGAGTTTATGGCCCAAGAACCTTCTTAGGCCGTAAACCCTTAAAAGGGTGCCAAAATGCCCCCAAATTCCTTCCTTAGGCTTAGATACTAGCTTAGAACTTAACCTTGAAGTGTTTTGGACCTTAAACATCAAGTTTGGAGGCTTGAATGAGGTTTTACGGCCCAAGAACATTCTTAGGCCGTAAACTCCCTCAAATGATGCAAAATGAGCCCTAAACCCCTTATTTAGCCTTGGACCTTAACCTAGAAACTTGTAGGAGTGAGCTTAGGACCAAAAAAATGAAGGAATAGATGTGTCCAAGGGTTTGCGGCCGTAAACCATAGTGTTCACGACCGTAAACTCCCAAGGAGTGGTCTATGGACCGCAAACTCTAAGGGAGTACCCCTTTTGAACCCTAATAACTTCTCAAGCCTTGGATTTAACCTTAGAACCCTTCCTAGTGATGTAAGAGACCCTTAAGCACACAAATACACTCCTCCCATGAGTTTACGGCTGTAAACTCATGGGGGAATTGGTCCCTCAACCGTAAACTCACCTAAGGTGGGTATTTGAGGAGTAAACTCCATAGTGAGGCCTTACACTCTTTCCTTTCAACCCAATAGCCTCCTAGCACTTGACCAAAGTGTTCTCTTCGCATTAGGATGTCTATACGTGTTTAATTAGTGTTTTAATCACTTATATGTAAACATATGTCTTCATATGTTACTAGGATCATAAAGTGTGTTCAAGTCTTCACTTGACACTAAGCACTCAACCGACACTTCCATCCGATCCACTCGTTGCAGGTGAGTTCATACCCCTTAATTAACCTTTCAAATGTTTTTAAATGTTTTATGGGGGGAATACAAGTTGAATACAACAATTTATAGTATCAATCACATGTGATTTATAACTTGCAACCAAAAAGGATTTTCTATACTTTTAGCTACTTGTCAACAAAATTGTTTTAAATAATTATCCAATGCATTTTCTATGTTAAATTGTTATTAAACTATTTTCAAACTGTTTTTAAACTTCTTTCCTTTTAAACTATATCTACACCAATATATTTATATAAGTAAGACTTGAAGGACTTATGACTGATAGCTCGCCTTACTTCCTGTTCTTGTTTGATTGTGGTTTTAGGGTATATTGTTATATGTCCGACTATCGTTGAATTCTTAGTTATATATCATATATATTTGTGTTAGATATGAAAATCTTCACTTAATTCAATACCTTTGTAAATCAAAGGCATGCAATCCCACATTCTATTTAACTATAATAGGTATAGTTAAGACTACTACTCATTACTCCTATCACTATGATGTTCACTATAATTACTACTATTATGAGATAATACATGTTAAATACTATGTAAGAAGAACACTCTATACACTATACTAAAATGTTCATTATACTATAATACAAGAGAATACACTAATTCAGAATGTGACACACTATTCCTTTACACGACACTCTACTGTGCAAACACCGTGTAACCAGAGCTTCCCAGAAGGAAAGCAAACACTACATGTGTAGATCTATACAGGACGGACACTATCACATCCCGACTGTTAACTACAATCCGAGCCAATTAGGCCCAGGGGTGACAAAGCATCGCTACACTATGCATGACCAGGAAGGTCATCAGATACTCTACTATAGATCACATTCATACTCAAATTAACGCACTAAGAATTAGAGGCTAAACTAACTTCCCGAAGTGAATATATACATATATATATATATATATATATATATATATATATATATATATAATACTAACTGAAGTGTGCAACACTATTATATCCAGCCGGCAGTAAAACTGCTGAAATAAGATATTATCTTTCCTCATCTACTTTACATAAATGAAATCTATAACCTTATTCTTATAATTGAGAGTTTCAATGGGAAAACTTTTGCACACTCAAAGGGTCAAACTTACAAATATTCAAATCTAGAAAATATAGGATTTTCTAGGGATTTTACTATTTTCAAACATTAATCACAACTTTTATATCACAAGATTGTAAACACTTTTATATACAAGTAACGACACTAAATTCTTATGAACTCACCAGCTTTATGCTGATACTCGTTTTCAAAATAACTTGTATTCTCAGGTCAAAAGTAGACAGGTACTGATGCAGCTTATGAGAAGATGGAGCATATACAAGACCCATCTTTTATTTTTGTTTATACTTTTGGTGTCTATCAAACTGTACAGAACACGCTTGTATTTACAATTACTATATTAATGCAATGGTTGTTGTCGCTTGTTTTTACTATTATGCATTGTTATGATACTGTACATGACGTCCTCCACCGCAGAACGTATTTCGCCGTTCTAGGTTTTGGGGTGTGACACACCACCTTCCTATTTTTCGACATCAGAATTTGCATGTTAGAAAACAAACAAACCGAGCACAACACAGCCAAAATACTACTAGAGAGATTTTCACCATCAATTCTTCAGGACCTTACCTACATCTAGAAATTTTCATGGATGATTTTGACCGCTGGAAACCCCAGAGAGACGTGAGAGAGAATTGGCTATCCAAAGAGATTTCTATTTTCGAGTTCAGAATCTTCATGTTAGAAAATAAAAAACTAGGCACAACATAGCCAAAACACTACTAGGGAGAATTTCACCAAATTCTCCAGAACCTTACCTACATCTAGAAATTTTCGTGGACGATTTTGACCACGGGAAACCCCAAAGAGACGCGAGAGAGAATTGGCTATCCAGAGAGATTTACTCCAAAAATCTACATCCATCGCCACCCAAAGCTCCTTCAACTTCACCATTTTTGGTGTCTTACACCACCAAAATTACAACCTTATTCCACCTCCTAACACCCTCCAAATACCCACTCCAACCTCATCAAATCTCCACAAAACACCCTATACCCGTATACAAATACATGACTCGTGTACTTTGCACTGTTTTGTAAACAACCCATTTTACATGAAAGTGAACTTTTTATTACTTATCAAATACCAGATTGATCTTTGAACAAATATCGACCAGTCGTTCCAAGAGTCCCAATATTGACTAGTCGTTCCAAGAGTCCAAATATTGACCAGTCGTTCCACGAGTCCAGTTCAGTCCCAATATCGACCAGTCGTTCCAAAAGTCCAAATATCGACCAGTCGTTCCACGAGTCCAGTTCAGTCAATTTATTGACGAACCTACTTGATATATATATATATATATATATATATATATATATATATATATATATATATATATATATATATATATATATATATATTTATATATTTATATATTTTATTACAGCTTTATGTCATTTAAATATAATCATTTATATTATTTATAGCTTTACGTCATTTAAATACAGTCATTTATATTATTATAGTTTTCAATCATTTATAGCTTTCATATTTATACTTATTCCGCAATTATTATTCTTTATATATATCTACATCTTATATCTTAAACTTATATATCTATCACACAGTAACTGATAATCGAGCTTTTTGTTGTAGTGATCAGATTTTTATATTTCCAACAATTGGTATCTGAGCTGATATAAAAGAATAATTTCTCAACATTTATGATCTTTAACTTTTTATGATCTAAAATATTTTGATCCTTAATTATTATATTTTTAAGATTCAAAATTAAATAATTTTAAAAAAAATCCAAATATTGTATTAAACAAAAACATTATTTAACTCAATATATTATGATCCAAATTAATATAATCCAAAAAATGTATAATGCATAATATCGTTATGATTCAAAATACTATTATTTAAAAGTTTATGATCTAAAAATAATATGATTAAAAAAAAAGTAAGAACGAAAAATATTATGATTTTTAATATTTTTCTTATTTAAAAGTGTATAATTGTTAAACATTAAAAACTCAAACCAATATTTAGTTTAAAAACTAAAAATAATAATAATAATAATAATAATAATAATAATAATAATAATAATAATAATAACAATAATAATAATAATAATAATAATAATAATAATAATAATAATAAATAAAAGCAAAAAATTAAAAACAAAAATAAAGAAAAAACCATATTTCAAGTATGTAATAAAGATATTAAAAAAAAGCAAAAAAAAAATAATTAAAAAAATCAAAGAAAACGAAAAATAATTTAAAAACGTTAAAACCAAGCTTATATCTATTTAATTTTTTTTATTTTTTTAACAAAAAATAAAAACCAAAATAAAAGAAAAAGAAAAAAAACTCATTTAATTACATTCTATGGACATTCGTCGTACATGATTATTCCCTCGAGACCGTATTACATTCAATGGATGTGCATCGCGTGCAAACGTGTCATGACCAAATAAATAGGTTTGACGTTTGTACTCTTGACGAAATGATTGGTGGAGAATAATCATTGCGGTCCCTATCAATTTTTGGGTTCTTACTGGATCTAATTTTGTAAGACAGTCTGATTTTGTAAGACTATAAGTCAACTTTTTTCTAGTGAAATATTCTAATATTCCAGTATTTATAAAAATTAAATATGTTTAATATTCTAATATTCTAAAACAATAATTTTAACATATTTTACATTGAAATATTCTAAAACATATATTGTTAGAAAATATTGCATATTCTATTTTTACAAACAATAAAATATTATGATATTTCTCTCAAATAATTTGGTTTTACTGTCTCACAAAGTTATGTTCGTCTCAAATGAACTCTTATGTGTGTGTGTTTATATATATATATATATATATATATATATATATATATATATATATATATATATATATATATATATATATATATATATATATATATATATATATATATATGGCTTGGTTATAATGTGGATGTCATCTATTGTATGGTAGTAAGGACAATTTTGGACCAACGGATGAAAAATGATGAATGTCTATGATTTGAGGGTCTATGATATAACAATGGAATAACATGTATTATATAATCACACAAAATCCATTGTAAGGGTATTTTAGTTAATTAAACAATATTTAAAAAAGGAAAATTTTGAATTTTAAGGGATAAATGATTTTTTTAATTTTAAAAATCTGTTTTTTTTTTTTAATTAAGTCAAGTTCAAATATAAAGTAGTTTTGAATTACAATGGTTTTATTCTGTCATAATGTCATTCTATTATAATGTTATTCTATGAGAATTCGTGCCATAACTAAACTAATAAGGAGTCTTAGAATCATGGAAGCTTAAGGTGTTGTAAGAACCAATATCATACCATTTTTTTCAATTATTCTTCAAGAATGAGCCAAATAACATAACATTTGAACGGTAAAGATGGTAGTAAAAGATTTTCTTACAAAATCGTTTTACACTTTTATGATAATGAACTTAAAATACAATTAGAAACTAAATTACATCAAAATGCATTAAAAATCTAAAAGAAATCAAAATACTAAGGAAATCATAATGTATTCTAATATAATAGACTTCAACTTCTACCAGAATCTAAAATGTACTTGATATTCTACCAGAATCCAGAATACACTTAATCTTCTTTTCGAATCTAAAATGCACTTGAGAGAATTATTTGTTTGCAAGCTCACTTGATTCCATCCATAAAAAATATGCATCATCTGATCTTCTTTAAGAATCATAAATAAATGAATCAATATGCTTGTAATTAGATAATTAGAACTAAAGAATTCATTTGTATACATACAAATGAATATTATTGCTAAGAATCACTTTATACATTCTGGCAAAATATATTCTACTAAAATACATTCTTCTTCTCTGTGTTTTCTTTATTTCTCACATCAATAGCAACCTCTTCAAAACCTAAACGCTCAAAGAAAACATAATCAACTTTTAAATATTAAAAATTGAAATGTGTTCTAAAATAATAAACTATAATTCTGATAGAATGTTTTAAACATTAAAGAATTGTGATTCATTTTAATAGTGTAAAATCACTTGATCAGAAAATAAATTGTATGAAAATTTGTTAACTTGTTCAACCATTCCGAAAAAATGTTAACTTGTTCAAATCATAACACTTGCTGCTGGATTTCATAATTTTAATAATTAAAAGTGTGCTGAATCTATACTTTTATATTTTAGAAATGCAAAAAGATTAAAATATCATGATAAAGGCATAATCAACTAATTGATGAAAGAGCTTCATTTTTAAAAACAAACTTTATGAGTATTTTGGGCTTTTCAAATAAAAAATAAGGAATAATATTTGGGTCAAACATTTCATTGGCTGATGTACATCACCAAAAAACAATATGAAATGAAAATCAATTGATGTTCTTTAATACAATCTTTTTGTAAGGTCATTCGTTATACCCACTACTAACTACTATAGTGATGGGTGTCACCTCATCACCATATTCAACCACTAAACCTATAGGATACCCACCACTATATTCTTCTTATTTTTTTTATTTTTGAATTAAAAAATATATATTTTTTAATTAATTAAAATGTAGAGAGATAGAGAGTCATGGAGAGAGAAAAAAAATTATTGGATGTTGTTGTCCGTTCTCCCCACCACATTTAACTACAAATTTTTCCACTACTAAGATTATGGGGTGGTGTTCACATTTTTTATCCGTGGCCACATAGACCACGAACATGATCGTTATGAGTATACCATAAGGCCTAATAGGATTGCCAGCTAAAACAATATATATATATATATATATATATATATATATATATATATATATATATATATATATATATATATATATATATATAAAATAATAACTTTAACTTCAAACAAACACTAATATATATGATGCATGGGATTTCTTCTTAAAACAAGAACTTATGTATAAGAATCCCATAAAAAATCATTTACCATTGGCAATTGAATTTGGTATTCTTTCCATATAGTTATACTAACTAGAACTTCATGGATAAAGTACTTCATGCGAGAAAAAAACTCATGTGGGTTGTTCTAATTAAATTTGATAATCAAATAGAGAAGTTGTAAATCCAAATTAAAACTCAGAAAAACCCAAGTACGCAACGCAACTATTAGGAAATGGGTTTATGATGATCGATAGTGAGAAGTGCAGAATGAATATGATTTAAATTATGGGAACTTACAGACCATGTTTTTTTGAAAATAATAGAATATAAATATAAATATGTAAATTCGTGTTAAACCAGGTTCTGTAACAGACCAGGTCAACAATTCAACTGGTTTTAAGGTAAAACCGACCGGTTCAATCAGGTTCATAAATAGGCAAAAAGCCGCTCTTAATTGACCGGTCTCTTCACCGATTCGATTTTGGGTTTTAAAACATTTGATATCACCATCTCCAAAAATTGAAGCAATTAGTTTGTTGTCATTTCAAGAAAACATACAAAACCTCAAACATTGACAACTTTTCTGTAAGTCTAAAAGTGCAAAGAAAGTAAAAAAAAAAAAAAAATTAAAAAATTAAAAAGACAAAGAAAATGCAAAAAATATATATATATGATTTTTTAGTTGGTGGAAATATATGATTTTTTAGTTGGTGGAAATTACTAAACCCCCCATCCCTTTTTCGTATCTACACCAAGCGGTTTACGTTGCAGAGGTGGCAAACTCGCCAATACCCAGTCAGGTGCACTATCTAGCCACAAAACTTTCCCAGAATCTTTGTTTTTGAAATCCGGTGAGTTCTCACTTTTCTGTATCAATAAATATAATATTTGTCATCAACACACAACAAAACAGACTGTATGTACATTGGACTGAGACTGAAACTGAAACTGACGTACCTTATCTAGTCTATTGTCCCACCAATTACCAGGATTTTCAACCAAATGCTTCCAAGAATCACCATCTATATTTAAAGTTTAAACCCAACAACAAACATATTTAGCAAGAAGATGAAAGTAATTACAAAAAAGTAAAATTTAAAAAGTAGCAACCTTTTGTGGGTTTAATATGATTAGAAACACCATCATTAAACTGTAAGTGTCCAAGGCTTTGTAAAACCTCTGGTGGTGCATTGTCAAGCCATAGTCCATCACCACTCACTTTGTGTTTAAAGTCTGGGAATTTGGCTTTCACCTGGGATACATATTATATAAATATTTTTTTTTAAAAAGGTTCACTTATTATTATAAAAATAAAATATAATACTATAATATAAAAGTAATAATCACCAAGCCCTTGCGTTTCTTTTCACGGTTATCGTCCCATTGTGTGGAATTAGTTAAGAGATCCCTCCAAGAAGCTGCCAAAAAGATTTGAAATTTTTATACTTGATATCAATGTTTTTTAAAAACAAAGCAGATTAAACTTAAAGAGAGAAATATTTATATATATGTGAAGTACCACGGGGGGTTTGTTTATCAAACTTTTTAGCAGAATGAAAAGATTCGACTTCTTTTGAGTTATTATAGACTTGGGAAGATTTAGCATCATCATCGAGTAGCAGACTTTCATTTTCTTGTTCAAATGCTGCATCTGTTGTAAAGATTTGTCAGTTCTTATAATTCATTTGTAAATATAGCATGGAAATTTGAAAGGTGGAAGTGATGAATAAAAACATTATGTGAACAGATTACCTGAATTCTTGGTGCTCCACCTATCCAGCTTGTATGGTGTAGAAGTAGATGTTTTCTTTTGAACAAAATTAATGGTGTGTGCCATAACCTGGACATTTGCTTGAACTTCACTTAGTTTAAATGGTGGAACATCAACACTTAAATGTCCAGCTACATGTACATAATCTTTTTCTTTCAGATGGCTCATTGCAATATGTGCCAGATCACCTTCAAATATAACTGGAATCCTGTATTCAACAAGAAGCAAACAACAAAAAATTAACAGATTCAGAAAACTGTCTACAGATGTTCAAGATAAAGTGATACAAATCGGTCTAATATACCATGGAGAAAATTTTATATACAGTCAAGATATCCAAATACTTTGAACATACAGCATACCTATATCTGAGCTAAGAAATGGATTAAGTTATATAAATCCAATGACATAAGGTTAATTTACAATATACCTATAACTTTGTGCATATGTATCCACTCTCCAAGATTGTTTTAAAGTCTTGCATTCTAGCTCTTGCCTCTTGGTAACTGTTAAGGTAGGATACTCAAAGATGTGCGAATTGAGTAGAAAAGTTCAAAATTCAATATAATCAAAGCCCTAAATTATAAGGTGAATGAAAAGTATGAATCCTAGTCACATAAAACCTAAACAGTATCTCCTTTTTAGGAACTGGTGAGTACCGAGTACCTTTTTTTTTCTTTATTAGGAGAATGAAAAGTATCAGGATCATAACATGGATGTAATACCACCAAAAACGAAAGGATAATACATTTGAACTACTAAAAACATTAATAATAAAGCTGTAAAACTGAAGCAATAAGCGAACCAATATCAATATCAAGTGAGGTAATAGTAGTACCAGAAAGACGGTAGAGAAGTAGGAGATTCAGAGTCGTCATCTTGAGAAATGATAGTGCCGGCCCAATTTTTACCATCAGAAGAAGTTTCAAACTGAACTGGAATTTTAACTCGCCCTATTAAATTCACCGAATTAACCACCTTCGCTTGAAACGGAATCTCGCTAGGTTTTGGCCAGGTCACTGGTTCCTTCAGAACGACGTCCTTCGGAGATGAGGTAGGTGCCAAAGGAGGAGATGGTGGAGCTGATGATCTTACTACCGGCGCTCTAGTTTTCGAGGAGTTGAGAGTTCGCGACGTACTTTTAGCAGTAGTAGAAGAAGAAGAAGCGTGCTGTTTTTGGAGAATAGAAGTCGGAGAGAGTGTGAGGAGGCGTTTTCGTTCAGCAGTGATAGCTCGACGTATGGAGTTCATGACGGCAGTGGCGACACCAGCCGCGGCGGAGTAAGGAAAGCGGAGAGTGTGTGTCGAGTGTGGAACGAAATCAAAAGTTGAAAACCAAATTGCTCATTTGGGGCCGGGGAAGCTGACCACAGTGTTCTCTTTGAGGGAGAAAAACCAAACTTAAACGGTGCTAAATAAGGTACATTTTAATTTATTATTTACAAAATTGCAACTTTGGTCCGGTATGTCAAAAATTAAAGTTTGGTCCAATGGATTATTTTTAGCCTTTTAATCGTAATCTAATTTCAATAATGTTTCCATAGGTTAGTTTCTTTATTTTAGAGCTCGGGAAGTGTCTTGAGTTGTTTGTTTGGTTGCCCTCCCGACTAGCATGTGCTTTATTACAGGTAGTTATTCTTCCGGTCTTTTCAACGGTACTTGAATCTTAAGTCGCGGTTATGTCCCCCCCCCCCCGGTATAGTGACCGGTTTCATGTTTTCCCCGAATTTTATCAGTTCCAAAGCTCAAGTGCCTGTTCATGCAAATCCTGAAGAAAGCTAAAAAGCGTTATTTGATGAGTCCGATGAGTATGCGTTGCATTAGGTAGTTGGTCAGGTTTCTTATGAAGTGGCTATGGCTATTTTCAAAGGAAAATAAAAAGCCACGGTGCTCGTATTTGGCTGCTAAGTACCTCTCCAACGGAAAAAATGGATTGACCAACCCACCATAATTTGTACATAGAATAACTTTTTATTTGATTTTAAGTCTAAATCGAACACTAAATAATAAAAGAATTGAGAACACCACTTGAGAAGCTTTGCTTTTGGAGTTACCGGTTGTTTAAAAGGTTTGTTTTGTCATGGAAACTATAAATGGTTTAATAGTCGTTTATGTTCTCCGTTTGTGTGAGGGTAAATCTATCAATTCATAACTTTTATTTTAATATTTGATTAAATTAATACTCCCATATTAATTGTTACCTACCGCAAAATCCTACTTACCTTTTTGCGGATTCCATCTCCTATCACCTTCTTCTTCGTCTTACATTACGTAATCAAAAGCCCTAATCTTAAAGTTAAGGGTTTTTTTTGTTCTGATCATAGTTGGTTTAGTGTATGAACACACCAATATGTTAGACATATTGTTCAACCCAAAGATGGCTTATGGTAAGTTTGCTTGCATGTGTTATATACATTACATGATGTATTTTTGTAAAATCATATTTCTGAAGTTGTTTTTATTCTTGATTTGAAGATGGCCACCCAATATTGTTTAACATCAAGTTATACCATGGAGGTGAGTTCACCAAGTTTCATGGTGTTCAGTTCATTGAGGGAAGAGTGAACTATGTTGGCATATAGATATAGTGTAACGTCTGGTTCATGGTACGCATTTAATTATATATTATTCACTTTTGTAGAACTACTCGACGAGTTAGAAGCCCCAAAGTCGTCGAGTATAAATCAGAATGGACATGGGATTTTAAGTCACCTACTCGACGAGTAGGGCTGCCAGTATGAAACCCTAAATTGGGGTTTTGCACCCTATTTAAGCATCTTAATCCCCACACCTCAGCCTCATTTGAGGTTGTGAGCCATTTTGAGTGATCTTTGTGTACTTTTGAGGCTTGTGGAAGAAGAGGAAGCTAGAGGGCTCAAGAGGGAGAGAGTATATCCAGAAACTACACATAATTTGATACATTTTCGGGTAAGCAAGTCACAGCCTTGCTCAATGGTTTCTTTGATCTCTTCTTTTCATTTTTATGAGGGTTTTTGGTCCAAGTATGTTAACATGTGGAGAATGGACGACCTAAGTGGGTATTCTTTTGTAACACCGTAAATTTCCAAACAAAATTTTCATTTTCAAAACACATACAAACTTATGTCCTGTTTCTCAAAAACCACAGTTGTCTCAAATGTCAAACACAAATCCACAAAATAGTTAATAGTGTCCCAGAATCCTCAAAACATAGTCTGAACAGATGTGTACAATCAATTCGACACCTTCCCGCGATCTTAAGAAGTACCTGGAATACATAACACACAACACGGAAAGCGCGAAGCTTAGTGAGTTCCCCAAAATAAAACACACATCTCATTAGCCTCTCATGGCTCAATCTCGAATAAGACCCTCTAGTCAGTGTGTCTCAGTGGAACCCTCTGGTCCCATAACTCGCGTGGACCCTCCGGTCCTAACTCAGTAAAGCTCATAATAATACACAACATAAATCACAAAGACATAATGTAGGATATCACAATGCTCAATACAAACATACAAGACCCTTTGGTGACACAAAGTTACCACTCATGGTAAGTATAGTGAAAAGACTCACCTCGTACGTAAGCAAAGAAATCGTGTACCCCTCGAATGGTCTAATCCCTGCCTACATGTCATAAGCATCTCTAATTAACACTTAAATCACAACTATAAATAAACCAAGCTATTTTTCTCTCTCTAACTCTTGATATGGGTAAAAGACCATTTTACCCCTCCATGGTCCTCATAATCCATGTCTTAACCAAATCCTAAAGTCAATAAAAGTCAACACTCGAGTCAACAGTCCATGTTGACCCGACTCGTCGAGTGCATCTATATGACTCATCGATTATCCTCGTTCCTTCAGCAATGTCGTGAAAATCCAACTTAACTCGTCGAGTTGTCTCATCAACTCATTGAGTTACTAATGTCCAAACTCGTCGGGGAAAAACCCTAGATGACTCGTCGAGTTAGCTCACCGACTCCGTGAGTCCCTTTAGTCTATGTTCTCATTCAGATGTTTTAAGGCAGAGTTACAACTCCAAACTCTAGATCTAGCCTCCCAAGGCTGAGATACCACGTAAAGTTGCAATCTCAACGTCCATACATGGTACTCAGGGCTTAAAATGCCAAAACAAGTTCCATTTAGGGTCATAAGCATAAAAACTCTCCTCTAACTTGATAAAGATTAGACCTTTGGGCTTAAGGGACCTCATAAGGTTCAAATCTGAATTCTCAATCTCTTGACAAACTCATAGTACTCAAAGTCCCAAGGAAAGATGGAAGAAGCCCCCAAAACTTCCTAAAACGAGATCTAATCAAAATGACGAGCAAGGTGGTGACTTTTACCTTCCAACAGAAGCTAAGGATAGATAAACACTGAATTCAACAATCCCTTCTCGTTCCAAGCCTTGATACTCTTCTCTTCTCTTCCAAAAGTGCACTAAAATGCCCAAAGTTAGCTCTCCTTTCTCTCTCAAATCAATCTAAACGATTAGGGTTTCACACAGGGGAGTAAGGTAACATGTGAGGCATATATGAGGGCTTAAGGTCCTTTAAATATGACACAATCCCGGAAAAATTAAGGTTTCCTCTCACAGCGCCAACTCCTCGAGTTGGCCCCTCCACTCGTCGAGTTGGTCGTAAAACCTACACAGCCAAATCTGTCTCTACTCGACGAGTTGGGGCCTCCAACTCGTCGAGTTTCTCAATCAAAATCATGAAAACTATATAAATATAATACTTAGGAGTCGGGATGTTACAATTTTCCCTCGAGGATAGTCATAGATCGATGATCCCTTCATCGGAATCATCACACCATGCTCTGGTTAGAAACCGAATCGATCCTGTAGAAGTTAGAATTCCTCTATAGTCGGGACTCTACTATAACGGTCCATCGCCAAAAATGAATGAATGGTAGAAAAGAAAAGTTCGCAAAATGCCTAAGTCGATACAACAAAAGCAAGGAAAGGAGGAAAAGATCAAAGGTCTTGAGTAAAAAGGGATTTTAAAGGAAAAATTGGTGTCATGAACCGTCTTGTGATGGAATTGACACACATTAACGACATTGTCTAAAGTCTGTCGAATGACAGAGACGATCTCAAACATACATGTTTTGTAATACATGCTCGAACGGCGACGCTACCAAGCTGTGACATCCCCAAAATCACGGCCAGAAAAGACCGGTTTTGTTTATACTTTATTTCAAAATCAGAGTTATATTTTAATAAAAGGGTTGTGGAATTTGTCCCAAAACAATAATATGATAAAGATTTATCAAAAGCATTTCCTTAGAAATGTATTTCATTAAAGGACTTAGGATGTCATGTTCGATACAGTACATAAGTATAAACAATACAATATAAGCCTTACTACATTATTTCATATCTACTGGCCTATATGCATAATCACTCATCCAAAACATCACATCTATGCTCATGCGCCACTACCTGTAATACATACAACTGAGTGGGTCAGGCTTGGGAGCCTGGTGAGCATATAGGGTTTTCATCCCACAATAAATAAGTTTATTATTTTCATCAATCAACAATAACCCGATTACCCGTTCCCGTTATCCTCACATTACGTCCCTAAACACCTATCATAAGGGACCTATCCTAAGGATCATCATCGGGATGGACACTACTGCTAAGGGGGTTCCTCAGCAATAAATTTCCTAAAGGCAACCATGTGGGGGATGGAGTACACCGGTGAACACATCGTTCACAACACCTACAGGTTGCGAGCCTGCTAGCGTTCCACTGGACTGTCTAGAAGAGTCCGTGGTCGTCATCTATACTCCGCTAGATGACTGGATCAACAACAACAACAACAACATTGAGGCCTCTCACCATTTTATCACACATCGTCTTATTACATCTACCCATGTTTTACCCCAACGTTTTTGTAGATATAAAATACATATACAGTTTAAATCATTTAAAACTTGTATAAAAACATTCATCCAGCATAGATAACAAGTATACAGATAATATGCACACATAGCACGTAATATATAAAATACTTCATATCTATGTGTAAGATGAAAGTAACTATACACTCACTTGAAAAGGTGGTGATTCCGAAATCAGACAGCGCTTCGCTTTTTAAAATAATTTCCTTCGACGAAACCTAGTATTATTACCACTAGAGTTTAGTCTATTATTCGTTGAGACTAATTAATAGTCTAGCTATTATTACTATTATATAAGCGTTAAAAAATACTTATATAACCCATAATAATAACCCAAGTATTTATTATAAGTTCCTAATAATGTTACTATAATTAAATAAAAGTTATATTACAAATAGTGTAGGCGTAGCTCACTTACAATGGGTTTTATAGAAAACCAGAATTTGCTTGGAGCAGCGTTTCCGAGCCAAAAATCTCTTCTTCTCGGAGTCGTCGAGCACTCAGGGGCTTCCGCCTCGTGCTAGGGAGGTTCCCTAGGCTTTTCGGGGGATTTCGGGGCTAGAGAGAGGTTCTAGAGAGAGAGAGAGAGAGAGAGAGTAAAGAGAAGAAAGAATGAGAAAGTGTGAAGAAAATGAGGGTGGGAGAGGTGGTATTTATAGGGTGAAATGTGGCTGAACTTGGTGCCACATGTCACCATCTGGTGGCAAGCCTTGGGGAGAAAGCAACGGCCAAGATTGTGCCACATCACCTATTTTCGCACATCACACTTCCGACTTCTAAAATCCGTAACTTTCACATACGACCTCTGTTTTTGACGTTCTTTATATCCACGCGTAGGTAATAATAAGATCTACAACTTTCATTTTGACTCCGTCGGCTAATTCTCGACCGATTTTAAATTGAACAGTACAAGGAGATTATATTGTTAAACGTCCGCGTAAAATTCATAACTTCTACATACGGACTCTGTTTTCGTCTGTCTTTTTATTGTTGATTTCCTATTAATGAGATCTTCAACTCTCATTTAGGTTGCGTAAGCCAAAAACCGCTCGAACTAAAATTCGAGTTTCGGGCCGTGCACTGCTAAGCCGAATCTTAGAAAAATCGTAACTTCCTCATACGAAGTCAGATTTGGGCGTTCTTTTTATGTATGTTCTCGGTTTAAACATATACTACAAATTTGGTTTAGATCACTAAGGCTAAAAATCCTTTCATCATAAATTCACTATTTACGTCTCCCGGTGCCGTGCCGGTTTTGCTGTCAAACTTCGGCAAGCCATAACTTCTTCGTTATAACTCGAATTTTGGCATTCTCTATATCCCCGGAATCCTTGTTTCGACCACTACAACTTTATATAAAGATATCGGGCTTATCCCATACTTTAATTTTGATGCTTATTTTTATTCTTTATTAATTATACATTTATAATTAAATAATAAGCACATAAATACACATAATTCACATAATACTCAAATATTTCATCTTTATTACTTCAAAAAGAGTTACAAGAGTTGAACTAGACTATTACATTGACAAATATGCTTAGCCCTGAAACCCGGGCGTTACAAGAGTTGACCTAGACTATTACTTCAACGCGTACGCCTACAAGCCTAAGGGACTTGCTAATGTATCCCTGAAGGAGAACGTCAAAAAAGGAGAAGTCAAACTAATGCCAAGCTTTGCCTGGTTAGAATCCGGTCATATCCAGTCTAAGGCCAAGGTCGGGCCTTCGCTAATGTGGAGTCGTGGTATGATGGTTAAGGAGCAGAACTGCACTTTACCCTCTTCTCCCAAAAGAAATATCCCGACAAAAGTGGGACCAATCAGAGAGTCCCACTTGCCCATCTGATGACAAACACGATCATCCCGATATCAAAGATTCTCCTCTAGCCAATGAGGTGACGAGGCAAAAAGACGTGATAAAGGATCCTTCAATACGAATCCGCCACGCCGCGTCTCACGAGGGAATGCTCAACAGAATCAGTTAGGAGGTACGCTCCTCACAACCAAGTATAAAAGGACCCTTCTTCTTCCTGAAGAGGGGGACGGGATTCTTTTTCCTCAAACTTAACATTTCTACTCTCATAATCAATTCTAACTTGATCGTCGGAGCCTCGTACCGGGAATCCCTTCCGGACGTCGACTAACGATCATCTTTCTCTTTTGTACTATGATATCAGGAGAAGAATCCGACACAACTTTCACCGTCTGTCTCAATTCAACCATCACCGATATATCAAAACAATTGGGAAAATGACTCTAGAGGGTAACTAACTGTTGAGTTTGTTCTCATTTGATCCCTTTCCTTTTTTTGTACTTAATATACCATCGAACTTATCATTTGTGTTCACCATAACCCTTTTAACCGACTATCACATGTGATAGCCGATCAAAGGGTTATGGTGAACACAAACAACAAGTTTGATGGTATATTGGGTACAAAAAAAGGAAGGGACCAAATGAGAATAAACTCAATTGTTGGTTACCCTCCTCAGTCATTTTCCCCGAAAAGTTAAATGAAATTAAAGGTGCAAAAGTATCAAAGACTGTAACCTTCTTAGGCCATAACGTGCATGAAGAGCGTTTTGGAGGGTAGCTTCGTCAAAACATGGTATATGTTATGCTTATTATAGTTAGTTGTTAGCAACTCTGTACAAAAGGATATGATTGTGTATTAAAGGTATATTTATCAGCATAAACGTTTACTTCAAGGTATATTATGGTGATGTGTGTGCAAAAACTGCATGATCTTGTACATATTGATGTTGTATCGTATCCTATGAATTCGATATTAAATCCAAGTAAACTCAAAAATCACAAGAGTTGTGATTCTACTCGTTTGTAGATTTGTCCAGAATCCATGATACGATAAATCATTTGATCGGAAATGTAAATGTAGTCATGAAATGAACCTGCTCAATCAGAATTCCCCTAATAAATATTCAAGTGCATTACAAAGTTGTACATATATGAATAATGTTTTTTTTCGTGGGTTATGTTTTGAAGAGAAACAAGAACGAATCTCATAAAATCATTAATATGAGCAGGAGATGACGTGAGATTTTCTGTAAATAAGTAAAAGGAAAATGACTCAGGAATGGTTATGGTGAATATAAACAACAAGTTCGATGATATATTAGATACAATAAAAAAAAGACCAAATTAGAAGAAATTCAATAGTTGATTACCCTTTAGAGTCATTTTCCCATGTTGATTTTTCCATATAATAATAAATTATGAACAAATTTGTAAAAATGTCATTTTCTTTTATTTCCCGTCCAATTTGAGAACGTGGTTTTTTTTTCCTTTTATTCTAAAAAAAGAGCTAATTAATTTATTATTTTTTTTCCATTCCCTAAATTTTACAACTAGAGAACTACGTGTAATTATCAATTTTAAAGCCTGAAAATATATTCAGTTACCAAGTCAAGTGTTTTGTTTGCAAACACCATTTTAGGGAGTGAACCCACAAACTATCAATTTGATTTGTCGATTATATCCAAAATCTTATCAGAAAACCACAACAACCTCAAATTTCTAAATAAACCAACATACACAACGATTAAAGTCTATATTCAAAAATTTGTTATGAATTTTGTCAATTTGCATCGAATGCAACACAAATAGGAAAAAAACAATGCATAAATTTTTTTGTTAAGTATTACAATTTGCGTTGCTTTCTAGTCTCTCAATAGGGTTGCGGCGTCTACAAAGTTCGGAGAGATGTTTTTTTTTGAAATGGCAATTTATTGAACGCTTACAAGTTCGATTCTTTCTGCTAACGTTCTAAGAAAATATGTAATCTTTTGGATTCATCTACCCCATTATCCGATTCTAATTTTACCATCGATTTCCAGAGTTCCTTATGTCAGCCAAATAATCACTAAAAAGCGGCAATTTTTTAGTGATTAATGAGGTGCGGTCTTTATGGAATCGACACCAATTCTTTTGAGAGTGATTCACAAAATAAAAATAACTTGGTATAGGAAATTAAGAATACTAGAATGGGATGAAATAAACTTTTAAAAAAATCTTATACATTTGAATGATGCATTGTTTTTTTTTTCTTTATTTTTTCAACATTTATAGTTTTTTTACTTAACTCTTAATATACATAACTTCCTCATAAATTCTATGTGGGATTCATTTTAAGCTAGCAAAACTCCTAACTTATACAACTCTAAACATGGACTATTGAGTTTTTTGGTTTTTGTTTTAACATTTTTTATTTTTTTTACTTAACTTTAAACATATATAACTTCGTCATATGGCATCGGAAAAAAGTCATTTATTTTCTAGATTGTAGTAATTTGTGTGGGCTTCAATTTTAGCTCAAAAAAAACATCTTTGTCTGTTAAGAATTGACCGACTTATACATCTGTAAATAGGGGTACTTGGGTTTGTTGGCTTTTGTTTCAACATTTTATAATTTTTTTACTCAACTTTAAACATACATAATTTTCTTATATAACATTGGAACAAGGTTATTTTTTCATAATCATATGTATTTATTTTTATGTATATACATATGCTTATTCATATGCATATCATCATACATGTCATATACTTATTTTTATGCATATTTATATACTTATTCATAATCATATGTATTTTTACTTGTCTTATGCATATGTTTTATACTTATTTTTAGGGATAATGACTTGAAAGGGTAACGAATTTTCGACTTTTGTCACATTTAGTCACTAAACTTTTTTTCGTTATCTATTTGCCATTGAACTATTGAAACTGTTCACATTTTACCCTTATGACCGGCTGTTACCGGTCATAAGGGTAAAATGTGAACAGTTTCAATAGTTTAGTGACTAAATGTGAACAAAATCGAAAGTTCGTTTCCCTCTAAAAAGTTCAATAACTAAATGTGAACAAACTTCCTATTGTATTATGTTTTAGCAAAATTATTTATTTTTGTTTAATTGTAGCAACATTTGTTGATGAAGAAATCTATGAAATAAAAATACAAAATGTAACATCCGGATTTCCATGTATCATCATTTAAGTATTTTTCTTTTGAGTTAAGAAGAGAGACTCGACGAGTTGACTCCTCAACTCGTCGAGTAAGGTCGCGACTGGTGATTCAGATTAATGAATGGACTCAACGAGTCGGTGAGGTGACTCGACGAGTCCGCACTGTTGGCAGAAACCCTAAATCTTTGGGCTCGAGCTATATTTAAAGGCACTTATGGCCTTCAATTGCGACTAACTTTCCCATAAGTGCGAACCCTAGCGAGCTTGAGTGTGTAGAGTGAGAGGAAGAGCTATCTTGAGCTTTTTGGTGTGATAGATCTGGACCCTTCTAGGTTCAGAGAGCTGAGAATATGAAGCTTTAGTAGAGTAAACCTTGGGGGTTCAAAGTTAGGAAGCATTTATGGTATATATATAGTTACTTTCATCTTACACATAGATATGAAGTATTTTATATAAATTACGTACTATGTGTGCATATTATTTGAATACTTGTTGTCTATGCTGGATGAACGATTTTATACATGTTTTAAAAGATTTAAACGGTATATTTATTTTATATCTACAAATATGTTGCGGATGAAACATGGGTAGATGAAATAGTTGGTGTGTGATGAAATAAAATGATGAGAGATAGGTAATGATAGAAAGGTGGTGATAATTAGGTAAATAGATGATGATGAATATGTGATGTAGGATGAAAGGAGATACCATAACCTTAACCAACAATGTGTCGATGTAGTCATCTACCAGAGTATAGATGGCGACCACAAACTATTCTAGACAACCCAGTGGAAACACCAGCAAGCCCATAACCTGTAGGTGATGAATTACAAGTTCATACGATGTTGTAACTACGTATTCATGTGATGATACTCTAACTCCTTACTATGAATTACGAGTTCTGACGATGTTGTAACTACATATTCATGGGATGTCACAAATTTCGCATGCCAAACCAATGGTTATAATTCACATCAGTGAGAATGGTTCATTTTTTTGTAAAACCAAAATCAGATTGGAGATTTTGATTTTTTATTTTGGGGAATGTCAAACCATTGATTTTTTATTTCGGTTTTGGTTTTTTGTTTTTTTTAAATATATTTTCAGGGTTTTTTTTTTTATTATTTTTATTTTTTTTATTTCATAGATTTCTTCATCAACAAATGTTGCTACAATTTAACAAAAATAAATAACTTGCTAAAACATAATACAAGAGAAGGTTTGTTCACATTTAGTCATTGAACTTTTTAGAGGGAAACGAACTTTCGATTTTGTTCATATTTAGTCACTAAACTTGTTTTCGTTATCTATTTGCCATTGAACTATTGAAATTGTTCACATTTTACCCTTATGACCGGCAACAGCCGGTCATAAGGGTAAAATGTGAACAGTTTCAATAGTTCAATGACAAATAGATAACGAAAAAAAGTTTAGTGACTAAATGTGACAAAAGTCGAAAGTTCGTTACCCTTTCAAGTCATTATCCCTTATTTTTATGCGTATGAATACACATATGTTATATACTTATTCTTTTGTGTATGCATAAACATATGCATACACATAATCATATGTATATTTAGTTGCCTTGTGCCCCTTAATATCAGTAACATGACTTCAGATGAACCAATTGTGAGTTGTGGGTTGGTTATAGAGTTATAAGGTGGGTTTAGGGTGGGGGAAAAGGTGAATAATAATGGGTTTATTAGGTGTTTCATGAGGTTGTACATCAAAAGTCAAAGTGAATTAAGGAAAAATGGGTTAACAAATGTCCATGTGGCAAAGGGGTAATCTGACCCCTTTATTTTGTCCAAAATGACCAATTAGATCCGATAAAATTAACTGCATTCCCTCAAAAAGTACGAAAATAAGTTAAAGGACTGAATGTGCAAATATAAATACATTATAGGGCTAATGCGTCATTTTCTCTTTAATATCATTTTCTCTTTAATAAACAAGACAAAATTGCAAAAATGGTCCTTGTGTTTGACAAAATTATGTGGTTTTGGTCCAAAAAGTTTTAGTGGTGCATCAATGGTCCAAAATTGGATCTTTCTATTGGTTTTGGTCCCTCTCCATCTAAAAAGACGATTATACCCCTCATATATATATATATATATATATATTATCATTTTAGTATTTTTTAAGTAATTAAAAATCAAAATAACTCTCTCTCTCTCTCTCACACACACACACAAGAATCCTGTTTTCAGCTTCCACCACCGGAAATATCTATCACCACCAGACACTGCCACCTCCCCCTCCGTTGCTGATCGCCTATGATAAATGCGTCTCTCTCTCTCTCTCTCTCTGCACAATCATCGACGAATGAGCACCCCAACTACTTTCTCACCCTCGCCATCGTTCTCCACCACCTAAAAAGTCGTCCTCTCTACCAGGCGTCGCCTCCTCTCCCCACCGTTGTTGGCCACCTATAAAAATACACCTTTCCTCCCTCTGCGTTGTCACTGACGAAAGAACACATCGCCACTTTCCCATCCTCGACATCACTTTTTTGCAAATCTGGAGCACCATCATCTTTAATCTTTTGTTAGAACTAGGGTTTTCATATCCGCCAAAGTCGGAGAAGATGAAAGGTAAGAACATCACCACCTGTTCTATCCACAAACACCATCACCATTATGACAACCCTTTGAAAAAAGCTTATAGGATTTCAAGAACAGTCTATTTCTACAAATTGATTTTCATATATGTGAACTCATATCATTTATGTGTTTAGGGTTAATGGACGCAAAAAAGGATACGATGGTGCTGAATCAAATCGGAGCTAAAATCTTCCGGTAACTAGAATTTGAAATGTTGTGTGCCTTGTGTTCTTGGAGAAAATCACCAGCCATGCCCATTGCTGTTAGATCTCTATGATTCCAGATGGAGGAGACGAATTGAAATAGATGTGCTCTAATTTTTCTTGTGGTGGTGTTGACCGATGATGGTGGGTGATGAAGTGGCGGTGACGACTAATGCTCAAGCGTGTTTTCGGTGGTGTCGATGATAGATGGGATCTTTGTTTTAGGAGAGATACACAAATAAAGAGTGGGATGGTGGGTGGGTAGAATTTTCTTTTTTGATTTTTCTAATTAAAACATCTTAAAAGAATAACAAAAGATATTGAAAAAGAATTACTAAAAGGGCATATTAGTCATTTTAGGTGGGATATGGACCAAAAACACAAGAAAATATAACCATAGGGACTAAAACCGCACAAGGTATCTAAAATTGGACCAGTGATACACCAACATTTCGTTTTGGACCAAAACTACATAATTTTGCCAACCACAGGGACCATTTTTGCAATTTTGTCAATAAACAAACATAACAATCCTTTTATGAACATATATTTGAGATGTGGATCATCATATGACACCAAATTCTAGGTATAACTTATGAGAAATAAACATTAGATGCTTTAATACATTTGAAAACATATAGGTTTCCATACCAAACACATTTGACTCATGGCCTAGTTGGATTTGTTCTAGAATAAGGTCGAAAATGTACATCTTTGACATATCACACCATTAACCAAAAATATATCTACTTTGTCATTATTTAATATCTACTCTCATTTCATCATTTGTGTAGATCATATGCAATTACAAGAAACGTCAACATGTAAAGCAGTGACTTATTACACTATAATGTTAAAAAGAAAATTATGTATAACTATAGTTGGATAAAATAAATTAAATATTACTTGACATGTCTCCTTCATAGTTACTATAACTGACACTATCCAAACAATCCAATCTAGTGAGAGAGTCCCATGTAACAACCTAAAAACAATGTATCGAGGGGATACAAGTCGTATACAAATTGAAACAATAAATATGAATAAAAAAAAAAACTTGTTTCCTCCTACAAGCAACTTGAATCATAAAATCATCTCCATCTATGAGCAGCGACTATAGCTTGTGCGCCAACAAAAATCCCACTGGAAGCATCCATCGAGCCTCTAAATGAAGCATAAGCTACTTTCACCGATTCTGGAGCAAACTCCAATGGAAACGACTCCATAAAACATGCTGTGTTTATCCGAGTCCTCTCAAGCTCAGATTGTAGCAGCTCACTACTACACTGTTGAGCAAGAGCCTATCAAAAAATACCAATCACAATCAAATTTACCCCAATTTGTTACATAACATACCATAACATAACAAAACATGAGCTTCTTACTATGAGGTCATCGGGTGATAAAGGAATTTGCTGTTTATCATCTGCATCATCACTTCCGCGTCGCTGACTCGGAGAATCACTAGCTTCAGGGGAAGCTTCCATGGCTTTCTCTAATAAAATCCCTTGTAGTGATTTTAGCGATTCACTTGCATCCGATGTGAAATACTGATTTAATATTGTCTCAAAGTACTCCAGCTGCAAATTAAACCCACAAAGAAAGGCGTTAGCGATTCACTAGCATAACGATATCAAGTATAGAAATTACCTCAAGCATGAGTTGGCAATATCCATTTGCATCCAAAAGCTTAAGATCCGTGTCTTGATGTTCACGAAAAAGGTTAAGTAATGTGTCAATTAGACCTTCCACAAGTATTCCGAGGGTTTTGTCAAGCAAGGGCTCACAACCAGCAAACACCTGGGAACGATTAAATGTAAAATGACCATTTTGCCCTTGCTTTGTTTTTTATATAATGTATCAAAAGACGAGTAGTAAAAATGTTACCTCAGCATGGACAGCAACAAGAGTGTGCATTAACTCGACAGCAGGGTCCCTTACACCCTGCAGAGGGCAATATGGTAAATATTTGAACATAACTCAAAGATTAATAATGATTGAAAACATGCTACTCACTTTTACAGCTGGAGCTCCTCCCCATTGTAATCCAGCATCTAACAAATAGTTTGTAGCAGCTGTTCTAATATAATGTGCCTAAAACAGTAAGCACCATTGTTAAGAACCTAACAAGAAAGGTCAAAGGGTCAATAAGTAAAAATCCAATCCAGGTCTATTTTCGATGATGAGGGCATTCATCTTTTGCATATAAACTTTGAGTCAAATTGGCAACAAAAGAGATCTTGTTATATATATATATATATATATATATATATATATATATATATATATATATATATATATATATATATATATATATATATATATATATATATATATATATATATATATATACCTTTGCAAAAGTATATTGTGCAAGGACTTTCTCTTCAAGCAGAGAGAAAGACTCATCCAATTCTTCTCTATCCTTGTCATCATCTTCTCTTCCCCTAAAAGAATTTATAAATTTTAACTAAAAAAGATTCCTTATACTCTTTATTTGAATTAAACTCAACAATAAAAAAGAGTAGTTTCATTCTACCTACCTTGCCTGCAGCCAAACATGGTTGTATTTATTGTACATCTCACGAGAAAGATCATCTTTACAAAAACCAATATTACTTAAAACCATCAACAGCTGTTGATGTGGATCATTAATATTTCCAAATGAATTTTCTTCAAAAACACAAGGAACTGATGAATTATCTTGGTTTGATATATTCTCTCCAATCTCACCTCCAATCTGCTCCATGTGCCCTAATAAACACGTGCTAATATATCAATCGTTCATAGGTTATTAAAACATCATAAAAAGAAGTGATCCGATCCTTTTCATGTATACCAGCGAACCCTAGTAGACAATTGAAAAACGAAAGCCTAACAGATTCTTGAGCTTCTTGAAGCAACATAAGGGTATCTTCTGATGTGGCTTCATTCCTTAAAGACTTCATCATCCTGAAAAAGGATTTAACATTAAAACAAGAATCCTATTTTCGTTTTCTTTTGTATTACAACATTGTTGTTTGTGTCTTACATATCAATCTGATCCATTGCAGATGCCATCACTGAACGAAAGGCTAATGGGAAGGAAGAAATCGCATACTGAGATTTGTTCCTTTCTAAAACAGTCACTGGGACCCACGATTCGTTTTTAGAAATCTCTTCAATTGAAGTTCGCATCCATGAACAAAGCCTTAGTATATAAATTTTTGTGCTATCAAACAGAAGTGCCCTAAGAGATTCAACTGTTGTCATCGAAAGAAGTTAATTTCAGTAATAATATGAAACAGTTAAAAAAAAAAGGTAAATAACCTGCAATTGTTGGTGCTGCTTCTTTTGCTTCAAATGTTTGACATGCTTTAGATATATCCATTATCGCATCACTCATATAAGGGAAAAGAACATTCGATTCCTCAAGATCATTAAATGACCCCTGAACCTGAAATATAAAACAAATTGCAAGATATTGAAATGTAGTTTTATTTATATTTGTATTACAGAAAATATGAAAACAATCTCAAAAAAAAAAAAAAAATAAACGTTTACCTTGGATTCATATGCTGATACAGTATTGTGTATCATTCCAGACACAATATCAAGAGAATGACTAGAGTATCTTCCTTCTGTTTTTTCCCCTGTTTTATTTTGTTCAGAAGAAACCTGGGAAGTTGAAGGAAAAAGTGTAGACATGATTCATTTTCATAGAAAAGAGCAAAATCTAACAAATATATAACATTGATTTTGTAAGGTAAAGTTGAAGAAGGGAACATTTATTTACCTTTGCAAATTTTCCACTTGAAACAGAAAGGGCAACTTTCCACAAAGCGGGAATGTGATGGATAATTACAGCTGTTAATCTTCTTATATATCTTCCTCTAAGAGCATCAAGCTCTACACAACTTAAATCACTTTGTTGTGAATCTACCAACAAGTTGTTTGCATGTTGGAGGGTGGAATCACCATCTTCCTGATAGTAGTATATAACACAAGTAATTAAGATCACAAAATATGAAAAAGACGTAAACGCCCTCCTCATCTTTATCATTGAAAATAGTCTACAAATCTTGTCCAATCCCATGTAACAAATGGAACAGAAGAGACTGGACAAGCTTTCTTGGGCTAGGTTCAGTGATGAGGATGAGGAGGGTATTCACGTCTTTTTGCACAGACGATGAGGATTGCTCACAGATTCATGTAAGTCTTGTTGGATTTTCTTCCACTTTTCATCTGACAAAGCTTTCTCATGTAGCTTATCTTGTAAGTTTTCCATCCTTAATTCATGATCCAATGTGCACATCTCAAGCAAACTTCGAATCCTACGATTCTGATAATAAAAAAATGTCCAAGTTGTTTAGTGTCTACCCAATTATAGCAATGTCATTCAAATTCAAAGCAATTTTCATTGCTATAATTGGGTAGATTTTTCAAAGTATAATGCATTAAAGAGAAAAACTGAAAACATAATGTTGTAATACAAAGAAATAAAGGTAAGATATACAAGAACCTCTCACCTGTATAGTAAAATAACGCCTTACAGGATCTGATCCAGGTTCCAGCTCCAACAAAAGTCTCACCACATTCTCAAGCTACAAGAAATGTCATCAAAATTCATTCAATGTAAAAAAAAAAAAATCATTTAAACCCTAAAAATACTAGCCATGTCATCATATATAAATACATTTATGTTTACAAAGGTAATATATGTTTTTTAAGCTTACATTTGTAACATCTATCTGTGGATCTTCCATAGACTGGTAAAGCATGGTTTTAAATGCATCCATCACCTTTTCAACCTCCTCAAGGACACGTTTTAGTATTCCAACCTGTAACTTTCATACTTAATATAAACAAATTACGTTACAATTAAAAAAAACAAAATGCATGTCAATGAAGCAAATCATGTAGCGAAGTCTCAAAATATAACATTATCTCAAAAGATATTAGTGGATTGGATTAATTTAAGTATGTAACTGCTTAAACAAACAGAATATATGTTTTTTAAACACCATAGGAAAAGCATATTTAAACTTCCATAAAAACTACTATAGTGTATTTTGTTGGTTTAACCATTAAAAGTTTGCTTTTTTCTTTTCAAGAAAACCACTATACGTTTTTTTGGTACTAAATTTTAAAAAAAAAAAAAAAAAAAAAAAACAATACGAAGGTATATTTTTCCGGTTTGAAAAAGTAATGTAGCTCAAATAATGTTGATGGAAAAAAAAAAAAAAAGTAAAGAGAAATGAGAAATTCATATAGAATACATGAGAAGGGAGAGCAATTGACTTTGCTTTGTTATATTCTCTGACTGCCAAGTCATATTCCCCCTTACTTATATTCCCACGGATGGCCCCCGGCAAACTGAATAAAGTCCGGAACCTCTGAAGCGTTCCTTGAACTGCCCTTATCTTCTCTGCTTGAGCCTAATCAAACCCTCATTTCATATCATAAACAAATACTTGTATATATAATATAATATCATAACATGATTTCCAACCTGTCTTTCAAGTAGGGGTTCAAAAGCCCGATTAGCAACTGAATTCACTTTTTCCACACTAGTGTACAGATGCGAGGTTCCACAACCATCAGGATCTTCCTCAATCCTTTTCAGTTTTGACTCGATATCTGTAAAACAAAATACATATATAACAAGTTTATTTACTATATATACGAACATAAAACATTGTTGAAGAGAAATAAATACCATCAATAGTGGTTTTGCAAGAGACAAAGCAATCAAAATTTTCCTTCACAAGCTGTTTTCTATCTTGAGTGCGACCCAACAGGTCGCTTTTCAAAGCCACAGAACCAGACTCCAAGTCTGCTGCAGCAGTGAATTGGTGTATGCGAGTAAGGAATAATTTCGGATCAAACCTCTCTGAGAAAAACATCAACCTCTCTGCAAATTAATTAAAAATGTTAACATATATACTTGTATAATTGTATTCAATTCAAGTAATAATAAGTACCTCGAAGATCTGAATTCACTCTCTCTGACTTGGGTGGAGAGTTTAATGAACGTTCATCGATCAATCTCAATGTTCTGTTGTCTATAATCCTACCGTTAAAAAATTAAACCAACTTTAGTAATGATAAACCGTATTCAAGAGTATTCAACATGCAAACATGAATCTATATTGTTTAATTAAATGCAGATTATCGATCAGGCAAAGTGTTCGAAGAAGAGATTAGGATAATAATCATAATATACCCCACTCCTAAAGGATCTATACACTCCATGCCACGTGGCAATGACTGTACAGTATTGAGCCCTTTTGCAGTTGTCGTTTGTTTCCTCTCAATTTTTTGAGTTACTGTAACAACTTTCGATTCCCTCATATCACGAACCCTTCGAGCAAGCTGTTCACCACAGGTAAAACTTCAGAAATTCAATAATTCTTCAAGCTAGCTATTTTATTTATACACTAGCTCTAGATTACAAGAAGCATTTGAGTGAGTATGTATGTGTATGTGTGTGTGTGTGTGTTACCTCGGATTCATTGACTTGTTTCCATTTAGTAGGTTCCCCTTCGAAGAGTGTATCGTCATCCTTACCACCACCTCCGTTTGAGTTCTTCTGATCACCATCACCAGCATCTTCATCCCCGGATGATATACTAAGCAATTCCTCAGAGTCATCATCCGAATCCTCGGAGGGCTCTTTGCGATGTTGTGGCTTGGTTTTATGGCTTATTTTAGGTAACCCGAACGTTTGCATGAAATTAGCTACAGGTTTTGGTTTTGAAGATTTTTTCGCCTTAGATTTACGCGATTTACCTTTCGACGCCACTTGCGATACCTCCTCCTCATCGCTGTCGCTCATTGTCGTGATTTTAGTATTTTGATTTCAGATTCCGACTGATCAAATTACAGAGAGACGATAGAAGAGAGAGATCATAAATGAGAGAACTGAAAGGAAGAAAAATATTTGATTTGGAATTCCCTTTTTTTGCGATTGGCTACGTACATTTTCTGCGGTTAATTAGTTAATACATATGATTTGTGGGCTTTTTTTTTTTCTCTTTCCAAAATTACCTAGCGGTTATTCGGTTAAGGGAAAAATTGGCCTGATAAAAGAGAAAAAAGAAAAGGAAAAGTCACTTTATGTTCAAGATGATGACGTGTCACAAAAGCAAGTGAGAACCCAGCCGATACAAGAGAATGAGATGGAGAAAAAGAAAACGAGCAAATTAAAATGCAGGTATGATTCATTTTCTTACACGTGACTATATATTTTGACATTAATCTTATATTTCCCATTTTGTTTCTTACGGTACTAAGATCTAGTGGTGGTGGAAAAAATTGAGACGACGAAACCCGACACGAAATAAACGGGTTTGGGTAAGATATTTCAATCTGTTTAAATAAACGGGTTGACACGACACGGCACGAAAATTAAATGGGTAAGGTTAGGGTTGAGAATTTCAACTCGAATATGACTCGAAAATGACCCGTTTATTTATATGCAAGTATTTTTGAATTATTTAAACAAACTAGAGAGATACAAAATCAAAACCATAAGTAAAGAAAGCCTTCAAATTAAATTGTTTTGTAATGTTGAAATAACTTAGCCATCTAGATCAAGACTTCATTTCAATTTTTCATTCTCTCCCAAACTACTCAGTCTCTTTCACCACTCTCTCATCCTCATGACCTTTGTCATCCGTCTCCCCAACTCCCACTCTTTTAATTTTTTTCATCTGAATTTGCTATGACTTCAACTATTTTGCCTCTAAAGTATTAGCTTTTATTTTCTACCTACCTAACTTCTACTCTTTCAACATGCTCAATCTTTTAACCTCACATGACACGACATATTTCCAGCTATAGCCCTAACCCGAAACCCGACACGAACTCGACACGTTAATTAAATGGGTCGGGTTAGGGTCAAGCACTTTCAACCCGTTTAGTGTTTCGACACGACACGACACGATTGCCACATCTACTAAGATCGGAGAAAGTAGTGTTAGACTTCGGGGTGGAGGTGCCGTTTAGGTTCAAACATTTTTGAAAAATATCCGACTAATCCTATCCGTTTAACCCGAAATCCGATCGAGTTAACCCGAATAATAGCCTTAACGGTTCCTACCGCATTGCATTAGGTGTACCCTTAGATTCTTCAATAATACTAATAATAGATAATTATTCTTTAAGAATGTTGTTATTTTTCAACTTATGGTTCAAAATTTTGTTATTATTCAAAATGTTCATTCAATCAGAATATGTATTCTGTCAGAATTTGTTTTCAATCAAAATATGTATTATATTAATATGTATTTTAAACTCTTGACCCATATTAATCCCTACATCCACACAATATTTACTATCCACATTATAACCTAGCCTCTCTCTCTCTCTCTATCTCTCTCATTTCAAAATAGAGGAAACACTACAATCCTATGTGGAATTGAGGCGAAGAATTTTGACATTGATAGAACCATGACATGACACCCTCCAACCTTATACTTGTCACCAATATCATTTAGGTAGGGTGAGGTAACATGAATTTAAAAAAATAATAATAATAATAATAAACTACATATTTATAAAAATATACATTTCATCAATTAAATAGAAAGTTACAACATTTGAAACATAATGTAGATTGTGACTTAACACATGACTTAAAACATCACCTAAAACATAGACTTAAAAGTCAAAACATATGATGAGCATACATTCTACTAATCTTCCAAATTAAATTGAGATTGTTAATGTTATGATGTACTAAAAAATGCAGGCTGATATATATTTATAGTTGTAACAACCCAAAATACGACCCAAAATTTTTCGTTTAAATAATACTAAGGTTATCAACGATCTATAATATATCATAAAATCGTACGTCATAAATCCCAAAAAGTTGTAAAGGTATCATAACAAAAGAACTGTAACAACATATCATAGTATATGAAATAAACTCCCAGGACAAAAGTTGAAGCTGTGGTGTGTGCAATGCCATCATCCCGATCCCTTTCCTTTGCTTGCGGAAGTACCTGAAACCAAAACCGAAACTGTAAGCACAAAGCTTAGTGAGCTCCCCAAGACTACCACATACCATACGATCATATAAATACATATTGGGCCTTGCCCACTGTATCGGACCGAAGTCCGGAACTAACTAGGGCCTTGCCCTCTGCATCGGACCGAAGTCCGAAAACTGCATTGGACCGAAGTCCGGAACTGACTGGGACCTTGTCCCATGCATCGGACTGAAGTCCGAAACTAACTGCATCGGATCGAAATCCGAAACTAACTGGGACCTTGTCCCCTGCATCGGACCGAAGTCCGGAAACTGACTGAGCATAACATAGCATATCATAAACATATCAACTAGCATAAACACATATAATGCACACTGCATCGGACAAAAGTCTGGAACACATAACACAAAGACATGCTTGAATCACAAAGACGTCAAGCACACTGAACTGCTGCATCGGACCAAATTCCCGAACTAACTACTAAATAGACGGGTCGACATTGTGGTCGTAGACCCGTTCCTACTTGGAAGGAAAACTCACCTCGAAAGCTGGCTGCTAAAACTCTACCCGGGAACTGTCTAATGTTGCTCCGGTCTCTCCCGGCTACAATTTCCATAAACACACTCAATCAACTATTGATAACTATACTGAGGGTAAAATGACTATTTTACCCCCTGGTCAAAGTTAACTTCCAGTTGACCGGACTCGCCGAGTCCCTCCGTCACTAATTCTGACTTTAACTCACCGAGTCCCTTTCCCACTCACTGATTCACTCTGAACTCACAACACGAAGGGAAAACGGGGACTCGCGACTTGACTCGTCGAGTCCTATCATAGATTCCATGCAATCGAATTCTAATCCATTCCAGGGCCTCTAACTTGTAGATCTGAGCCCTTGGGACCATCTGAACATGTAAATTTGCTGACTTTACGTGTAACTACGAAGGAATGAAGCCATTTCACTCAAACACTACTTTTCTCAGGAAAACTCATCCGACTCGCTGAGTTGTACAACAACCCATCAAGTCTAAGGCAATCTTCATCGGACTCGCCGAGTTGCTCATCCAACTCATCGAGTCCAAGGCTATCTTCATATGACTCGCCGAGTCAAGCTTGTACTCACTGAGTCCATTCAGTCCCTTTTCCATACATTCCTGATTTAAGCCATGCAGCGGCTTTAAGTCACAGATCCATGCTTCTAGGGCATGCTTATCACGTAAAGTTGCAAACTTTACGTGTATGCATGGCTTTAAAGGCTTCAAATGCCAACCTTAAGTTCTTAATGGGGTTCCAAGCTCAAGAGGGACTTCAATCACGACCTTAACTAAAACTTTACACTTCTAGAATGCAATAAGAGTCCAGATCTGAAGTTTTCACCCAAGGATAGTCCATATCTCAAGTTTTGAATCATAAAAGGCTCCAAAGAAGGCATAACAAGCATAAAGGAGGTTATAATAGAGGAATGCACAAGGTCATGACTTCATTACCTGAATGAAGAACAGATGTAATCTAACTCCTAGATCTTCCTTCCCTTCAATGGACCTTCTTTCCTTCCCAAAGCTTCTAAGCTATCACAAACACACTCAAACTTAACAATGGGGCTAGGGTTTACAGGGGAAATGTTCTGAGAGTGATAGAGGCGAGGTTGGGGGCACATAAGTGTGTTTAAATAGGGTGCAGACCCTTAAAATTCGGGCTCCATCCAGACACGCGGACTCGCCGAGTCCAGCGTATGGACTCGTCGAGTAGCCAGCTCAAAACGCGTGATCGTCCCGCCTCTACTCGACAAGTCGGGCTACAGACTCGTCGAGTACCCCTTCAGAAAAGAAAATACTGGGGGGTTACAATAGTGGTTAGAATAAAGTAAAAAAACAGATAGTTTTCTTTAAATAGTAAAATGACATTAAGTATGGTCAAATGTAGGTGGAAATATACATGCACTATTTCTCTTCTCTCTCCTTGACAACCCACTAACATGGGGCTTCTCTTTCATCGGCATGTCACCATGGCGGGCAGTGTTTATCGATCATGCCACCATGGTGTTGTGCTCTTTGGCGGTTCACTCCACCAAGCCTAATAATAGATGGCATGTTGTATGAATTTAATTTACTTGTAACGACCGAAAAAATCCAACCAATTTTAACTTTTCGAAAACAACCCGATTTCGTTAAATTATTACAAAAAGGTTTTATCAAAGTATTCCCAGAACCATAACATAAAACATAAACACGAGGAGCGGTACAATCACGCCTTCGCCTTGCCACGGTCTCCTGAAGAACCTAAAAAAAATTAAACCACAATTGTAAGCCCGAAAGCTTAGTGAGATACCCCCAAAATACCATACACATATACCATACACATATAACATGTCATATCATAATCGATCACAGAACAACCATGCATATCGGGTCTACTGTGTGACTGGTCCGCCGTACCGGGCCTTCAGTCCACCGGGTCCACCCTCCGAGTCTAGTCATGTCCCTCGAGTCTGCAGTGTGGTTGGTATGCCCGCACCGGGCCTTCAACCCACCTGGTCCACTCTCTGAGTCTATAGTATGACTGGTCCGCCCACATTGGGCCTTCAGTCGGTCTGGTCCACTTTCCGAGCCTCGGCACGTCTGGTCTGCCCTCGTGAGGCCTACATCATATCCGGACCACTCGCTGGGCCTTCGGAATAACCGGTCCACCCTGGGTATCTTGGCCTACAGCACAAAGCAGGACCCGCCTCAACCCAACTCTAGTCCAAACAACCATGTGCACATAAACATACAATCATATAACAGTTCACAATCAACAAGCCGATCAAACAGATCACATAACATATCATCATCTTAACCAGGATACCGACCTAACCGGTCACTAGCATAGCATCACCCTATATATCAAGATATCGATCTTAACCAGGTCTCTAACATATACCATCCTAACTATCAGGATGCAAACATATCAAAGCAATAACATAACAACAAATACCCGGATCTCAATTCGATAAAGGGCCGGCCTTGGTGCCTTAGACCCTATTGATATAGTAAGGATAACTCACCTCGCGATTGCCGAAACTCTGAACTGAAGAAGCAAATTCCTGAATCACCGACTCACCGAAAGTCCTGAACTATCCATCATAACAAAATAAACATTAGGCCAAGTACAATACTCTTCCAAGGGTAAATTGACCATTTTACCCTTAACTCAATCCAGCCCAACACTAGGTAAGCTCCCAAGCCCACCAATGGCCTAAAGTCCAAATCTTATACAAAGCCCAAAATTGGCCCAATTTACTAAATTGGGCCCTCCTCACCAAATGGGCCTAGATCCAAGGTCCATAACAATAATTGGGCCCAAAATACTCTATCCATAAATTTCCAGTCATGGCCCATAAACCAACAACCCAAAAACAGCCCAAACTCTAAGGCCCAACATGGAAGTCCAATCAAGGGAAGTACGTTGGGCGTACCCTCCCTGGTACGTTGGGCGTACACGCTGATTCGCAACTGGGGATCGGGGCTCTGACCCGCTACACGGGGCGTACTACTATGTTACGCGGGGCGTAACTTCGCTACTCATTAAGTCCTTATAACTTCTTAATGGCTTAAGCTCTTAAGCCCAAACTTCATATCCCTAGGCCAAATATGCCTAAGATTCATAAAGTCTCAAACTTTATCACTTGGGACGTCCATAAAGCTCTTAATCCAAGGTCTTAATACATTAAGACCTACATATCTCACACATGGAACAACCACAGCCCTTGGAACCTCATTTTTCTCACTCAAGACCTCTCCAAAGGTCTGAAAGGACAGATAATCTCGACCAACACAAAGCATGAATCAAGATGAGGACTTTTGGGACAAGAATGATGCCAAAACTTCACAACACTTAGATCTATGCAAAATAATTGACAAGCAAGAAGCTTTATACCTTAAATAAGCTCCAAAGGATGATATCTCTCCAGATCTACAAGCTCCAATCGTTCCTCTCCTTCTTTGACAACTTCTCCTTTCTTATTCTAGCTTTTCTTTTGCCAAAAATGAGCTTTCCAATGCCAAACACACCTAACAATGGAGGGAATACGAATTTCTAGGGTTTCCGGTGGTAAAAGAGTGTCTATGGAGGCTTAGGAGGGAACCATTATGTTCCTTATATAGTGGTTGCCATAAAATTAGGGTTTTGGGGATTCTGAGAGTACGTTGGGCGTACCTCTAGTACGTTGGGCGTACTCACCTAAACACCCGTGTTCCTTTCCCTCACTACGCTGGGAGTACGTCCAGCCAAACCCAATTACGCATGCATGGCTTGCATGGGAGCGTTTCCACTTTTTCCATTAAGAGCTATAATCAATATTATCTTCAAAACGCCGAAAATCCTCTACTCTAAACCCGCTCCCAGTTAACTTTACATTCACACGAGGGTGGCGAGAAGCCCTATGCTTCTATCAACCCACACACCTAACCAAACCTTCTCGGATAAAACCCATTTCCCACAAAAGGACCAAAATTACCCTTCCTCTTAAATCTCAGGGACTCATAATTAAATACTTTAAGAATGGGGAGTTACAATTCTCCCCCACTTAAATTAGGCTTCGTCCTCGAAGCCTGTGAAAACTCTACTCCATAACTACCCCCGCAATGCACCACCTGGCATTCACCGGACCAGGTTCCTCAAGACTCGACCATCGAAATCCGAAACTCAACTTTACCAACTTTACCTTTCTTGCTGACAGGATGAAACATGCTTCATCCTCTGAGCAACTTCCACGAGTTCTCCACCGCAATCTCATAACTACACTGAACTGACCCTAGCATCCTCGGGTTGGAAAAACCCGTCACACTGACGATACCTCCAACATCCCCCAGGATGAACCACCACTACACACACAATTCCTTGATCAGAATCAAACTGGGAGTCCAAGACTCCATCCCTGCATCACTTCCGAGCCTCTTGGCTCTACACCCGCAGAATTCCTTCCGCGACCTCAGCAGACATCCAATCCGGATGTGATCCCATACCACTGCCGCAATCACGCTGCTCAATGACCATAATTGGACCACTCCAATCATAACTCTACGCTGCTGCTTTCACTTCCGTGAATTTACACTCCCTCTCGGAGCTACATTCCTCTCTCTTTCCTTACCAAGGAAATCCATTTGGCCGCCTTGTCACTACGACAAGTGCCACGGTGCTCGCCCAACACTACACCACTCCCTTATAGCATAACCGCTATCCATGCAACACACATGCTCTGAATCTGCTCGCAAGGACTCTCGAGTCCATGCACCATCTCCACCAATCAAGATCAATACCCGGGGCCCGACCTTCTAATGCTAACACATCGCGACATACTCAACCCATTTCCTCGAACCGGTCTAACAATACTTGTAGAGTCTACAGCATGACTGGATCACCTTACCAGGCCTTCAGCCAATATGGACCACTCTAAAAACCTTCAGCCAATCTAGACCGCCCTCCAGGGCCTTCAGTCTGGCTGGACCGTCCTCCGAGCCTTCGGCCTAACTGGTACGCCTATCGGCCTTCAGTCTATCCGGACCGCTCAACTAGCATTCATCACTCCGAGTTATCTCTTCGGGAAACCCTCCTATGCATATTGTTCTATCCCTCTAGGGGTTCCGAACTCTATCTCCATCACACATACTCAAACCCGGCTTGATCCCGGCTCTCCACAATTAAATACCCTGGGTCTGTATCCTGCCTCACATGCCTGCCACTTACTTATACCAGCCTACGCTCTCGGCTGACAGAAACACTGCTGAATCCCAAACAGCTAACAACCTCATATGCTCATCGATATTCCGGAGAATTTTCCAATTCTCCCCCACTTATAGCACTGACCAACACCTACTGGTCGCCATCACCGACCTCCCCCAACAGCCTTACACAACACAATCTCTTGCACGCGAACTGATTCCCACTAGCACTAGTAATCTTCACCAAATCCCATATCAATCACTGATCATCCCGAGCTCGAAAGAAACTCAATCTGCAGCTAACCACTCCTCAGAATGCAGATGCTACCCAATATTCAAACCAGACGCCAGATTTCCACTAATAACCCTCATGAATGATAACCAACGAAATCCCAAACACTAACCCATAACCATACCAAACCCTCAAGGAACAACGGATACCATACCGAAAACCACACCATGAGACTAGCAGATAAACAATACTCCACAATAATCACAAGATCACAAGATATCAATAAAGGAACATACCCGCAGCTGCATCCGACACTGCTCTGACCTCCTCTGCTGTAAGCTGAAAAGCACGACCCTAAGCCCTTGGGGGCTCCGCTCCACACAAACCTCCACCCGTGATCCTCAAAGTGGCCGGTGCTAGAGCCTGCACCGGTCCCACAACAAGCTGTGGACAGTTGACCCTCAAGTGCCCAACCTGATGACAATGATAACAGATCCTCAAATCCCGATCCGAGGTTGCCTGCCGACAATCACTCGCATAGTGCCCCTCCTTTCCGCACTTGCGGCATGCACCACCAGACCTACAAACTCCGGTGTGACCCCTCCCACACTTCCCACAAGCGTGGCTGCTCTGATCTCCTACCTTGGAATCAACGGTCTTGGACCGTTTCGACGCCGGCTACGACTGCACCGGAGCCTGCCTCAGCTCACGCAACTGCAACTCAATCTCTAACTCCCGCCGTCTGGCGGCCTCCTGCAACTCCAACAAAGTCTCGCACCTCTGTGTAGACACAAACTGTCTGATATCTCTCTTGAGCATACTCAGATATCGGGACATCTGAGCCTGCTCCGAAGAAAACTCAGGGCAAAACATCGCCCTCTCAGTGAACATCCTGGTGATCTCAGTCACCGACTCCGAACCCTTCTTCAGCTCAAGGAACTCCTGGGCCAATCTCTCTCTCTCTCAACCCGCGGAACATAACGAGTGTTGAACATCTCTCTGAACTGATCCCATGAAACCGCAACCCTCTGCGCATCCAAATATGACCCCATGGTCAATCTCCACCAATCCTTTGCCCCGAGCCTCAACAGGTTCAGAGCACACCTCACCCTCTGATCAGCAGGGCACGAACACGTGAAGAAACACCCCTCCACGTCCGATAACCATCTCATAGCAACAATCGGGTCCTGAACTCCATCAAAGGTAGGAGGCTTCGTATTATCGAAGTCCTGATACAGAAAACCCCGTCCGGCTCCTCCCCCTGTCGCTGCTACAGCCGCTGTAGCCGCCACAGCAGTCGTCTCAGTGAGAGCCGCATAGCACTCATCAAAATACTCCACCATAGCGGTCTTGATCAACCCAAACAGTTACGACAGCTCGGCCCGGAACAACGCAGCAACCTCATCCTGCAGGATCTCACGAATCCTCGCATCCAACTCGCACGTGCTCATCTGACCAATAATCTCGGGCGGTACTGACCCGCCCGAAACTCCCTGTGCTGCTCCCGACCCCGACCCGGATCCGCTCCCAGCATGCCTTGTAACCACCATACTGAAATACACCACAAAATCTCAGATACTTCCCACTAACCTGGGAACCAACTCCCAACTCAACCCTAGAGGTCATGGTTTCCTTGATACGCGTATGGGTCCTGTGCTTTCAGTAGTACGGGCCCATACTACCTTCCACACCTACCCATATTTGTATGAAGTACTACCACAACACCCTAGTGATAAATATACATAGCAAGCACTCAATCCTCACTCCTAAAGGAACACTGAAAATCTCATACAGAAGAAAACCCTTGGCTAGCAGGCATCATAAAACATGCAACATTATCATGAAATCCTGAAGATCCCTAGCCTAGTACTAGCATGATGTTCTATCAATGCTCGAAAACAAATATCATGCATGGTATTTTGGGGTTACTTACTGGCTCCGACTGATCTTACCTCTGCGTCGTCCTTTTACTTATTTTGAAAACCATTTTAAATTCTCTTTTAAAAACTCTCCCTAATTTGAGATTGGATTCACACGAATGTTCCTCCAATTCACTCAAACCAAGGCTCTGATACCAACTTGTAACGATCGAAAAATTCCAACCAATTTTAACTTTTCGAAAAGAACCCGATTTCGTTAAATTATTACAAAAAGGTTTTCAATACATTTATTATCAAAGTATTCCCAGAACCATAACATAAAACATAAACACGAGGAGCGGTACAATCACGCCTTCGCCTTGCCACGGTCTCCTGAAGAACCTGAAAAAAACATTAAACCACAACTGTAAGCCCGAAAGCTTAGTGAGATACCCCCAAAATACCAACCACATATACCATACACATATAACATGTCATATCATAACCGATCACAGAACAACCATGCATATCGGGTCTACTGTGTGACTGGTCCGCCGTATCGGACCTTTAGTCCACTGGGTCCACCCTCCGAGTCTAGTTATGTCCCTCGAGTCTACTAAAGTTAGAATGAATTCGTAACGAATTTTTGAAATTTGGGCAAAAAATGTTTATTTTGGAACAAATTTGTTGTAAAATTTAAAGTTTGGACTAAAAGTGTAATTTTTAAAAATTGGATGACCTGTCCAGATAAAATGGTAATTTACGGTTTTGGGATTTAATTGAATTAAAAAATATATATAAAAGTTAAATCGATTATGAAACCAAAACATAAAATTTTTATTGAGTTTCCTTATAAAATTTGTCAAAAATTTAATAGTTTTAATGAAAATTTTGGCATTAACTAAATACTCGATAAATACACTATATATCTTTGACAAAAAAAAAAAAATGATTACTTTGACTTGATATAACAACTCATACCATGTCAAAATGGTTATTCATTGATAAAACTAAATATAATTGTTAAACCATAAAAAATACTAAAATGTAATGGTTTTATGCATTTTGTCATATTTTATTATATTTAGTTGGTGCTTCCATGTTACTGTGTAGTTGCTTCCGGTGATAATTACAAAGCCATTAGATCTCTTGAATCATGGTTTAAAAGCATTAAGCCAAGAGTTTTTCATAAGCTGATTCTCATTTGGTGGAGTTCCGTTTATTCATGCAATCTGATCTAGTTTCTTATGAAGAAAAATATTCATATAAAAAGTTGGAATATGTTTGATTCTGAAAGTCAAACTGCTAGATATGAATATGTGGGGATACTTGTTATATAACAGAAACATCTACCGACCAAATAATCAAATAGACTTTTCTGGGTCAAATTCATCCTCCCAAAAAGTCAACTACAAAAATTCAATGTTCCCTTTGCACTATATTTACTAGTGTGGTAGTAGTAGATCGTAAGAAAAGTTCTTATGTATCATTTATAGTCTTTTATTTAATAATAACTTGAATAATCAGAATTACTAAATAATCAAATAACTTCTTGTTTTGTTATTAGAATTTCAACCAATCAAATACCTAATCTCCATAACTCCGTGTTATTATAAATAGTTATCTATTTTTAAGTTTAATAGTATCAAGTAATTATTTTCAATACCCAAAGACCCTCTAAATATTATATGTTATCAATTATTGTTGATTCTTTATCAAAATAATGTATCCCTAACATGACCACAATTTCCACCAACTTTTGGGGTTGCTTCATGTTTGAAAAGTTGATTTTCATTTTATTATTTAAAATTAATAAACAGAAGTACTTTTATATACCTTAACGTGGTTGTCACTTATATTTTTAAATGCCCTACGTGCCTTACAACATCATCTATAAGAAGACCAATAGGAAACTTTCCATCCATAATTCTTTTTATCACTTAACACCCCCTCCCTCATTTCTTATTGCAAATAAATGGAAAATCGAGACATGAATATGCCTCAAAGCCCTTCATCTTGCATCAAGACTCTTTCAAGAGATTCATCTGTGGGTCAATCATCATGTGTCTATTATCGTAGTACCCTAAATGAAGGGGTGCCTTTCGATTGGGAAATGCAACCAGGAACACCAAAACATCAACAACGTGAACAGATTATTCCACCACCAACACCACCACCCGCAATACAAAGCTTGGCATTTTCTCGACCAAATTTTGATCTTTATGATGAGCCTAAAGAGTCAACACCTTGGCGATTTTGGTTTTGGAAAAAAAGATCAAGCAAGAATTTTTCAAGGCGTTAAAAGATTACATTAAAACCTTATTATGAAGACTTAAAAGCGGGTTTAGTAAGGTGGGTTCATTGTTATCTCTTTCTTAATTATTGGTCTTCTTTAAGTGATTCATCATGTGAAGTGTAGGATAGGGTGAATTTGATTTGCACTCCATGAAAAACATGAGAAGAATAATAAAGGAAAAGGGTGCCATACATAAAAGATTAAAATGAACATTTTACTTAAAGGGTATTTGTATGCATGTGTTTTATGTAATTTCAACTTTTGTTTCGAGAATAATGATGTCGCTATAGGATGTTTGATGAAATTGTCATGATTGTTAGAGATTGATACAAGGCCATTTTTACGGTGTTCTATTTTACTAATTTAGAAGAAAACAAAATCTTTCTAATGTTTCATTTCAATTAGTTATAAAAATACTACAATGTTGTAACGACATATTCAAATTTTATAAACATGTTCGGTCAAATAATAAATAATAATCATCCCTAATAAATGAAAATACTTTTTGCCACTTGTCGTCTTCTCCTTCATATGAACACATGTCATTTTATAGGATTTTATTTTTGGGCATTTCAATTTTTTTAAAATAAATTTTCAAAAAATTCTAACGGGTTATATATGTAAGGTTATGATTGTATTAATTTGATTATAAAATAATATAAATGCTCCAAACGTTTTGATTTGTTTCATAAATACTTCAAAAGATTATATTTTGTTATAGAAAAACTTTATTTTATAAAATATTTAATGTTTATATATATTCATATTAAATTTTTATTTTTAATAAATCCGTACGAGTTTCACATCTAGTACATACTATAATCATAAAATAAACATCATTTAAAAAGCTTTCATCATACCTTGGCATGATAATCCATATATGTGCAACTAGTTCGGACTTATTATATATTGTTTGGCAGTTGTTATGTATGTCCGAATTTATTTTGTATGTCTGACTTTGTTTTGCGGTCTTTTGAAAGAAACGAGATGTTAATATTATAATGTTATTATAATATTTATATTATCTAAATATAAACTATTTGATGCGGAAAAAGATTCAACGAAATGAGGGGACTCAATGATAACAAATAATATGAACAATTTATATTCTTAAGAGTTTTCACAAATTGTTTTGTATATTTTATTAATTCTCAAAACCTAAAAAACTATAATGACAAATGCCTTATTTATAATATGCTATACTAACCCTATAAGAAAATAATTATATATACTTTTGAAGATAATTTAAGCAGGAAAAAATTGGAACATTTACAATACCCTAATCGTGTCTTACCAACTTTTAAATGGAGTAAGGTAACTCCGATCAAAGTCAACTATTTTATATGGAGAGCGATACAAAGGAAGATTCCATCCGCAGTGGCATTGAAATGCAAAGGGGTTGATATAGAAAATGATAATTGTGGCGCTTGTGTTAACATATTGGAATGCTCTGATCATATCCTGGTACAATGTCCATTCGCATGTGAAGTCAGGAATATTATTTTCAATTGGTGTGGTTTACAACAGGTTGAGTTCTCATCGGTTGGAGAATTAATCATTTTTGCAGAAAATTGGGGAAGCAACCCAAGGAAGGCGATAAGATTCCTCAACATATGTCATGACCTAATCTGGATCCTGTGGAAACTTAGGAATGAGCGGGTGTTCAATGGAGTATTTCATACTCCCATTTATGGTGCAGCGGCAAGTAAGTCGATGGTGTACTTCTGGACAAAGTACAAGGGCAATGAAGGAATAGGTGATTGGGATAACTGGACCGTGTTTCCATTTATACTATAAGTTCATAATAATGTATATCATTCCATGTATGTTTCTGCTTCGACCTTGTACTTCCGTTCCCCTGCTAGTTACTTACTAGTAGTGGTTCGTTTTTATTAATATTATTCGCCGTTCAAAAAAAAAAAAAAAAAAAAAAAAAAAAAAAACTTACAAGGAATACAATAAAATATTTAAAGTTATCTTAAATTCCAAATTAAAATAAATACTACTTAACTTTAATAAAATATTTTTGAAACTGCAAACCCTAAAATACGATTTCTACAACATTTATTCCAATTTTGTAACAATTATATATTTTAGTAAATTAAAAAAGGAAAAGAAAATAGAAAAAAATGGAAATCATATTTCGAATTTGGACTTAACTGGGTTTGGGACCGATCCGGGTATTTCGACCCGGTACCCGTCCTTCTCACCCTAGTTTCACCGGCGAAAGGGGGAGGAAATTGGCGGGAACAACATTTTGTGAAGCACAATTTCTTCTTTAAGAAGAATCACCAGCTGATATTTTGCATCTTATTTTGAGATTGATACGAAAAAGATGTACGCAAACGCAAGTCAGTTCGACGGCGCCGCCGCCTTCTCAGGCGGTGGTTTCATGCCTTCTCAGACCACTCAGAATACGGACCCTGCGCCCTCTTCGTCTACTAAGGTATCCATCATTTCCTTAAACCTCCAATTTTGTCCGATTTAAATGTTTATCGCTAGGTCTCACAGCGTCTGATTTTGTTATTTGCAGAATCGTGATACACATACGCTGATTCCCTTGACTGTGAAGCAAATTAACAAAGCGTTGTTGTCGAATGATGATAAAGTGAACTTTCTCATCGACGGCGTTGATGTAAACAACGTAGGGTTTCGTTTCCATTCAAAATCCTCATATTTACTAATTTTTCTACTCAGTAAAGTTACTGAGTACCTTAGTTTTTGTTGAACCTAGGTTAAGTTGGTAGGGATGATATTGAACAAAGCTGAGAGGGTTACAGATGTTTCCTTTCTGCTTGATGATGGCACAGGTCGCATAGACTGCAACAGATGGTATCAGATTTATCTTATGCTTACATTTATCCTCCCTCCTATTCTGTATTTTTTCAATATAATTTACGTGTTTGTGATGTTTTAGGGTTCATGAACCAGTAGACACGAAGGAGATGGAAGCAATACAGTAAATCCCCAATTCTTTCTAGGTTTTCTAATGGAGATTCGATTGGAAATTCTGACATTCTCTTCTTTTGTTTCTGAAAATCTAGGGAGGGAATGTACGTTCGGGTTCATGGTCAACTGAAAGGCTTTCAAGGGAAAAAGCAGTTAGTGGTCTTTGGTATCAAGTATAATTTCCATCTTCAACTCCCTTCCTTTCTCTAACAATTTGATCATTCAACTAAATCACTTTTGTGTTTATGATTTTTGTTGAACTTGCAGACCTGTGATTGATTTTGATGAGATCACACATCACTTTGTTGAATGCATACATGTCCACTCTTACAACACAAAGTTAATGGTAAAATTTCACAACTTTACACTCTTAACTTTGAACACATGATATTAAAATAAGAATACTTGAATTTTTTTTTGTTTGTCTGTGATAGAAGCAACAAGCTGGTAGTAATGGTACTAGTAATCAATCTCATATGCCAAGTTCAGGGATTAACACACAATCATACCAAACTGCTCCATCAAATCAGGTAAACCTTCTAGAGTCTTTTCTACAGTTTTAATCATGAGAAATATTACTTATTGTATCATGTTAACTTTGTGATTTGGTAGTTCACTGGTCAATATATGGTTGATGGACTGAATGGAGTTGATAAAATGGTGTTGAATTATTTGCTACTTCCAGCCAATTTGTAAGTTGTTTGGTTTTATTTTAGTTTTATTATGTGAAATTCCAATTGTATATAAGTTGTTTGTATTTTTCAGATCAAGGGAATCAGGAGTACATGTAGAAGAAATTGCTATGCAGTTGGGCCTTTCTTTAGACAAGATTCGGTAATCCTCTGTTTTCTGGATAAATGATAAATGATGATTAGAGAATATGTTTTGATTGTTTTGAAATATGAACAGGGAGGCGATTGATGGGATGGTAATTGAGGGGCTGATTTACTCATCGATCGATGACAATCACTTCAAGTCAACTGGCAATGCGTGATTCCGGTTCCGATTCTGATTCCAATTCCAATTCAAATTCCGGGACTGTTTTTAAGTATGGAATAGGTTGATAGTTTTGGTTCCTAAAGTTACCTTTGTTTCTTGCTTGATCTTTTTGAACCATGATGCTACTAGCTAAACTTAGTTTACCTGGTTTTGCTTTTACCAGTAAGATATTAGTTACATTTCTTGTTGCATGTTTCATTTTGGTATGGCTACATATTTTACTGTAGCACAAAAAATTTATGTTTATAGCCTGATTCGGTCTAAAGTATCTTTTTTTATGCAATATGTCATTAGACTTAGAGTTTACTTGCCTAATAAATCATTGTCATTCTAAGTTGCACGAATGGTCCATATGTTTCAACTTTTTATGCCGTTGGTCCCTCAACAACGCCATTGTTCATGATTGATTCGATTGGTTGGTTATGAATAAAAAATCCGATAAGTAATCGTGTAATAAATCCAATAAGTAATAAGTAATAAAAAAATATGGAGAGTATCTATGCCGTTAAGGTTGGGTAATAAATCCAATAAGTAATCATGTAAATCCAACATCTTGAACAACTTCTATGGCGACCTACCACTAATACTAATAGCTTCCACAAAATTAAAGAGTTGAATTGTCGAACATTTAATTGTTCTCGATCAGCAATACTTTTTGACGATACAAAATCTTATTTCTGAATGCTAGTCCCTATGTTTGCAACTCTCAAATGTCGCGCTGCTTTTTGGGAAGGGGGAAGAGCCATATATGGAAACGTCATTTTCCCCTCTATTGTTGCAATTATCATTTTCCGATGACATTTTCTCTTTCAATTAATCGGAACAATTTTGATTTTTTTTCAATTAATTGGCAACAACTTCTTCATATATATTCAAACCATCACAAATCAACCCCAAATAAGTCACCGTCACAATATATCTAAGTGTACATGCAACCTAAGGATCTAAGTTTCATACTAATTACAACTACTTTATGAAAACATAAAACATAAAGAAGAATAACATAAGGATCTAAGTTTCATACTAATTACAACTACTTTATGAAAACATAAAACATAAAGAAGAATAACATACTTCTTATGTAGTTTTTGAGCTCCATGCTTGAGATCTTGTCCTCCTTGACGTTGTTTGGATGAGAGGACCCAAACAAGAATCCCTCTTATAGTATCACACCCAATCACCATAAAGTAGATAAAAATAATTAGAAGAATGGTCAATTTCATAAATCGTAAGAGGTTAGAGATGGTCCCTTGGAGGGAGGAAGAAGGGTGGAAAAAAAGTCAAGCCAATGGAGCAAGGAAGATTGAAATCCCTAAGATCATATTTATAATCTTGGATCATTTCCTAGGTTTTATATTCCATCCCACGTGGGATGAGATGCAAATTTCGAAATTCCCTTTTATCCAAGAGAGATTTCGTCCAAACCCTAATCTCAGAAGGGTTCTGAAACAGTACTGATCAACCAATTACCGATTA
>NC_136424.1:101480000-101767500 GCF_052625555.1 Lactuca saligna | reverse complement strand
TGGTCAATAGCATTAAGATAAACCGTGAGTTCAGAAACAGGTCGTGCTGGATGCTGACGAGAAAGCGTGTTATTCAAATATCTGTGTGTATAAAACAAAATATATATAAAAGAATTTGTTACAAAAAAATTAAAAAAAAATGAAGAGCTAAAAAATAGAAACAATTTAAACCTTTCAAAGTCAACAACTTGATGCTCCTCATTTGATCTACGCAGAGCAGCCAATGCAAGCTACAACATTGAAGATTTCATAAATTCAAATTATATATTCAAATTTAATTTATTTTAATAAAAATAATACCTGTCCAGGAGAAAATAAAAGAGGTGCCTCTGAACGCATCATTCTATCTGCAACCATTTTTGCTGTCTCGTGTAAATCCTATAAACATTATTTATCAAAAATTCAAAAATCAAAAAAATTTATAATATATTTAACAGGATAGAAGTAAGAAGTAAAAAGCACCTTCAGATGTTCAAGTTGACCATTGTTTGAATAGATAAAATCCTAAATAACAAGTAGAAGAAACAAATATTACGTATAAAAAAAAATTTATTTTTTAAAAAGAAAAAAGTAAGAAAAAGTTAACCTCCATATCGTCAATAAAACCGTCAATCGAACGGTATGGCGAATACACAATAAGATCAAATCCAAGAGACTGCAAAAAAAAAAAAAAAAAAAAAAATGTTTAAAACAAAATGAATTCAAAAAATAAAAATAAAAATAAATTCATACCTGAAGAACAATCATCTCATTATTGAGAATGACTTGATGATCTTGATCAATCCCTTTACCAAGTTCTTCAGCTGACACATGATTTTCTTCAGCTTTACATGCCGTATATATGCAAGTCAACCTTTTTATAAAATCCAATAACTCACAATTTCAAAAAAACAAAATAAAAAAATTATTAAAGATAAAATTAGGTTAAATTAGGTTTTACATGATGTCTTTTGGATGATGTTCCATCACTGACCATTGCAGATAGAATCTTTTAAAATATATAAGAGCTGTCGCCTGCAAATTATATAAAAATTCAAGAACTAAAAAACTATTTTTTTTATAAACTTGAACACATAGAATTAAAGTATACCTGTATTTTCCTAGGGAATTTGAAGGCATCACATACATCTTGAATTTTGAACTCATAAAATGCACGCAAAAGTTGTTCTTCGTCTATTTTAAGTGGTTTTGAACGTGAATGCTTCTCGCCTTTTATAAAAAGTAAAAAGTAATCAGATAATAGAAGAGTTAACTCAGTGAGTGAACTCAGATATTGGTTTTTAAATAGTAAATGGTAAATACCATTGTCTTTTGGGTCAGTTTGGAGCTCTGGATATGATAAAGAGCCATCAAGATCAACATCCACCCTTGTTGATCCATACTACACAAAGATGTCTGTCCAAAATTACTTTTTTGCCCTTTAATGATATTATGTTTGGTTATACAAGTCAAAGTTTTTGATTGCATACCTTCTCCAGCATCTGTTTTGCTCTATGATTTGCAGCTTTGTATTTCTCTTTCTGGAAAAGATTATTCAAAGAAAATTAAATTAGTTGAAAGAGTTTTAAAGAATTGAATATGAGAAGGTTGTCAGGTTGTGTACTAAATCTTGTGGAGTGAAGATCCACTTGGCTCGGTGAGTTGATGTTAAAAAATCAGCCATGGCTGACTAGTAAGTAGTAACTCTGCAAATTAGAGATCAGAAGATCAAAGTACAAATCATAACATTAAACATTGTTGTTCAAAAATAGAACATAAGATAAATGATCAAGAAAAGTTAGGACAAACCTGAATGTTGTTGTTATAGCTTATAACACAGTTATAAGATGATAGTTTAGAAGTTGACACTGCTAAGAGGTGGAATCAAGGCTTCAATAGCTCCTATAAGAACAAAGTGTTATAGATTAAATAGGACACCTCAAAATGGAAAATGTGGCATCTTTAGTTCCACAAAGAGAGTCTATCTTCCATTCACAAGTTTCTTGATTAAAATTCTTTTAATCAGACTCAGAGGACATTGAGACAATAACTCTAAGCTGGAAATTGATTGGCCTACAAGACAGAGAATTTGTGTTGGCATTGCAAAAGGCTTGACATTCCTTCATGAGGAGTCCATGCTCAAAATGGTTCATAGGGACATCAAGGCTCAAGGTTTGTATCAAAATCAAGGAACTAAACATAAATGTAATTATGTCTGAAGACAAGTTTTCTGGTTTGAAGGACTTAGAGGGAGGTTTGAAAAGATGAAGTCCCAGGAGTCTGATCAAACAGAGATTTCTATTGAACAAACATTTTCCAGCTTAATCGACTTGTATCTCAATAGTTAAATTTCTGAACAATGTTGATTTGTACATAATGGAGTTTGTAGCATACTAGTCAAGTTCTTTATACTAGTTTTATAAGAAGAAGGAATCACCAGGTACTGAAACATGTCCGCCAATAATGAGTAGATGAGATGTTTATATTTCGGTTTGAGGATTTTGAATATCTTACTGTGACAATAATACACTATGAAGCATATAGATTTATACATATGTGAATTCAAACAACCTTTTTGAAGTGCAGGTCCATATGTAACATATATTTTCTAAGCAGGAACCATTGGGAGTATACTTATCAATCGTTTTGCAATGGAGTTTGTAGTGAATTACACTCAATAAGGCTAGAACTTACATACACATATTCACATTCAGAAATCAATTCCGTCTCTCACTCGATTCTGAAAGACTGAAACTTCAAACTTCCGGCGATTCACAAAGAGATTCAGAAATTTTCGGCGACTCAGAAATCAATTTCGGCTCTAACTTTCGGTTCTGATTCACTGATTATCGGTGCTATTTCAGAATGGAAGAATTCAGAAATCAGAAAATAAGAAAATAAGAAAATAAGAAATCGATTAGCCGTTAGAAAAAGTAAACAACAGATAACTAACTGTTGGCTTCTGGAGAAGTGGAAGTCCTTTGGAGTTTCCATAGAAATCGACTGAAGCGTTGATGACGCCTTCGAAATCGGAAACGCACGCTAGGTCTCGTCGTCTCGCTCCAGCTCCCTCTTTTGGATGGGCGCTCGCCTGGTTTGGTTAGATTGGGCCTTTGAAGAATTAGTCCATCAGCATTAAATATATCGGGCTGTCCAATATAACAAACATTATAGAGGACCTTTGTAATTTTTTTTTTTTTTTTTTGGGGGGGGGGAGGGATTGATTTCAACAAACGACACACGTTCGTCATCCAATTTGCTCTTACCATGGGCTTGCCCTAGGTTTAATCATATGATTGATTTCAACAAACAACACACATTCGTCATCCAATTTGCTCTGACCATGGGCCAACTTTGGGTTTAATCAGAGAATTAGTTTCAACAAACGACACATATTCATCCATGTGTAATAAACAACATAAACCCAAATATTTTACATAATAATCAAATAGATGTAGAAAGAGAGGGAAAAAAACTTAAATCTCGATATATGTATATAGTTGCAAGTGATTAGATTGGAGGCTTCATAGAAGATGAAACCCAAATTTGTAGAAGATTCGTAATGCAGTGGTTGTGTACTTAAGAGACGAGTGATTGGTTCGCTTCAGTTGTTTTTGTTGCGAAGGTTGAGGACTTGATGCTCTATGTGATGGGTTTTTCAGATAACAAAAATCATATTTTTTGTGGAAAACATAAAATCTTAAATTTGCATACACCCTAAAGGATTTATGTTCTCACTATGATATGCAACAACAATTTGAATTCAAGAACCCTAAAGTAGATTGCTATTTTCGAAATTAAAGAAGGGTTACTAGAAAACATACATTTTAGTTTATTATTGTATATAAACTTGAATTCCTTCTTTGTGGAACTTAGAAAGTTAACACCAGAAATTTTGTAATATTTTATGGATCAAAACATATAAATGTTTTGATTTTGAATTTTCTATGCAAGTTGGAAACTTTTTAGACACTATCCATAGTTTTTTTTTAATACTACAGGACCAATGTTGTAGTTTTGTCTAGTTTGTTTATTGAATTAGTCACTGTTAAACTTGAAAAGACTAATCTACTATTTTAATTTATTTTTCTATTTTCTTAAACATTTTCCCTTTTATTTAAATTTTTAAAAGCAAACACAAATAAAAAGGGGCCCTATTTTTTTCTCTCTCTTTCTCTCTCACTCTCTTTCTTTCTTTCTTTCTTTCTCTCTCTCTCTCTATCTCTCTCTCTCTCTCTCCCCCCTCTCTCCATCATTTTCATCCAAAAGAAAAGCATACACATTCACAACCAAATTGACATTTATTACTGCCTAGAGTTTATTAGGTTTTAGATTTAAAATTTATTGGATTAGAACAACCTAAAGCTCCCATCACTCTCGAAATCGATTTTAGATTCGAAATTAATTTCAAATTATATTAGGGTTTATTGAGTTTGAATCTTGAGACATCGTGTTTGTCCCTATATATGTATGTGTTTTAATTTTTCTTTCTCCACTTCGATACTCACATCGGCAACGGTGGTGGTGTTGGGTTTGAGAATGTGGTGGTGATTAGTTTTATGGTAATAAAAGTGGGCATCAACTTAACATGTTTCTTCCCTAATCTAAATCCACCATCTGAAAATGGTCTCTGACGTAGTGTTCGGCGGAGATGCTACCTAGTCTGGTTTGGGTGATGGGCGAGGTATAGTAGGTGGTCTTGAGGGTCCAAAGGGTGGGTGGGGCGAGAGAGTAGGGGTATTTTTGTTGATTGTATTTTCCAGGGAGAGAAGAATGGGAAGGTGGAGACATTTTTTCACCAGATTGCAGATCGGATGGGTGGAGTTTAAGAGAAGATGGGGTATTTTTTTTACTTAGAGAGAGAGAGAGAGAGAGAGAGAGAGAGACATGTCCTATGTTGCTGCTGCACCATTGACGATACTAGAGCAGGAGCAACCAGAGTCGCCTGCTCTGATACCCTTAGGTTGTGGGCTTTCAGTTTTGGGCTTTTGTATTGTTCTTTAAAGGAGTTTTAGGTTGTTTTTCTTTGGGTTCAATTATCTCTATGTTAGCATCTAGTGGACTCGTCGAAGATTCGTTAGATTGTTCAATGTTGGCGGCAGATGGTGGTTCTGCAGATTCCGATGAGGTGGGGTGAGGGACTGGGGTTGCATTACCGATCATGTACTCATGAATCTTCAATGTGTGTGTGTATGAGGTGTATGTATGTTTAATTTGTGTGTGTTTTTCTAGAGAGAGAGAGAGAGAGGTATGCCCCCTCTTTATTTGTTTTTATTTTAAAAAATTTAAATAAAAGGGAAAATATTTAAGAAAGTAGAAAAACAAATTAAAAGGGTAGATTAGTCTTTTCAAGTTTAACAGTGGTTAATTTCACAAACAAATTACCTCGAAAAGATCATGAAGCCAAAAAAATCGAGATTTGGACTAAACCTAGGAAAAAAATACATACCATAAGGACAATGTTTGCAATTTTGTCTATAAATTAAAATTATACATAGAATTTACATTAATCTAAAGATACATGAATAAATATATATATTTTATAATCCACAAGCACCACTTAAAAGATTTAAAAGATTAGTTTCTAAAACATTTTCAAATATGTTATTAACATATTAAGAAAAAAAATATTCTTATATCTATAAACTAAATAATATATGTTCACAAATTATATACTTTTGGTCTTTTTAGAACCATCTATTATGGTAGGACTGTTCATAATTAAGAGCATTCACGCTAGTTTGTTTTATATATTTAATTTCTCTATTTTCTAGCCACATAACTCAATCTAGTTAAAAAATTACCTTGTTAGCAATCCAGTTTAAATTAATTTTTTTATTAAATAAATATAATTTATGCTTTTTTATTAAAAACATTAGAAATAATTATTTTAATTTGAAATAAATAAGTTATTCATTTTGAGGAGTGGAGATTAACAATTTGGTGCCAATCTATGAGAAGAAAGGAAATGCACAAATATGTGGCTATATAGACATTAAATTGTTTAGTCATACCATGAAGGTATGGGATAGGGTGTCAAAGGCCAATTTAGTTTTATGCCATGGAGGTCTACAACTGTGGCGATTCACATTCTGTCACACCCTTGAACCAGGACGGCGGAAATGTTTGGGGGTGGATGACTTCATCTTGTAATATCATAAGAATTAAATATAATTGAAAACATAGCAAACCACATCATACATTACATATATCAACATATATTGTTTACTGAATTGTATTTCTTCACAACTTTACACAAAAGTGACAAAAAATATGATGTTCCAAAAATGTAGCAAATATCCAAAATTCATAGCTCGAGTACCTGCTCACTGAGTTGCTAAGAATACAATTCGTTTTGAAAAGCGTCAACATTAGAATGTTGGTGAGTTCATAAGTATATTTGTAAGAAAACTTTGTAATATCTTTGTTTGTAGAAATTTGTAAAACTCCAGAAAATCCAAGATTTACTATAAAAGTAATTTGTGAGTCTCATTTCAAATTATGTATAATTGCATGCATGTTCTTTATTTTTCTTTGTTTGTAATTATAAAGAGTGTCCCCAGAAAATCCTATATTTTCTGTTATACGAATAGTTGTAGTCTTAAAACCCTAAGATTGGAGTTAGTGTCCAAAATAGGTGTAGTGTAGTTTGTATTTTTATGAAAACATGTAGAGTGTGTATTCTTTGTAAATTCAAAATAATATTGTTATTCTCTATGTGAGTCGTTACAACCATACTTTATGTGACCGAATTTCTATCATTACGTTCTTTAGGCGTCAGTTTCGGTAAAATATTTGTCACCCTAAACTGGCTCGTCTAGCTATAGCGAACAACTCAGGTGTGGGGGTGTCAACGTGTTATACATTTATACACAATTACCCCGCTCTCCCTCCAAGAGAATCTGGTATAACTACAGGATTTACGGTGTACGCTTGGTAGGTACGATGAAGGAGTGTCTCACAAGAACCTTAACCGATTTTTACGCGAATTTATCGAATAATGCACGTGACGTTTCTAGTGTAAATTTGTGACTGCAACTTTCTGACACACGCTTTACAGCTTTATGACATACATCTAAACACTTGTATATTTTTAAAAGCTTTATGATTGACAGATTATGACACGCGAATATTTTTGTTGTAAAACCTCATTTTTACATACCAGTTTTATTAAATTATTTATAACGATATTTATAAATAATTACTAGTGGGCTTTTCAGCTTGTAATATGTGTTGTAAAAATAACAAAATACACTAGGTTTTGAAACCCTTGATATAATAAGTGTTGGATTAGTGTCTAAGTCCATAACTATTTTGGTATGTACTTGACCTGATGTTGCATGGTCCTTTTGGGTTGCCTTCACCAAAGCAACTTGATTGGAGAAATAAATAAAGAGAGAAAGGTTATTATGATTTATTAATATGTTATAAGAATAATATATTAAAGGAGAAATCATATTTTCTTAATTAATATTGGTCAATAATTAATTAGGAATTAATTTTGTGATCAAGTGTAATTAATTAAACTAGAGGGGCTGAATTGTAATTATGTGATAGTTACAAAGTATGGTAATGGTTATCCTAAATATGGGTTGAACGAATTCAAGGAGATAAGGATCCTTGAAATCGTCCAAAGGATAAAGGATAAGGGTTTTCAAGGCTTATCTTATGGTTGCTTTGTGGATAAGCAACTAGATAAGGATAATGACTGAAACCCTATCTCTACACCTATATAAAGACCCTAAGGCTCATGAATTCGTGTATCCCTTCCCAAGAAGTCCTAAGGATGAATTCTAACCTCTCTCCTCTCTCTCTTTATACCTTCTCCATTTGCTCTTGGTGTTTGTAAGCCATTAGAGGAGTGACACTTGTGACTCTAAGCATTCCAAAGTCAATTCAAGGAGGAATTAGGATTGTTATTGCTACATAACTATCAAGGTAATATCTTAAACCTAATTATATGTTAATATCGATTTCCATATGCTAGAATTAGGGTTTATAGTCTTGGATTCAAAGCATGTACAATAGAGAAACCTAGATCCAAGCATTAGGGTTTGTATGAGCACATATGATGTCTTATGACCAAAACCCATCAGTGGTATCAGAGCTATTGGTTTGGTTTCAATTGTATGAACTTAATATATTAGGGTTTATTGCCAATAAACCCTAAGAGGCTAGGGTTTTTCGAGATTAGGGTTTGCAAACCCTAATTTGCAAGAGTTTGAATAAGATCTTCAAATCCTTTCCTTAAACCCTTAAATTTCGAAATCTAGGGTTTGTTATAATCCCTTGTTTTTCGAAATTTGCCTCCTCCCCAAGATAAGATCCTAATTTTTAGGGATTTGGATTATCCCATATCTTGTAATTATCCTCTAATTGTTATATATGGTAATTCAAGATCTTGCATTATCCATCCATATTTTCGAAATCTATATAGATATTTAAGGGATTAGGATAACTTAAATGTCTAAATGGTAATTATCCTCATTATTTAGATAATCCCTTATGATTTAATAATTAAATTAATAGTCTAATTCAAGATAATTATTAAATCAAGAGTTTTAATATTTAATATTTTAATTTAAATGTCATAAATTCGAAATTTTAAGATAGATTAAAACTAAATTGTTTTGAAATGTTTCAAAACTTGCCCTCAAGTTTTGGAATTTAAAAGTTGATTAAAAGTTTAATTAGGAATGTTAATTTCTAAAACCCTAGTAATGTTTTGACAAGTTCAAATCACGGCCTTATGGTTTTATTAATCAATTAAGGTGTATAATTAAAAGAAGTTTAATAAATCCATAAAAGTTTAGGTTTACAATTTAATTGAATTAAAAGTATATTTGTTAAATTTGACCACCTAGTATTTTAAAAGTGTAAAATTCACCCTATACTATATATATAACATTAAAAATCTAACATTATATATATGTATGAGTAAAAGTCAGTCTTACCGTTAGTAGGCCTCATTCACGAAGCTGGTCTATAAGGGGTGTTTAAGGAAATTGCCTATAAAATGGCGATTGAATGGGTATCCACTCTTACCCACCGCACTCTTGACTAGTGGAGGGTCATTAGCCGAACGGGTAGGATAGGACGAAACCTTCCATTATAAGTATAATGAAATACAAAGTAACTAAATGTTTTTCAAATTCCCAATCTTAGTTACTTAGGCAAAAGTGAATTGATGCAATTCCATGAAATTACACTTTGTGCCCTTGCGAAGACGTTAGTGGAGCGTGTGTGGTTTACCGGCACACTAAATGGTTCTAAGCAAAGGTAGCAAAGGGTGACTCAATGTTTGTCATAGTTCGGTGGAGCGTGTGTGGTTTACCGGCACATCGAATAGGTGATTGTAACATGTGAGGGCACCATGTAATTTTGCATGGTCATTCACATCCGCTTTGTGATCCTCGGCATCCCAGTCACAAACAACAGGAGCATATCGAGATTTAAACATGCCATTGAAAGTTCAATGAATCTCAAAGGATCTAGGAGTTTTCATAGATTTAAAACCTAAATTTCTTTTTCGTTTTTCGTGGTGGAAATTAGTGAATCGTCATTCACTTACCTTCAAATATTCTGCAATTAGGGTTACGGCATCCCTCTCCCGAGTTGTAGAATATTGTGTTGGGTCCTAGCCTTAGTATTTCATTTGGGTGATTTACTAAGGACTCAATCTATCAACTAACTTGAATTCGTTTTTCTCCCATTTTGTAGATGTCAAAGTTCGACAACTATGGTCTTCCCAAATCCCGTGGAACAAGCATTCCACATGAAGATGATATTCCACGATTCGATCGAGGAACAAGAAATCATGCTTCACTTCCTCCTCCTCCTCCAATTATTCTCCCTAACCCACAAGTTCAAAGGCTATAAAAGTTCAAGATCACTCAAGCCCTTTTGGCAAGTGAACATAAAGAAGGAAAGTCGGTGTGTGCACACGTCCTAGGGATAAAGTCACACATTGATAGGTTAAGAATGTTGGGATCCGTTGTCTGTGAGGAAATGGTTGTTGATTGGGTTCTTCAGTCACTTCCTAACTCATATAGTGAGTTCGCAAGAGAGTACTATATGATAAACCACGACGTGGCCCTTATAGATCTCACCTATATGCTTATTGCTCCTGAATCAGCAATGGTTTGGCGCAATAGAAAAGCAAAGTTGATTGGTGAATCTGCCTTCAGGACCTCTATGGATATAGACAATGGCAATGAAAGACATGCAATGATCGAAAAGTTTGATCATAAGAGAAAGGTGATGTCTGAAGTAGTTCCATGTGTTGTTCCAAAAGAGTCAATTTGCTTTTATTGCCAAGAGAAGGGGCATTGGAGACGAAGTTGCCCTATTTACCTAAGAGATCTAAGAGATGGGAGAGTCAAAAGTATGACTACACTTCAGGTAAAATCCACTATCTAACTCCGTTAAGTGCCTATTCATTGATTCTTAATACATGATGTGATAAGATTGCATTTGAATGTTTTGAAGGATCGGTGAAAAGAAAGGAAGCTTGATAAGAGAGCAAGATGAATCTAATCACAAGAGATGGATCTTGATCGCGTGGACTTGAAGATTGGATTTTGAGCTTAGATAGTTATGATAGAGTTGTTAGAAAATTTCCTTTTACATAGTTTTCAGTAGATTTTGCATTGTAAGGACAAATGTTTTTCCGCTGCTTTTATAAATAAAATAAATTTTGTTTGACTTATTTATTTATTTGTTTACTTCCTTGCAATGAAATCGTTATGAAAATTGATGTTTGCATATTTCTACAACGAATGGATACGATTCTTAGTTATGTTATTTATGGAAATGTCGAGAATTTACCAAATAGGGAGAGTTTCTCATCTCCCAAAGTTTCAATTGGACTGAAATTTGGAATCACGCAACTTGGTTGCATGGTGAATGAGAAATTTCATATTTGGAAATTAGACAAATTCATTGACAAAGTGTCAAGTGAAGGACTAGGAGATCGAGTACACAAAGTTGTGTGTTGATCAAGTTCACCATAAGAGTAACAAAGATATTTATCATGATTTACTAATGGCTTAGTAAATATGATTACATTTACAAGATTAAGTGTAATTCTGAATTGATTAAAGGGTTTAGATCAATAGTAGAACGAACAAGAAGAATCAAGTAGGCAGAAAGATAAAAGTTTCTCCATTCTAAGAAGAAGGCAGAGTAGCTTTTATGCTTTATAATGGGTCTTAATGATTAAGAACCATGTCTCAATTGATCCTCTAAGTAAGTCTTAGTACAATTGTATGTTTAAGAAGAGGAATCAAGGATTGAAGAAATACTTAAATCAAGAAGTCTATCATACTTCGTTCCAATAACAAGTCTTAAAGTTAAGATTGTGGCAATGAGTGAAAAGTATTAAAGGTTTATAACATTCATAAAATGTGGAAAGTTGTGATGTCAAGACAAAGACCAACTTGGACCAATTTATGAAGTGTTTTGATAAAAGCTACACTAACTCTTGAATATTTGGTTATCAACAAATGTTTATTGACAAAAGAATCTTATATGTCAAGGAGTCAGTGGGAGTCTTAATGGTCTTGAAAGGTTTCAAGAACAAATCAAATAAACCTTATCAATCATCACTAGCACACGAGTTGAGGTTTACAACCTATCGTGTTAACATTATTTTGTTTCTGTGCTGTTTCCAATTGAGTTAATTATGCATGCGAGTTCTTTGAGTTCTCATTTTGAACGCATAAAAGGCAAGGCACCTTAATCAATGAAAGGTACATTAATAGGAAAGGGTGAGCTGCTTAACTACTTGGAAGACGTGGTGGACAGCTGTGCTACCATAAGGCAAGAAATCAAGATTAAAAAAGGCTCAGTCCATATGAGTTTGAATTTGTCGTAAACTATGGTTTTAAAAAATTCACATGGATAGGAACAAATACACCATTTAAATCTAAGTGTCATAAGATTTCCTCCTTCATGAAAATGATTGTGAGGAAATGCTTTCACTAAGAAAGATTTTAAGAAGATAATGATTGTAAAATTGCATTCAATCATGGTTACGGTATCCCTTTCCATAATTTGAATTGTGAGGTTTGGCAATTAGTCTTAATTGTTGAGACACACATATGAACTATCTAAAGGCAAAGGTGTATAAGTTCAAGAACCCTTGATAAAAGATTATCAAAGCACTAAGTATTAGAAACATGGACTTAAGAAATTCAATAGATATTGTCTCTCTGAAAGTTAAGATGTTTATGAATACATGTCGAAGCTAGTGGGAGCATAAGTGTTATGTTTTATAGTAATCATCATGATGGTGGGAGCATAAAAGTTATGATTGTATGATTATTATAGAAAGTATTGCAAGTTGACAATATTAATTATAGAAAAACAAGAGTTATACCTTGCAAAGTCGTAAGGGTTGTAAAGTTGTTTTGCTATAATTAAGGGAGATAATACTATGCTTCATTTCAAATCTAAAGGCTTAGGTTGAGAAATGTTAATAAATTTAGTCAAGGGTACATAGTGTGTTCTTAAAATTTCGATTATGATTACGGCATTCCTCTTCACAATTCGAATTTTAAAAACATAGCAAATAAAACATTATGCGTCATGTCCCATACGCTTCGGGTATAGGATCGATTGCAAATGCTTTAATGTTTGACCATTCTAAAATTTTCCAAATGTCTAGCGCATTTAGAGGGAAAAGGGACTAGAATTGGTTTTGACTAAAATAATTAAACAACTATCAAAGGAATGTACTTTGAGTGAGAGACATCATATCTAAGGAATTGTCTTGTAACAATCTACGTTAGAGGACTTTGTAATATCATTGGCAATAGTCTTTGAGACTTTGGTGCAGTGACATTACAAAAGGATCGTTGCATAAAGTGTTAGAATCTAGTATATTCTATAAGTAACAAGAATTTGATATTCTTGCACTTAAGAAAATGGATTTGGAGTTGTAAAATGAGAATGATTGGAAATGTGTTCAATTTGTCTATTTCACAAAAGTAAGAACCATAGGTAAACATTATGTGCATGCTAGGAGCATGGGACAAGTGTAATAATTCAAGTAAGAAGTTGATTACCCGAAACGACAAATAATAAGTAATCGATATGGTGATAAATAAAATGTGTTTTATTTATGCTCAAAGGGTTGAGGCCATATGGGATTAGTATTATTCTTGTGTTTCACTTTGCATGTGTTGACTTCCAGAATAATTGAGTTTATTAAGAATAATCAAATTATTCAAACGGGCCACAGTCATTCATATGTTGGAAGTAGATATGAATGAAGACTGTTGTGAATTGGTGTGTGGATTGTCTAGAAGAGTATTAGAAATAAGCAAATGTTTGCTGCAACGTTCATGAGTGCTTATGAATATGATTTGAGCATTGGATTAAACCCACGCTCACTTCGATCATTACATGAATTGTATCACGAGTGATTAGTGAGACGATAACATCTTATATTCTTGAAACTGAGATGTGTGAGTTGTATCTTGCGAATCGGTTGCACATTGATAATATGTAAACGCACTAGTAACTTGGTGTTATAAAACATATTGTTGTGTGTAATTCGGTGAATGAGTGCAAGCAAGCATTGTATCAAAGTTTATCCGTTCCTTTTATCCAAAGAAGGATAAAAGCGATATCTTTTGGGCCCCTCGATGGTTTAGTGATGACAAACGTAAATGCTCGGCCGGGCTAGGGCTAATTTGATTTGTTCAATTAGTCTGTCGTCATAAATCGGAAATCGAGAAGTAGTACAAAGAGAATGATTTGAAATCATATCTCATACGATATCTAGAATGGAGGAATATATGATCCCTTATCTAAGGACATGCGTATCTGATAGGATCAGAGTTGACAACGGCTTTGGAAAGCTACGATTGCAGATCAGGATCTGAAGTCATACGCATAATAGTTATTAGACTTATCCAAGTGGGAGACTGTTGGATTAGTGTCTAAGTCCATAACTATTTTGGTATTTACTTGACCTGATGGTGCATGGTCCTTTTGGGTTGCCTTCACCAAAGCAACTTGATTGGAGAAATAAATAAAGAGAGAGAGGTTATTATGATTTATTAATATGTTATAAGAATAATATATTAAAGGAGAAATCATATTTGCTTAATTAATATTGGTCAATAATTAATTAGGAATTAATTTTGTGATCAAGTGTAATTAATTAAACTAGAGGGGCTGAATTGTAATTATGTGATAGTTACAAAATATGGTAATGGTTATCCTAAATATGGGTTGAACGAATTCAAGGAGATAAGGATCCTTGAAATCGTCCAAAGGATAAAGGATAAGGGTTTTCAAGGCTTATCTTATGGTTGCTTTGTGGATAAACAACTAGATAAGGATAATGACTGAAACCCTATCTCTACACCTATATAAAGACCCTAAGGCTCATGAATTCGTGTATCCCTTCCCAAGAAGTCCTAAGGACGAATTCTAACCTCTCTCCTCTCTCTTTATACCTTCTCCATTTGCTCTTGGTGTTTGTAAGCCATTAGAGGAGTGACACTTGTGACTCTAAGCATTCCAAAGTCAATTCAAGGAGGAATTAGGATTGTTATTGCTACATAATAATCAAGGTAATATCATAAACCTAATTATATGTTAATATCGATTTCCATATGCTAGAATTAGGGTTTATAGTCTTGGATTCAAAGCATGTACAATAGAGAAACCTAGATCCAAGCATTAGGGTTTGTATGAGCACATAGGATGTCTTATGACCAAAACCCATCAATAAGAACATATTATGATTATTTTACTAATAAAATTTATATTTTTATTTTTGTAAAATATTCAATTTTTGTGGTGGGTTTTAACATACCAAAATTGAATCGAGTGTTTTGTGACACAAATATATTCTATTTTTGTTGAGACTAGAACATGTCACATTTTCCACAAAATTACACAAATTCCTTGAAATTTATAATATTTCAACATTTGTACAAATATTAGTAGTATATATATATATATATATATATATATATATATATATATATATATATATATATATATATATATATGAGTAACAATTTACCATTTTTGAGTGTAACTCTCATATTTTCACCATTTTTCAAGCTTTTACAACCAAATATGTTATGACATCCTCTTTGATTTTTAACACACACTAAAAACCATTTTTTTACTTAGTAACTTATTTCTTCTTCAACATAATACCAAAAGATGTAAGGTTATCCAAAGATAGCTATGAGATTTGTAAAATCTCGAGTTTATGGAGTGTTTAACTTGGAATAAGCAACATTTCAACATACATAGCCACATAAACATACAAGTGCATGCAAATATTCAAAGATTTAAACAAGGCTTGACTTGTATTACCCCCAAAAAAGGATGGAGAACTCAAAAATAGTGGGGTATGAAGCTCACATTGGGGATTTTTGAGATGTAGAAGAAGAAGAGGAAGAAACTTGCGTGCCTAGCTTGTGTCTTGGAGAGATTCTCGAAATATGGATGTTCTAAGGAGATTAACACACAACAAAGTGTGTAAATGGAAGGTTCTAAGCATAATTATGAAGCAAAACACTTTATTTAGACATGGATTTACCAAGTTTATGAACCTCGAAGGAGACTTCTTTGAAGAACACACATATACCCACGAATTTTTAGAGAAAGGAAATGAGAGAATTTGAGAGAAGAATGGAGAGTGTTCTTGTGACTTAGGGAGAAAAATTGCTTGAAGTGTGTGGGAGGGATGAGGGTTTACGACCGATTAAGAAAGAGGAGGGGGAGAGAGAAGGTTTGACCTCCCTAAAAGTGATATGAAGTATCTTGATGCATGGGGGATAAAGAGCTTGGAGACATGTTGGGCAATGATGTGGTGCCAAGCTCATTATCCATCTTTTTTTTGTTCATGGCCATAACCGAGCAAGGGTTTTCGATCCAAAAAGATGGCCCAACAAGGGTGATTCCGATTGTTGGTTTGGCCCAAGAGAGTTCTCGGCCCACTAATATTCTATGAAGGGTTCTCGGTCCATTTAAGAGGTTTTCGGCCCAAATAGGGCCTAAGTATGAGTTTTCTGCCCCATGATAACCAATTAAAACTTTCGGCCCAAGGGGAGGCCCAATAGTGGTTTTCGGCCCACTAATGATCAATAAAATGTTTTTGGCCAAATATGGAGCCCAACATATGTTTTTGGCCCATTAGGGCCCAAATATGGGTTTTCGGTCCAACAAGACCAAATGGATAAGTTATCGGCCCAATAGGGCCCAATAAAGAAGTCTTGGTCTAATAAGGGATTTGAGTAGAGAACTATTGGGTTTGGGCCCAAAATTTATTGGACGTGGCTTATTGGATCGAGTTTTGGATTTGTATAAGGTTGTTTCGGTTGGAATTACATTGCATAAATGTAGGCACTTATGTAACGCCCGTAGATTCGGGCTAGTGAATTTAGAGGCAATAGCGGTCGAAAATGACTTTTTGACAAAAGATTATTTTGAATAAATAATCTTAACCAAGCTGTAGAATATGTCTCAAGGTTTCCGTACATATAAAGAACACCGAAATCCGAGTTATAATGAACAAGTTATGACCCATTGAAGTTTCGCGACGGAACCGACACGATACCGGGAAGCGTAAATAGTGAATTTACGATAGAGCGAGATTTATCCTTAGCGATCTAAACGAAAGTTGTAGAATATGTTAAAGTTAAACTAAGAACATCGATAAAAAGAACGCCCAAATCTGACTTCCTATGAAGAAGTTATGATTTTTCGAAGTTTCGGATTAGCAGTGTACAACCCGAAATTCGAATATTAGATCGAACGGTTTTCAGCCGACACGACTTAAACGAGAATCGAAGATCACGTTAAGAGTAGCGTAACGAGAAAAAGATGGGTGAAAACGGACGTCGGATGAAGAAGTTATGAGGATTTAACGGACCAATCCTGTCCCGATCTATTAAAAATATAAAATTTAAAATCGAGTAAAAATTAGCCGATGAAGTCTAAACGAAAGTTGTAGAGTACGTTCCAACCTTCGCGTGGATATAAAGAACATCGAAAACGGAGCTCGTATGCGAAATATATGATTTTTAGAAGTCGGAGTGTAAAATTTCGAAATCTGCGAGAGGTTGATGACGTGGCCGCATCTGAGCCGTTGCTTGCTGACCAAGGCTTCGCTTCGGATCACGCGACGTCGACTCGCATCTACGCCCCGCGTCCGAGGCTGGGTGCGCCCAGCGTACTTCGGTTCTTATCCCTCCCAAATGCGAGACAGCTGGAGGCTCGCTGGCACCCTTATCCGAGCATTACGCCCAACGTAGCCAAGAACTACGCCCAGCGTAATCCGAGGCCTCGCTGGGTATAAAAGGGGGGGGGGGGGGGGAGGGTCTCCAACTTTTTCACACATTTTCTCCCTCTCACTTTAAGAAATTTCTCTCTCTATCTCCTTTTGAGTCCCCTAAAGTCTAGGTGATCCCCTAGCACCCGAGGGAAGCCCCGAGGCTCCCGGAGTCCCGAGAAAAAGGTCTTTCGGTTTCGAAACGCTGCTCCAAATAAAGTTCCGGGTTTCGATAAAATTCACTGTAAGTGAGCTACACTTACGCAATTTTTAATATAGCTTTCAAATAATTATAGGAATGTTATTAGGTCCTTAAAATAATTATTTGGGCTATTATTATGAGTTATATTGAGTGTTATTAACGCTTATATAATGATAATAATAGTCAGACTAATTAATTTGTCGCGGTTATCGTTAGACTAAACCCTAGTGGTATTGGTACTAGGTGTTATCGAAGGAAATTGTTTTGAGAGTATCGAGGTGTTGTCCGAGTGGTGATTCACCACCTTTCAGGTGAGTGCATAGTCCCTTTCATCTTACACATAGATATGAAGTATTTTATATAAACTACGTGCTATGTGTGCATATTATCTGAATACTTGATGTCTATGCTGTATGAACGTTTTATACATGTTTAAATGATTTAAACTGTATATGTATCTTATATCTACGATAATCTTGGGGTAAACATGGGTAGATATAATACATGAAATATGAGTTGAATGATGAGTTGAGATGTGTCATAGACCACGAGGTGAGGGTGAGAGGTGGATGATGTGAGAAGCCTTTTTCCCAAATGATGGCCCCGTCATTCAGCAGAGTATGGATGACAACCACAGACTATTCTAGACAGTCCAGTGGAACACTAGCAGGCTTGCAACCTGTAGGTGTTGTGAACGATGTGTTCACCCGGTGTACTCTAAACCCTGGTGATCATGCAGACTTGATGCCTAAACCCTGGTGATCATGCAGACTTGATGCCTAAACCCTAGTGATCATGCAGACTTGATGCCTAAACCTTGGTGATCATGCAGAGTTGATGCCTAAAGCCCGACGACTATGCAGACTTAGTGCCCGTTGTGTAAACCGTGGCAACGATGGATTTTGTGCCGATTCCTTAGGATGATCCTTAGGAATGAATGAACGTGGAATAGCTGATTCTTAGGGTAGATCCTTAAGATTAAAGAAGATAATGGGGATGGGTAATTGGGTTGATTGTTTAAACATAATAATTATATTATTGTGGGTTGAAAACCCTATGTACTCACCAGGTTTCCCAACCTGACTCACTCAGTTTATTTATATCACAGGTGTTGATATGAAGTCACATTACACTGAGAGATTTTAAAGAGATGTAGATCACTAGAGTAAATAAATGTAAGTTCTGTTTATGCTTATGTTTCTGTATTAACGATGACATCCCAAACGTTTTGAAATGAATAAAATACGTTTCTTCGAAAATGTTTTAATAACGTATTTATCGTATTTTTCTGGGAACAAATTCCACAACATTTTTATTAAAAGAAGTACTCTGATTTTTATAAAGCATAAACAAACGGTATTTTCTGGCCGTGAAAATGGGGATGTCACAGTTGGTATCAGTGCATTAGTTTAAGCGAACTAGGAATATGGATTTATTTCTAGACTTAAACTTAGAATGCTAAGTGATGATTGTGAGGAGTGTGTCAAATAGATCTAGGTAATACACCTGAATAGACACAAGCACTAGCTTATTTTAGGAATGATGCCTAAATTGCTTTTACGTGCTAAATGATGCTATAGTTTGATCGGATCTATGGTCTGTTACCGACCGGATCTGGAAACCTTATGTGTTTAGGATTCTAAACGTACGAATACGATATTAGAACTAGCATATATACGTTTCGGAGTGATAAGGATGATTTAAACGTCAATCCTAAATAAAGATCTAGATTCAGCTTATTCGGTGTATAAATCAAGGTGGCAAGGACCCGTAGCGGAAACGTGAATGCAAATGGGAACCGAAACCAACCCCCAGTGATTGAGAAAATTCCGGTTGTGGTAGCCGCTGTTGAGCCAATAACAATGGCCGGAGTGCAAGCGATGATCCAGGCGATGTTGGATCGTCAAATGGAGGAAACCAGATGTTTGCTCCAGCAAAATCGAGAGGAAGCGACCATACAGATCGAACAGCCCGAGTTGAACGAAGGGCAGACTGAGGAAGGAAACTACAGTGGGACTGTTGGTCAAGCCAACCCACCAATAGTTAGGTAAAACCACCAGGATGGAGGAAATGATGGACGTAGATGCAAATACAAGGATTTCATGGCGTCCAAACCACCGAGTCTATCTGGAAGCTTGATGCCGGTGGAAGTCATGAACTGGATCTCTGAGATGGAGACGATGTTTGAGAGTTGCGAGTGTAGAAACAGGCAGAAGACCGATCTCGCGGTTCCTTTGTTGAAATCTGGAGTACTAAGCTGGTGGAAGCTACTAGCCGATTCGAGGCCCAAAGGAGAAGCGAGAAAGATGTCATGGGAGGATTTTCTGGTGCAGTTAAAAATGCAGTACTGCTCTGAACAGGATCTTCTGGAGATCAACAACGAGTTTCAGAATCTAAAGAAGGGAAAGATGAGTGTCATCGAGTATGCTGCAAGTTTTACAGAGAAAATGAAGCTTGTTCCTTATCTAGTTCCAACTGAGCTCTCCAAGGTCAATAAGTTTGCCCATGGATTACCAACAGACTTTGGACCAATGGTCAAGCAAGCAACCACTTTGAAAGGAGCCATCTGGGCAACCAGGAATGTTGAGACCTAGATTAGGGAAAAAGGTCTGGAGAGAGCTGAAGTTGGCGAGAAAAGGAAGCATGAAGGATCTTCAAAATCCAACAAAGAAAGGAAATTCTCAAAGACCGAAGAAGGAGGAGGAGGTGAAACCAAGTGGTGCGAGAAGTGTAAAAAGAAGCACTTCGGGAAATGTAGCGAGGAGGTGACTTGCTACAAATGTGGAAAGACAGGGCATTACGCCTGCAAGTGTGCGTCCAACAAGAAGGTGTGTTATGGATGTAACAAGGAAGGGCATATTTCTAGGGACTGCCCGGGGAAAAATAAAGCAACAAGACCAGAAACGCCACCGAGACCACGGGCATTCCACATGATACTCGACGAAGCAGAAAACCGTGCGAGGAATCAAGGATGAGGACTTCATATCCGAAGATTGAGTTATGTAGTAGCCATAGTATCGTATGATGTAGCCTATTAGAGGCATAGTCTAGGGTGAACTTGAACACCTATGTAATAGTTTCAAGAAATAATAAAACCTTCGTTTTGTTATCCGATGTGTTAAACTGTTATGTGATTTTCTTGTATGGTGACTTGGGGACTACGAGACAATATTTGGGACGAGTATGAGTAGGTGTGAAAGGTAGTAGATGCATATACTACCGGAAGCACAGGACTCACGCTTGGATCAGGGAAAGTCACAAGGTTACCAAGAAGCTTGTAAATGATTTCGTTTTATTCAAGCATGTCGTTACCATCGTTTCGGTAATAACCAAGAAGATTGTTGATATTTCGACCCGAGTGGTCATATCGAATTGAGTCCGAATACGATAAGTATGTTACGTGGTTCAAAGAACCAAGTTCGATGTAGCACTGACTTAAGCCAGAAGAATTAATCAAAGCGATCAATAAAAGTATCGCGACGATTGCTAAAAAAATCTATCTTTTAAGATGTAAATTAGAACATGAAGGAAGGTATAGACTGTTCCGGAATTTGACTCTAAACGACCTAAGTCCAAGCAATGCATCGCACGGTGATAGGTCATTAGAATATGATGCATCGTTCTATTAAATTCGTATCAACTGAGGATTGACGATTGTGACTTGAAGGTCATAATTTGGAGTCTAATGTGACATAGAGGGCGGATGTAGGATCGAGCACCGCCTATAGTCAAGGAGTCTAAGAGTTAGATACACGTTCGAAGAAACACAGAAGTTATGACTTAGGATGAATAGATAACGAATGGAGTCATCATGTGAGCCCTGTTTCGTTGATGATTCTGGGACGTAATCATCATAAGGGGGAGATAATTGTAACGCCCGTAGATCCGGGCTAGTGAATTTAGAGGCAATAGGGGTCGAAAACGACTTTTTGACAAAAGATTATTTAGAATAAATAATCTTTTGTCAAAAAGTGCACTGAAATCCGAGTTATAACGAACAAGTTATGACCCGTTGAAGTTTCGCGACGGAACTGGCACGATATCGGGAAGCATAAATAGTGAATTTACGATAGAGCGAGATTTAGCCTTAGCAATCTAAATGAAAGTCGTAGAATATGTTAAACTAACAACATCGATAAAAAGAACACCCAAATCTGACTTCGTATGAAGAAGTTATGATTTTTCAAAGTTTCGGATTAGAAGTGTACAACCCGAAATTCGAATATTAGATCGAGTGGTTTTCAGCCGACACGACCTAAACGGGAATCGAAGATCTCGTTAAATGTAGCGTAACGAGAAAAAGATGGGTGAAAACGGACGTCGTATGAAGAAGTTATGAGGATTTAACGGACCAATCCTATCCCAATCTGTTAAAAATATAAAATTTAAAATCTAGTCAAAATTAGTCGATGAAGTCTAAACGAAAGTTGTAGATTACGTTCCCACCTTCGCGTGGATATAAAGAACGTCGAAAACGGATCTCGTATGCGAAATATATGATTTTTAGAAGTCGGAGTGTAAAATTTCGAAATCTGCGAGAGGTTGATGACGTGGCCGCATCTGAGCCGTTGCTTGCTGACCAAGGCTTCGCTTCGGATCACGCGACGTCGACTCGCATCTACGCCCCGCGTCCGAGGCTGGGTACGCCCAGCGTACTTCGGTTCTTATCCCTCCCAAATGCGAGACAGCTGGAGGCTCGCTGGCACCCTTATCCGAGCATTACGCCCAACGTAGCCAAGGACTACGCCCAGCGTAATCCGAGGCCTCGCTGGGTATAAAAGGGGGGGGCGAGGGTCTCCAACTTTTTCACACATTTTCTCACTCTCTCTTTAAGAACTTTCTCTCTCTATCTCCTTTTGAGTCCCCTAAAGTCTAGGTGATCCCCTAGCACCCGAGGGAAGCCCCGAGGCTCCCGGAGTCCCGAGAAAAAGGTCTTTCGGTTTCGAAACGCTGCTCCAAATAAAGTTCCGGGTTTCGATAAAATTCGCTGTAAGTGAGCTACACTTACGCAATTTTTAATATAGCTTTCAAATAATTATAGGAATGTTATTAGGTCCTTAAAATAATTATTTGGGCTATTATTATGAGTTATATTGAGTGTTATTAACGCTTATATAATGATAATAATAGTCAGACTAATTAATTTGTCGCAGTTATCGTTAGATTAAACCCTAGTGGTATTGGTACTAGGTGTTATCGAAGGAAATTGTTTTGAGAGTATCGAAGTGTTGTCCGAGTGTTGAGTCACCACCTTTCAGGTGAGTGCATAGTCCCTTTCATCTTACACATAGATATGAAGTATTTTATATAAACTACGTGCTATGTGTGCATATTATCTGAATACTTGATGTCTATGCTGTATGAACGTTTTATACATGTTTAAATGATTTAAACTGTATATGTATCTTATATCTACGATAATCTTGGGGTAAACATGGGTAGATATAATACATGAAATATGAGTTGAATGATGAGTTGAGATGTGTCATAGACCACGAGGTGAGGGTGAGAGGTGGATGATGTGAGAAGCCTTTTTCCCAAATGATGGCCCCGTCATTCAGCAGAGTATGGATGGCAACCACAGACTATTCTAGACAGTCCAGTGGAACACTAGCAGGCTCGCAACCTGTAGGTGTTGTGAACGATGTGTTCACCCGTTGTACTCTAAACCCTGGTGATCATGCAGACTTGATGCCTAAACCCTGGTGATCATGCAGACTTGATGCCTAAACTCTGGTGATCATGCAGACTTGATACCTAAACCCTGGTGTAACGCCCGTAGATTCAGGCTAGTCAATTTAGAGACGATAGGCGTCAAAAATGAATTTTTGATGAAAGATGATTTAGAATGAATAATCTTAACCAAGTTATAGTATATGTTACAAGGTTTCCGTACATATAAAGAACGCCGAAATCCGAGTTATAATGAAGAAGTTATGACCTGTCGAAGTTTCACGACAGAACCGGTACGACACACCGCGACGTAAAAAGTGAATTTACGTTAGAGCGATATTTAGCCTTAGCAATCTAAATGAAAGTCGTAGAATACGTTAAACCATGAACGTGCATAAAAAGAACGCCCAAATCTGACTTCGTATGAGGAAGTTATGATTTTTCGAAGTTTCGACTTAGCAGTATGTAGCCCGAATGCTCGATTTGAGACTGAGCGGTTTTTAGCCGAAACAATCTAAATGAGAATTGAAGATCTCATTAATTATAGTAAAACGATAAAAAGATAGGCGAAAACGGACGTCGGATGAAGAAGTTATGATTTTATAACGAAGTTTTTCTGTCCCGACCTTCTAAAAATAAATAATAAAAATAAAATTCAAAATTAGCCAACGGAGTCTAAATGAAAGTTGTAGAGTATGGTCTGACCTACGCGTGGATATAAAGAACGTCGAAAATGGAGCTCGTATGCAAAAGTTACGCTATTTAGAAGTTCGACGAGTCAAATTACGCCCAGCGTAATTTGAGTACGCCCAGCGTACTCAGAGGGGTGCAACTTGTCTGACCAATACTCGAGTGCCACCAGTCGACGCACGCAATGACGTCAAAGTACGCCCAGCGTAACTCCAGTACGCCCAACGTACTGAGTATGCCCTGCGTAATTTGAGATTATGCCCAGCGTAATCCCAGACCCTCAGCCTATAAATAGAACTCGAAATCAGCCATTTTCTCTTGTTCAAACTCTTTCTTCTCTCTAGTTTTTGCCTTGTTTTGCGTGCCGTTTGTACCCCGAAGCCCTGGTAATATTCCCAAGCCCCGAAGCAAGATCCGAAGCCCCGAGGATCCCGAAGAGCGTTATTCCCGAGCCGAAGCGCTGCCCGCGAGGAGCCGGTTTTTGTGAAGATCTTCCAGATCTACGAAGAAACACTACTTCTGCAAGCCGTAGTGCTGCCCGATCATCTTCTAATCAGGTGAGTGTGTAGTTACTTTCTTCTAACGCATAATTATGAAGTATTTTATACGAAATACGTGTTATGTGTATATATATTGTTGTTTATATGTATGAGTGTGTGGTTACTCTATTCTAAACACATAAATATAAAGTATTAGCTATGAAATACGTGCTATGCGTTATATATTAATTGTCTATATGAGATGGGCTTGGAATTGATGTTTTTATATGGGTGTTAAATGATTTAAACTATATATGTAATTTATATCTACAAATATGTTGGGTAGAACATGGGTAGATGAAATAGTTGATGTGTGTTGAACGAATGTGATAAGAGAAAGGTGAGGATATAATGGTGATGATAATTAGGTGATAAGAAACAGGTGATGATAATTCGGTGATGATAGAAAGGTGATGATAATTAGGTAATGATAAATAGGTGATGTGAGATGAGAGGAGATACCATAACCTTGACCGGCGATGTGGAAATTTGGCGATGTAGTCATCTACCAGAGTATAGATGGCGACCACGGACTATTCTAGATGACCCCGTGGAAACACCAGCAGGCTCATAACCTGTAGGTGATGAATTACGAGTCCAGGCGATGTTGTGGCTACGTATTCATGCGATGATACTCTAACCCTTACTATGAATTACGAGTCCAGGCGATGTTGTGGCTATGTATTCATGCGATGATGGTCTAACCCTTATTATGACTTACTAGTCCAGGCGATGTTGTGACTACGTATTCATGCGATGATCCTTAGGAAAAAGTCCTTAGGAACAAACATACAAGGAAATGTGATGTAAGGAGATGAGAGGTAAATATGATGTAGGAGATGACCCTTAGGATAATTCCTTAGGGAAGGTACTTAAGAAATAAATGGAGATAACGGGGATGGGTAATTGGGTTGATTGTTTGATGATTGAATATAATAATTATATTATTGTGGGTTGAAAACCCTATATGCTCACCAGGCTCCCAAGCCTGACCCACTCAGTTTAATTGTATCACAGGTATCGATACGAAGCTGCTTTGCACTGAGAGATTAAAGGAGATGCAAATCATTAGTGTAATTAAATGTAATTTCTGTTTATGCTTATATGTCTGTATCGGAACATGACATCCCGAGGTTTTATTATTAAATGAAAATACATTCTCTTTGAGAAATGTTTTGATAAGTTATTATCATATCTTGTTTTGGGAACAAATTCCGCAACCGGTTTCTTTAAAAGATTACTCTGATTTTATAAAACAAAGCATAAACAAATCGGTCTTTTTTGGCCGTGAAAATGGGGATGTCACAGTTGGTGATCATGCAGACTTGATGCCTAAACCCCGACGACTATGCAGACTTAGTGCCCGTTGTGTAAACCGTGGCAACGATGGACTTTGTGTTGATTCCTTAGGATGATCCTTAGGAATGAATGAACGTGGAATAGCTGATTCTTAGGGTAGATCCTTAAGATTAAAGAAGATAATGGGGATGGGTAATTGGGTTGATTGTTTGATTGCTTAAACATAATAATTATATTATTGTGGGTTGAAAACCCTATGTACTCACCAGGTTTCCCAACCTGACCCACTCAGTTTATTTATATCACAGGTGTTGATATGAAGTCACATTACACTGAGAGATTTAAAGAGATGTAGATCACTAGAGTAAATAAATGTAAGTTGTGTTTATGCTTATGTTTCTGTATTAACGATGACAACGCAAACGTTTTAAAATGAATAAAATACATTTCTTCAAAAATGTTTTAATAACATATTTATCGTATTTTTCTGGGAACAAATTCCACAACATTTTTATTAAAAGAAGTACTCTGATTTTTATAAAGCATAAACAAAGTTGGTCTTTTCTGGCCGTGAAAATGGGGATGTCACAACTTAATAGCATTTGAAGTTTGAATTTCACTAAATGAAATGTTACAAGGTTACACAGAGGAAATCATCTTGTACAAGGAGCAACGTCCTAACCCTAATTTGCTAGTTGTGACACATACTTCAACGTCTTATGGAGAATATCAAGAAAAAATAAGGATATGTGCATGTTGTTCATTAACATCAAGAAGGCTTATGATAATGTCACGTGTGAGGCGATCTGGAAGACCTTGGAAGCTAGATGAGTTCTAGTAACTTATGTCCAAGCCATACGCGATATGTATTGTCGATTTATTACCTGCATTAGAACTGCAATTGGTAACACAAAAGGCTTTCCCTATATAAATTGAGCTCCATCAAGGCTCGACTCTTAGTCCACACTTATCCGCACTGATTATAGATGGAATCTATTATGAGACTCATGAAGGTGTGTCATGGTGTATGTTTTTTGTTAATATGACATAATGCTAGTGGCCAAGTCTAGATTTGAGTTGAATGTTACGTTGGCTACCTAGAAGGCAACTTTAGAAGAAAAAGGGTTATGTATCGAACTACTAAGACAAAAATATCTACGTTACAAATTTAGTAGGGATCAAAGAGGTAAAGAAATAGAAGTATGCATTGATGGCCATGTATTACACTCATATGAGAATTTCAAGTACTTGAGTCTGATCCATAAAGATGGGGGTTTATAGGATTACGTTACACAACACATTAAGGGGGGATGATTAAAGTGGAGGACATCGACATGAGTCTTGTGTGATAAGAAGTTGCCATTGAAACTAAAGGGGTAATTTTTTACGGCATCGATAAGGCCAACATTTTTGTATGGATATGAATGTTGGCCAATCAAGAAGGAACACGAAAGGACGATGGAGGTCGCAAAATTGAGAATGATAAGAACATGTGGTAGAACATTGTTGGACATGATACCATACACGACTATTAGAAAATCGTTAAGGATGGCGTCGATCGTCGAGAAATTGAGGGAATGAATATTACGGTGGTTTGGGCATGTCTATAGGAGACAACCAAGTGTTGGTGTTAAGAGGGTGGAGTTGATTATATTTGAGTGTACGAAAAAGAGAGGACAACCAAGATGGAATTGGGAAGATGGCATATGGTTAGACTTAAATGAGTTAGCCCTTACCTATGACATGTTGGTAATAATATTAATATAGTTTAGGGTCTAGCTTCCACCATTTTTAGTTCCTATAGGCTAGTTTACACATTCTTATTCTTATTTGCCTGTTTTACTTCCAACATGTATAACTAGCACATGCTTCGAACTTCATATATCTACCTCCACTACTTGCATATTTAGCCATGTTTTACTTGTCGTCCTTGCCACTTCATGTGCAAATGTTTCTTTCTCGTGTGTAGGTTGCTTTACTAAACCTTATTCCACTTTGTAATTCATCACGAACTGGCGTTTATATGCAAAGATCTTATACAATGATAACTTCTATTAGGATGCGGTTATGGAAATTTTACTTTATTATATTTGTTTACTTTCGCTTTTTTATTTCGATTTATCAGACGTCTTATACAAAAGTAGTCTATCGACTTATGTTAGAGGCTCCCGATCATCTCACCTCCCTTTACCTTATTTGTATGGAACTAGAGTAATGTTGTTGTAAATATAAAATTAAATAGAATATATAAAAAGCCATTCTACATTTATCAATCATCTTTTATATAATAAATAAAATAGACCAACCAAGTAATACGATTTGGATAACCTTGAGAATCATAATGATACGAAATTTGATGCGAATCTGAGTATGTGATATGCACATGCTTGCGAAATTGCATTAATCATAACCATCCTAGGTTGCCATTTCAATCCACTTAAACAACATTACTCTATTTTTTCAAGTTTGTAACAACTCAGATACACAACATCTGCAAAACATAATATAACAAACTAAGTATTGAGAAATAAGGCACTACGGAAATGTGTCATTTATGAATATAGAAAATATTCATTTGTACAAAATCTTGGACAGATACACACACAGAGGGTTAGATTATATTATAAATTACAATTATTGTATGGTTGTGGGAACAATTATGGTCTTGAAAATGGGAAAGAATTTGACCCATTTTTTGTTACTTAATCTAATGGGAAGTATTTTGCATAAAGAAAAATACTATTCTAATCTAACATGGTCAAATGCAACACTTCCAGAAAAAAGAATTGCATTGTCACGCAAGAAAATGGTTTTGCACGATTTGCTTAAGTAAGTTCTCCAACATAATTTTCAAGCATTCTTTCTTGTATTAAATACAAAATAAACAAGTCACATATCATTTACTTTAGAGTCTTTTTCTTTAGACTTAATGGTCGTAATGGAATAACAGATATACATGGATGTTTCTTATTGAAAGAGACATGTGGGGAGGAAGGGCAAGATTGGGATTTTGGATATTATGTGACAGTGATCAGATGGTATATATATATAGATAAAAAGTGGGCCCACATGAGGTTAAAATTGTGAAGAAGGTGTTTTCTTCTTGCATTTAAAAATTTCTCATGTCATTAAATGGGAAAACCACAACCAAGTGTGGGGCTACACTACAACAAATGTTAGAAGATTTGAAAAAAAAAAAAAAAAAACTTATGTGACCATATTGTACAATGCACATACATTAGCATTTAGCACAAGGGGCAAATGTGTCACAAACGGAAATCCCCAAATCAAGTAACTTACAGCAATTGATGACATTAAAATTGTTGAATCAATGAAAGGGATCATGCATCAAGTGACTTGAGAGTTTGTCATGTTTTCAAGCATCTGCAAACACCCAAACAAGATGTTGTTACATACAGCTTTACACTTATCCTAGACAGTGTTACTTGATAAGATTGTGGATTGCACATTTTATCAATAATAAAAATATTCTATATTTCTTCATTTATTTCACAACTGCTGTTAATTTGATTTGCATAAGCAATTATTGAAAAGCATGTACATTATCAATTAAGTCGAATAGGCTTTCATTAGCTCCTTCAGGATGAAATTGAAACTCTTTTTCGATGAAAGAAGGGGACAAGGTCCTCTAGTTACAAAGGAAACAAGGGCAAAAAGAGAAGATCACTTTTAAAGTCGATGGGTTCATTTAGTTGATCAAATTGGTGGTTATAACCACTATTTGTGGCTATAAATAGAAGGGAGGGTTAATCCAAACTCACACTAATATGGGGGGTCTAATATAGAAGAAAAACTGAAAGGATTGATTTATAGAGATTGTTCTTCATTGCTAGAAGAGCAGCAATCCTTTATATTGGGAATATATTGTCCTCTAATTTTCAGCATTTTGAGGCATGCCCTTGACACTTTTGTTTCTAAATTCGTAATTAATCAGGAGGGTAGATTCTTGACATGTTAATCAAGTAATAGTGATAGGTTTAACACTAGACACTACATTCAAAAGCTATAAAACAACTATTCATACAGCAGTAGAACCATTCGTTTAACAATTCAATTCAAGTTAGGTTCAAATTCGTATTACATCCACTAAATTTGAGAAAAGAAACAAAAGCAAAACAGATGCAGTTTCAACAGAGAAAACAAAACCCTAACCTCAATCAGCGGTTCACTTCAGCAGGCAATGGGCGATTGAACCCACCACGGCGGTTCATGTATTGACGAGGCTGTCTTTTAGTCACCGCTCTGATCCCGCTTATATCATTCCCTTCGACCGGCTTCCCTTTAGTTGAATCAAACCCAACTGGTATGCCCATCATCTTCATCATCTCTATTTCACTGGCATCCATCTCTCCACCAGCATCATCTTCACCCATTTCAACATCCTTAGAATTCTTCTGCTGCTGTTTCTCCTTCACAATCTCATCCACAAACTCCGAAACTACAACCGCGGTACGTTGGCTGTCATCATCTCCGTGCTTGCGACGCTTCCGCTGTTGGTCAGGGGACGGAGTACGGTGGTGGCTTCTCCTGCGGTGCCTGTCGGTGGATCTAGAACGCGACCGGTGGTGGTCCGGGGAGCGAGTCCGAGACCTATCGTGGCGAGAACGAGCTCGTTCTGGTGTGTATGACCTTTTGTTCCTTTCCTTACGCTCACGGTCACGATCATGGTCTCGCTCTCTATCACGGTCTCGTTCACGATCATGATCGATGTGTCGGTGCCGGAGACGATCCCGGTCGTCTCGATCTCGCTTTCGATCCCGGTCTCTATCTCTGTCCCTATCCCTTTCCCTCTCCCTCTCCCTCCGATCGCCCATTATCGTGCTGTGCGATGGCAATTGTGCAGGTGACGTTGGTATAGAGCGTGTTTAGGGCTCCAACAAAGGGCGATGCAGGGAATTTTAGGGGTTTATCCTTTATCGGTGTATCGGCTAAAAGTTCGGTCCTTCTAAAATATTAATCGGGTAAAAATCAAAATAATTAGAAAATAATGGGAAAAATAATGTAATATATTTTTTGAAATGTATACATTTATAATCTTTATTTTATTTTTTATTTAAAATAAACTCTTATATTTTATTTTTTTGTAACAATACAATCCTTGTGACCGGCTATACCCGGTATACCGATCATATACGAATTTTCTTTTACGGAAAATAACTTGATAGAATAAGATACTTTTTGAATTCTACACATTTAGTCTTTATTTATTTTTTTACTTTTTTGTAAAATAAACCCTTATACTTTATTAATATGTACACATTAGGTCATTTTTACCGGATTCTACAGGTTTTGTTGATGTGGAAGCATAAGTGGCACTAAATATAAGGGTTTATTTTACAAAAAAAAGAATAAGGACTAAATGTGTACATTTCAAAAAGTATTTTACCCTATCAAGTCATTATCCCGAAAATAAATTCAATTAGTCGACGCATCATTTTTGTAACATTATTTTTTAATCGATACTATTTATATAGACTACAAAGGTGTTTGACTTATCTTTTTTAGAGACAAGAGTCTTTTTTGGAAAAGTTACAAAAAGTCAGGTTTTTCTAATTTGTTCAAAAAATCAGTTTTTCTTATATCCAAAATCCAAAAGTAGCTTTTAAAATGCTTTTACTAAACATCTTTTACATTTTATCTTTTTCTAAAAGGACTTTTGACCACTTAAAAGATAAGCCAAACACCCCCTACATATCTGAAATCTTAATAAAATTCTTAATATTTTTGATTCATGAAGAAATCATAAACTTTATTTTGTTAACAAAAAAATCTCGATTATCATTTTTTACCAGTAAATTATTTTCTACCCGGTTACTCCAGGGTTATGAAAAAGTTCAAAAAAAATTCACTTTTACTTTTTTACTATGGAAATTTCTTGGTACAAGTTATGAATTGAAAAAAAATATATTAAGCTCCAAAAAAACTAAAGATCAAAATCATCTATAACTAATTATTTGCCACCAAACAATAACGTTATCATCATTTTGAACTCATCATCGTTCATATAATTTATTTCTCAAACAAATTTATGCTACAAGTATTACAAAATATCAAATTATGTATCTGACACCTTATTGCAATCTATTTAAAAGTATGTTAAAAAAATTGTTATGTACATATAACAAATAATTAACTTATTACAAACCAATCATTATAATAGTAGGTTAGGTGAAGTTGTACAGATCCTAGAGAAAAATATGAGTTTATCAGAATTGGTCATAAGAAATTAAATATCTTCAAAGAGTTGGGACGAATTAGAAAAAAAAGGTCCTTATCAGTAATATATATATATATATATATATATATATATATATATATATATATATATATATATATATATATATCTTCAAAGAGTTGAGACGAATTAGAAAAAAAAAGGTCCTTATCAGTAATATATATATATATATATATATATATATATATATATATATATATATATATATATATATATATATATATATATATATATATATATATAGGACTATATGTAGCTGTCCAATTTGCCCCCTCCCCCTAAACGACGCCCATGAATTTTATCATTAAATATGAAGTATACATATGATCAATTCATCCATGGATCAATTATATCCAAAATCCAAAAGTAGCTTTTAAAATGCTTTTACCAAACATCTTTTACATTTTATTTTTTTTCTAAAAGTATTTTTGGCCACTTAAAAGATAAACCAAACACCTCCTACATATCTGAAATCTTAATAAAATTCTTAATATTTTTGATTCATGAAGAAATCATAAACTTTATTTTGTTAACAAAAAAATCTCGATTATCATTGTTTACCAGTAAATTATTTTTTACCCGGTTACTCCAGGGTTATGAAAAAGTTAAAAAAAAAATTTCACTTTTACTTTTTTACTATGGAAATTTCTTGGTACAAGTTATGAATAGAAAAAAAATATTAAGCTCCAAAAAACTAAAGATCAAAATCATCTATAACTAATTATTTGCCACCAAACAATAACGTTATCATCATTTTGAACTCATCGTCGTTCATATAATTTATTTCTCAAACAAATTTATGCTACAAGTATTATAAGATATCAAATTATGTATCTGACACCTTATTGCAATCTATTTAAAAGTATGTTAAAAAAATTGTTATGTACATATAACAAATCATTAACTTATTACAAACCAATCATTATAATAGTAGGTTAGGTGAAGTTGTACAGATCCTAGAGAAAAACATGAGTTTATCAGAATTGGTCATAAGAAATTAAATATCTTCAAAGAGTTGGGACGAATTAGAAAAAAAAAAGGTCCTTATCAGTAATATATATATATATATATATATATATATATATATATATATATATATATATATATATATATATATATATATATATATATATATAAGGACTATATGTAGCTGTCCACTTTGCCCCCTCCCCCTAAACAGCGCCCATGAATTTTATCATTAAATCTGAAGTATACATATGATCAATTCATCCATGGATCAACTACTTCACATGTCAATAAATTTAATTTTTAGATCTTGAAAACATCGAGACTGTAACAACCAAATATTATCTAAAATCTAAAATTATTTAAGCAATGCTCTTTAACATCGATTTCTTTCAACATTGATTTTCAATCAATCCCAATAAAATCTTAATATGATCCCAAATTATTTGAGCTTAAAGTCATCGATTAATATCAAAGAACACCATGAGAATAAACGCAGACTGAGATTGACTTTTGATAGTGAATTGATGGAGAGAAACAAAGAATCAGATGAAGTGAATTTTGGATCGAGTATTTAAATGGAGAAAACAGAATATGAACCAGTCAAGTCTTCCAACAAGATAATCCATAAAATTGAAAAAGAATCATGCATCAAATTGAATTTTACAAACAAGATTACAAAAGTATTGTGAAGTATGGATTCAATCAAAGACGTGAAGAAGTAAACCAATTTGATGTTGAAACGAGAACAACCATATAACATAATTAAATTGATTTAGGGCATGAGATTGGGTTTCGATGAACAGTAACAAACAAAACTATTAGGGTAAATCAAAAGAAAATGAATTGGATCAAAATGATTAGATTGATTTTTGGGCTCATCATTAGGATTGAATAGTGATTTTTAGATCCGAACCAAAACAAAATACAACGAACATTACATAATAGAAAATAGTCTTAAAAGTGTAATAAATTGTAAGAATCATGCAGGTTTTTAGAACTAAAAAATTTCTATATTTTTTTTCGTGAATGATTAACAGAGTTGAAGTAAAATAAAAAAAATTATGAATTTTTCATAAAGTGAGCCAAAATAATATAATTTTTCTTCAGGTAACCGGGTAAAAATAGTTTACCAGTAAAAAATGATTGATTAAATTTTTTTTATCTGGTAATCGAAAATTTATTTGCTAACAAAATAACATTTAGATTTTTTTTTCATAAACCCTTACCAAAATATTAACACCTTTATGAATATTTTTCTTAAATATATAGTTCATTTATGTAATTATATATATATATATATATATATATATATATATATATATATATATATATATATATATATATATATTATATTAAAATTGTTGCTCCTTAGCTACAGTAAAATTGGTGGGATTTGCCATCTTTAGTCCACATATTTTCTATATATACAAATTGGTCCGATTCTTTGTTGACATTGCAATTTGATCCTTACCAGGGTATTGTCATCGGGTTACGTTAACTCAACCATTGTAACGCCCGTAGATCCGGGCTAGTGAATTTAGAGGCAATAAGGGTCGAAAACGACCTTTTGACAAAAGATTATTTAGAATAAATAATCTTAACCAAGTTGTAAAATATGTCTCAAGGTTTCTGTACATATAAAAAACACCGAAATCCGAGTTATAACGAAGAAGTTATGACCCGTTGAAGTTTCGCGACGGAACCGACACGATACCGGGAAGCGTAAATAGTGAATTTACGATAGAGCAAGATTTAGCCTTAGCGATCTAAACAAAAGTGGTAGAATATGTTAAGCTAAGAACATCGATAAAAAGAAGGCCCAAATCTGACTTCGTATGAGAAGTTATCATTTTTCGAAGTTTCGTATTAATAGTGTACAACCCGAAATTCGAATATTAGATCGAGTGATTTTTAGCCGACATGACCTAAACGAGAATCAAAGATCTCGATAAGAGTAGCTTAATGAGAAAAAGATGGGCGAAAACGGACGTCGGATGAAGAAGTTATGAGGATTTAACGGACCAATCCTGTCCCGGCCTGTTAATAATATAAAATTTAAAATAAAGTCAAAATTAGCAGACGAAGTCTAAACGAGAGTTGTAGAGTACGTTCCCTCCTTCGCGTGGATATAAAGAACGTCGAAAACGGAGCTCGTATGCGAAATATATGATTTTTAGAAGTCGGAGTGCAAAATTGCAAAATCTGCGAGAGGTTGATGACGTGGCCGCTTCTGAGTCGTTTCTTGCTGACCAAGGCTTCGCTCCGGATCATGCCACGTCGACTCGCATCTACGCCCCGCGTCCGAGGCTGGGTATGCCCAGCGTACTTCGGATCTTATCCCTTCCAAATGCGAGACAGCTGGAGGCTCGCTGGCACCCTTATCTGAGCATTACACCCAACGTAGCTAAGGACTACGCCCAGCGTAATCCGAGGCCTCACTGGGTATAAAAGGGGGGCGAGGGTCTCTAACTTTTTCACACATTTTCTCTCTCTCTCTCTCTCTCTCTCTCTAAGAACTTTCTCTCTTTATCTCCTTTTGAGTCCCCTAAAGTCTAGGTGATCCCTTAGCACCCGAGGGAAGCCCCGAGGCTCCTGGAGTCCCGAGAAAAAGGAGTCTTTCAGTTTCGAAATGTTGCTCCAAATAAAGTTCCGGTTTTCGATAAAATTCGCTGTAATAGAGCTATGCTTATGCAATTTTTAATATAGCTTTCGAATAATTATAGGAATGTTATTAGGTCCTTAAAATAATTGTTTGGGCTATTATTATGAGTTATATTGAGTGTTATTTAACGGCTTATATAATAATAATAATAATAATAATAATAATAATAATAATAATAATAATAATAATAGCTAGACTATTAATTAGTCACGGTTAACGTCAGACTAAACCCTAGTCATATTGATACTAGGTTTTGTCAAGGAAATTGTTTTAAGAGCAACGAAGTGTTGTCCTAGTGCCGACTCACCACCTAATCATGTGAGTGCATAGTTACTTTCATCTTACACATATATATATATGAAGTATTTTATATAAATTACGTGCTATGTGTGCATATTATCTATGTACTTGTTGTCTATGCTAAATGACCGATTTTATACATGTTTTAAATGATTTAAACTGTATATGTATTTTATATCTACGATAATGTTGGGTAAACTGTTGGGTTTTGAGCAATCTAACACTTCCTAAGTGTGCATGCAACCCTAATAAACCTTGGATCTATGTTTGTCTAAATACATGCAATTAATAATTTTCCAAGGTTTATAACCTATCTAACATGGCATGGGGAACATTTCAACATAAAAGAGTTAGAAGAGATTACATACCTTTTGGTGAGTTGGGTTCTAAGGAGTTTGAGGGCCAAGCACCAATAGTGTGAATGCCTCAAATGGAATCACAAACACCACAAACTCTTGGAAAACTTTGATGAGAGTATACGCCTTGTATAAATCGGCCACACACATGCACACACACACTAGTTCACTAGTTTTCTCTTAGGCTTCATTTCATGCTCCATAAGCATGCTTATATAGTGTGCATGGTTAGGGTGAAACCCTAATAACCCATGTCTTTTCCTTTTCCAAGGATCCATGGGTTAAAAGCTCCATGGATCATCCATGGACTTCCACATAAGCCTAGCCCATTAACAAATGAGTATTAGCCCACACTATATAAAACAAATAGCCCATAATTTAATTAGTATTCCTTTTAATCTCTAAATTAATTCATAATTAATTTAAGACTAAAACTAATTAAATAACGTAACTTCATATTAATATATTATAACTCATAATATATTAATAAACATATGTGTATAACTCTCATAAAATTATCCATAATAGTTTGGATGAGATGCAACCCAAATGGACCATGCCGGTCGGGTCAAGTATATACCAAATAAGTTATGGACTTAGACACCTTATCCAACAGACTCCCACTTGGATAAGTCTAATAACTATATTTGCCTATAACTTCAGGAACCAACCAACAATCGTAGCTCTCGAAAACTCCCTCGAACAATGAAGACTCTGTCGAACTATGAAGCGCCATTTTAGATCAGTGATCACATAATCCTCTGTTCTCATGATATCAGCCGGACAAACACATGGAACTATGTCTTGCTTATTGTCTAGCAGTTGTTTCTCGATTTTCCGATTTGTTTGATGAAGAACTTCACTGAACACATCGGTTTAGTTCTGACCAGGCCTGGTACATGGGTCAACACAAAATCATCGAGGGGACCAGATATCGCTTCTATTTCTAGAAGGAACAGATAAACTTCGACTGATATGCTTGTTCTACTACTTATTGAATTGTACACAAAGGCACGTTTTATAACATCAAGTTACTGATGCGTTTACGTGCAATCAATGCACAACCAACTCATAGGTAACAACTCATATCTCTAGGTTTAAAGATTTATATGATGTTATCGTCTCACGATCACTCGAGATAAATTCCATGAAGTGATACAAGTGAGCGTGGGTTTATACCAATACTCATAACTTATGAGTACTCATGAATGTTGCAGCAACCATTGCCATGTCTAAACACCTTTAAGGCATCTACAAACCCAATTCATGACAATCTTGATTCATACCTACTTCCGACGTATGATCGATTGTGGAGGTTTGAATAAATTAATTATTCTGGAAGTCAAAACATGCAAAACTGAAACAATAGTAAATAATTGACAATGATAGTAACACTTTACTCATAAATAAATCACAAATTTTACTCATCATCAAACGTCGATTACATTTTACAAGTTTCAGGAAAACTATCTAATCTGTAAAACTAATATCGTCCCTCAGACCGATGCGTCTCGCATGCTGAAAATGCTTAACCCTCGTCAGTCCCTTCGTAAGGGGATCTGCAGGATTCTCATCCGACGATATCCTCCTTGTCACAAGGAGTCCTTCTTCAATCTTGTGTCTTATGAAGTGATATTTTCTGTCAATGTGTCGGGATCTGCCATGATCTCTTGGTTCCTTGGCTAAGGTAACCGCACCATTGTTGTCACAGAAAATCTCTATAGGTTCCTTAATAGCTGGTACAACTCCAAGGTCTCCGATGAAGTTCTTTAGCCATATCGCCTCCTTCGCTGCTTCACTCGCTGCTATATACTCTGATTCACAAGTCGAATCAGCCACCGTCTCCTGCTTGGAACTCTTCCAAGAAATTGCCCCTCCATTTAAGGTAAAGATCCAGCCTGACTGAGAGCGGAAATTATCCCTATCAGTCTGAAAACCAGCATCACTATACCCTAATACTTTCAAGTCATCACTGCCACCAAGGGTAAGGATCCAATCCTTAGTCCTCCGCAGGTACTTGAGAATGTTCTTTACCGCGGTCCAATGAGCCTTGCCAGGGTTCCCCTGATACCTGCTGACCATGCTCAAAGCAAATGCCACATCAGGATGGGTACAAGTCATAACATACATGATCGAGCCAACTGCGGAAGCATATGGTAATTGGCTCATCTCAGCTATCTCTGCCTCTGTACTCGGACTCTGAGTCTTACTCAGTTTGGTATTGCTTTGGATCGGTAAATCTCCTTTCTTGGAATTCTCCATGTTGAACCTTTTCAACACCTTATCCAAGTAGATACTCTGACTAAGTCCAATTAGTCTTCTACTCCTTTCTCTTAATATCCTTATCCCTAGGATATAGGTAGCCTCCCCTAGGTCCTTCATAGCAAAGCACTTCCCAAGCCAGGACTTAACCTCCTGCAAGGTTGGGATGTCATTTCCTATGAGTAGTATGTCATCCACATACAGTACCAAGAAGCTAACTATACTCCCACTAGCTCTGACATACACGCAAGACTCATCTTCGCTTCTCAAGAAGCCAAACTCTTTTACCTTCTCATCAAAACAAAGATTCCAGCTACGAGATGCTTGTTTTAATCCATAAATGGATTTCTCAAGCTTGCATACTCTATTAGGGTACTCTGCATTGATAAAACCCTCTGGCTGATTCATGTACACATCCTCAGCCAACTTTCCATTAAGGAAAGCGGTTTTGACATCCATTTGCCATATTTCATAATCATGAAATGCTGCAGTGGCTAACATAACCCTAATAGACTTAATCTTTGCTACCGGCGAAAAGGTTTCATCATAATCAACACCTTGAGTTTGAGTAAAACCCTTCGCAACTAGTCGAGCCTTATAAGTATGCACTTTTCCTTCCATGTCTGTCTTCTTCTTGAAGATCCATTTGCACCCGACTGTTTTACGGCCTGGTACATTGTCAACCAAGTTCCAAACTTGATTGTCATACATGGACTGTATCTCGCTGTCCATAGCCTCCTTCCATTTAGCAGACTCCGGGCCTTCCATGGCTTCCTTAACACTGCTAGGTTCATCCAAATTTACCAGTGTACTATCACTAATAAACGTATCACCTTCCGTAGTAATATGAAAACCATAATAAAACGAAGGTGTGTTCCTAACCCGTGTGGAACGCCTCGGAGGTACAGACTCGTCAGCTGGATCAACAGGAGTTTCCTCCTCAGGTTGATTGCTAGTGTCTGAGGTTCCTTCACCAATTGATTCTTGAATTTCTTCAAGATCAATCTGCCTCCCACTGTCTCCTTGGCTTATAAATTCTTTCTCGCGAAAGATCCCTCTTTGTGCTACAAAGACCACATTCTCACTGGGTCTGTAGAAGAGGTAACCGAAGGATTTCTGTGGGTAGCCGATGAAAGTACACCTTTCACTTCGGGGTTCAAGCTTATCATGAGTTTCACGCCTCACGAAGGCTTCGCAACCCCAAATTTTGATGTGGTCCAAATTGGGAACCTTCCCAGTCCACATCTCATGAGGTGTTTTGGTAACCTTCTTTGTAGGGACTAGATTAAGGATATGGGCGGTAGTCTCTAAGGCATACCCCCAAAAAGAGATTGGTAACGAAACTCGACTCATCATAGAGCGAACCATGTCCAACAAGGTTCGATTACGCCTCTCAGCTACACCATTCAGCTGTGGTGTCCTGGGAGGAGTCAATTGTGAGACAATCCCACACTCCTTAAGATAGTCAAGGAACTCAGTGCTAAGATACTCACCACCTCGATCGGATCGAAGCATCTTAATGTTCCTGCCCAATTGATTTTCTACTTCCTGCTTGAATTCCTTAAACCTTTCAAAGGTTTCGGACTTATGTTTGATTAAGTAGACATACCCATATCTACTAAAATCATCAATAAAAGTCACATAATACCGATTAGCATCCCTTGTGGCGGTTTTGAATGGCCCACATACATCAGTATGTATTAGGTCCAACAAACCCTCACCCCTCTCACAAGTTCTAGTGAAGGGTGATTTTGTCATTTTTCCAAGTAGACAAGATTCACAACTATCATCTGATTTGAGGTCAAATGATTCCAAGACTCCACTCTTTTGGAGTTGGCCTATGCGTTTCTTGTTTACATGTCCAAGACGACAATGCCACAATGATGCTTTATCTAGGCTAGTAGAAGAATCAATATACAACACATTATTTCCTAAGTTGTCTACAATCGACACAGTTTCATATACACCATCACAAGGTAATGCTTTAAAATAAAACACATTATTAAAGAAAGCATTAATACCACCACATTCATTATCAAACGAAAAGGTAAAACCTTGTTTGTACAAAGCATGAAAAGAAATAATATTCCTCGCCATTTCAGACGAGTACACACATTTATTCAAATCTAATTTTAACCCATTATTAAGCAACAAAGTATAAACTCCAATCTTAGAAACAGGTGAAGCCTTCCTATTCCCCATGATTAGGTTTATCTTCCCGTGCTCCACATCCTCACTTCTTCTTAGGCCCTGCAAATCAGAACATATGTGAATACCACATCCTGTATCAAGCACCCAAGAGTTAGAATATGTTGAGTAATTAGACAATATATAGTGTAAATACCTGCATAAGTGGGTTTCACTTTCCCATCCTTTAGATCCTGCAAGTACTTAGGGTAGTTTCGCTTCCAGTGTGCCTTTTCATGGCAATAAAAGCATTCAGCATCCTTGGGAATGGCAGAAGGAGTGACAGAACCGTTCTTAGTCTTTGATGAGGAGCCTTCAAGAGACTTTCCCTTGGTACCCTTCGAAGGGTGCTTCCTCTTTTTCCCTTTGCCTTGCCCAATAGCTAAAACAGGGGTAGAAGTCGGAGTAGGAGTAGTAGAGGTAACAACCACTTTACCCTTAAGACCGGTTTCAGCGGTCTTCAAGAGTCCTTGAAGCTTGCTGAGGGTAACTTCCTCTTTGTTCATATGATATGTCATTCGAAAATGATCATAACAAGAAGGCAAGGAGTGCAAAATGATGTCAATTGCCAACTCCTCGGGGATGTTAACATTCAGCTTCAGCAAACGGTTCACATACCTTTGCATCTTTTGCATGTGGCCCGTGACGGATTCACCATCCTTCATGCGGGTAGTTATTATGGAGGAGATTATTTCATACCGCTCCTGACGAGCACTCTGATGGTACCTTTCCATCAGGTCTTGGTGCATCTCAAAAGGGTAGAAATCTTCATACGACTTTTGGAGCTCGGCTGTCATCGTGGCCATCATGATACATGCCACCTTAGTAGCATCTCTCTCATGAGTCCTGAATTCAGCGATCTCCTCAGGAGTAGCAGTAGACTCATCAAGTTCCTTTAATTCCTTATCGAGGACATATTCCTTGTCCTCGTAACGAGTAACCATCCTGATGTTCATAATCCAATCCATGAAGTTGGAACCATCAAAGATGACCCTCCCACAAAGATTCATGAGAGAGAAAGAACCAGTTGGGTTAGAGCCTGAAGCATTAGTGTTGGAAGACATCTGAAAGAAGAAAGTAAGTTTAGATTAGATATTTAGGATCCTTAATAAGACACCCAAATGTAATATTAAGGCTAGGATCCAATCACAATATATTACACTTAGAAGAGGGATGCCGTAATCTAAGTAATAATATATTTGAAAGGTAGGTGAATGACGATTCACCAATTTCCACCATGAAAACGAAATGATTTATTAGGTTTAATTGGATTTGAAATTCCTAGATTCTTTTGAGATTCATTGAACTTTTCAATGGCATGTTTCAATCTCGATTGTGCCCTTCAAGTTTTGTGACTGGGATGCCGAGGATCACAAAACAAGGTGTGAATAACCATGCTAATTCACTTGGTACTCTTAATATTATCACCTAATCAATGTGCCGGTTAACCACACACGCTCCATTGATCTATGACAAACATTAAGTCACCCTTCGTGATCCTTACTAGTCCTAGTTAGTGTGCCGGTTAACCACACACGCTCCACCAACGACTTGGTAAGGTACAAAGTGTGAATTCCATGGATTAGCACCATGTTCACATTTTCCTAAAATAACTAAGATTGGGAATTAAAAGAGTTTAGTTATTTTATAATATTCATTATACTTTTAATGAGGATTTAAAGTCATTGTTCTACCCGTTCGGCTAACGACCCTCCACCGATCAAGCAAGCAGTGGGTGAGAGTATACACCCATTAAGTCGCCATTTTATAGGCAACAGCCTTATACCCACCTTATAGACCGGCTTCGTGAATGAGGCCTACTAACGGTAAAATGACTTATTCTTATACATATATATAATAATTAACCATTAATGTTATAAATTGTATAAGGGTTGAATTTTAACTATTAAAACTCTAAGGTTTGGAATTAAAGTTTATTAAAGTGTGTGAAACTTTACAAATTCCAAAACTTGAGGGCAAGTTTTGTAACTTTGCAAAACTCTTCATTTCATAACTTATGAATTAAAGGTTCATAAAAATGAAGACTCTTCATTTTCATGTAACTTATGTGTTTTAAGTGTGTGTTAAATGAAAGTGACCTTTGGTAATCCATAACTTGAGGACAAATTATGGACTCCATTAAAACACATAAATGATAAAGAATTAATCCTAAACAATTCAACAAATAATTCCTATCATTTTCTAAATTCATAAGAACATGAACATGATCATCAAAAATTCAAGAATTATATGAACACATAAAATCATGGAATTTTGATATATGCTATTGTAAATGGATTAGAACAACCATTACTCCAACTAAAATAAGTTTTATAACACCAAAACAATTTAGGGTAATGTTTCTAGTCCATTTCCAGCAGCAAAAGTCGAGATTCTGCATTCTTTCGATCCTACTCGTCGAGTGCATGAACTTACTCGTCGAGTAGGTTGAATTTTGCCTTGGACTCGTCGAGTCCCCCCAATGGACTCGGCGAGTCCACCATGCAGACAGCAACGATTTCGACTTTTTTTCACTATTTTGCATCAAGTATCAAACAAGCAAGCCTAGGCTCTGATACCACTGTTGGGTTTTGAGCAATCTAACACTTCCTAAGTGTGCATGAAACCCTAATAAACCTTGGATCTATGTTTGTCTAAATACATGCAATTAATAATTTTCCAAGGTTTATAACCTATCTAACATGGCATGGGGAACATTTCAACATAAAAGAGTTAGAAGAGATTACATACCTTTTGGTGAGTTGGGTTCTAAGGAGTTTGAGGGCCAAGCACCAATAGTGTGAATGCCTCAAATGGAATCACAAACACCACAAACTCTTGGAAAACTTTGATGAGAGTATACACCTTGTATAAATCGGCCACACACATGCACACACACACTAGTTCACTAGTTTTCTCTTAGGCTTCATTTCATGCTCCATAAGCATGCTTATATAGTGTGCATGGTTAGGGTGAAACCCTAATAACCCATGTCTTTTCCTTTTCCAAGGATCCATGGGTTAAAAGCTCCATGGATCATCCATGGACTTCCACATAAGCCTAGCCCATTAACAAATGAGTATTAGCCCACACTATATAAAACAAATAGCCCATAATTTAATTAGTATTCCTTTTAATCTCTAAATTAATTCATAATTAATTTAAGACTAAAACTAATTAAATAACGTAACTTCATATTAATATATTATAACTCATAATATATTAATAAACATATGTGTATAACTCTCATAAAATTATCCATAATAGTTTGGATGAGATGCAACCCAAATGGACCATGCCAGTCGGGTCAAGTATATACCAAATAAGTTATGGACTTAGACACCTTATCCAACATAAACATGGGTAGATATAATAGATGGAATATGAGTTGAATGATGAGTTGAGAGGTGTTATAGACCACGAGGTGAGGGTGAGAGGTGGACGATGTGAGAAGCCTTTTTCCCAAATGATGGCCCCGTCATTCAGCAGAGTATAGATGACAACCACGGACTATTCTAAACAGTCTAGTGGAACACTAGCAGGCTCACAACCTGTAGGTGTTGTGAACGATGTGTTCACTCGGTGTACTCTAAACCCTGGTGATCATGCAGACTTGATGCCTAAACCCTGGTGATCATGCAGACTTGATGCCTAAACCCTGGTGATCATGCAGACTTGATGCCTAAACCTTGGTGACCATGCAAACTTGGTGCCTAAACCTTGATGATCGTGCCGACTTGATGCCTAAACCCTGGCGACTATGCAGACTTAGTGCCCATTGTGTAAACCGTGGCAACGATGGACTTTGTGCCGATTCCTTAGGATGATCCTTAGGAATAAATGAACGAGGAATAACTGTTTCTTAGGGTAGATCCTTAAGATTAAAGAAGATAATGGGGATGGGTAATTGAGTTGATTGTTTGATTGTTTAAACATAATAATTATATTATTGTGGGTTGAAAACCCTATGTACTCACCATGTTTCCCAACCTGACCCACTCAGTTTATTTATATCACAGGTGTTGATATGAAGTCACATTACACTGAGAGATTTAAAGAGATGTAGATCACTAGAATAAATAAATGTAAGTTCTGTTTATGCTTATGTTTCTGTATTAACGATGACATCCCAAACGTTTTGAAATGAATAAAATACGTTTCTTCGAAAATATTTTAGTAATGTATTTATAATATTTTTCTGGGAACAAATTCCGCAACATTTTTATTAAAAGAAGAACTCTGATTTTTATAAAGCATAAACAAAATCGGTCTTTTCTGGCCGTGAAAATGGGGATGTCACAGTTGGTATCAGAGCATTAGTTTAAGCGAACTAGGAATATGGATTTATTTCTAGACTTAAACTTAGAATGCTAAGTGATGATTGTGAGGAGTGTGTCAAATAGATTTAGGTAATACACCTGAATAGACACAAGCACTAGCTTATTTTAGGAATGATGCCTCAATTGCTTTTACGTGCTAAATGATGCTATAGTTTGATCGGATCTATGGTCTGTTGCCGACCGGATCTGGAAACCTTATGTGTTTAGGATTCTAAACGTACGAATATGATATTAGAACTAGCATATATACGTTTCAGAGTGATAAGGATGATTTAAACGTCAATCCTAAATAAAGATCTAGATTCACCTTATTCGGTGTATAGATCAAGATGGCAAGGACCCGTAGCAGAAACGTGAATGCAAATGGGAACCGAAACCATCCCCCAGTGATTGAGAAAATACCGGTTGTGGTAGCCGCTGCTGAGCGAATAACAATGGCCGGAGTGCAAGCGATGATCCAGGCGATGTTGGATCGTCAAATGGAGGAAACCAGACGTTTGCTCCAGCAAAATCAAGAGGAAGCGAACATACATATCGAACAACCCGAGTTGAACGAAGGGCATACTGAGGAAGGAAACTACAGTGGGACTGTTGGTCAAGCCAACCAATCAATAGTTAGGCAAAACCACTAGGATGGAGGAAATGATGGACGTGGATGCAAATACAAGGATTTCATGGCGTCCAAACCATCGAGTCTATCTGGAAGCCCAATGCCGGTGGAAGTCATGAACTGGATCTCTGAGATGGAGACGATGTTTGAGAGCTGCGAGTGTAGCAACAGGCAGAAGATCGCTCTCGCGGTTCCTTTGTTGAAATCTGGAGTACTAAGCTGGTGGAAGCTACTAGCCGATTCGATACCCAAAGGAGAAGCGAGCAAGATGTCATGGGAGGATTTTCTGGTGTTGTTAAAAATGCAGTACTGCTCTGAGGAGGATCTTCTGGAGATCAACAACGAGTTTCAGAATCTAAAGAAGGGAAAGATGAGTGTCATCGAGTATGCTGCAAGTTTTACAGAGAAAATGAAGCTTGTTCCTTATCTAGTTCCAACTGAGCTCTCCAAGGTCAATAAGTTTGTCCATGGATTACCAGCAGACTTTGGACCAATGGTCAAGCAAGCAACCACTTTGAAAGGAGCCATCTGGGCAGCCAGGAATGTTGAGACCCAGATTAGGGAAAAAGGTCTGGAGAGAGCTGAAGTTGGCGAGAAAAGGAAGCATGAAGGATCTTCAAAATCCAAAAAAGAAAGGAAATTCTCAAAGACTGAAGAAGGAGGAGGAGGTGAAACCAAGTGGTGCGAGAAGTGTAAAAAGAAGCACTTCGGAAAATGTAGCGAGGAGGTGACTTGCTACAAATGTGGAAAGACAGGGCATTACGCCAGCAAATGTGCGTCCAACAAGAAGGTGTGTTATGGATGTAACAAGGAAGGGCATATTTCTAGGGACTGCCCGGGAAAAAATAAAGTAGCGAGACCAGAAACGCCACCGAGACCACGGGCATTCCACATGATCCTCGACGAAGCAGAAAACCGTGCGAGGAATCAAGGATGAGGACTTCATATCCGAAGATTGAGTTATGTAGTAGCCATAGTATCGTATGATGTAGCCTATTAGAGGCATAGTCTAGGGTGAACTTGAACACCTATGTAATAGTTTCAAGAAATAATAAAACCTTTGTTTTGTTATCTGATGTGTTCAACTGTTATGTGATTTTCTTGTATGGTGACTTGGGGACTATGGGACAATATTTGGGACGAGTATGAGTAGGTGTGAAAGGTAGTAGATGCATATACTACCGGAAGCACATGATTCACGCTTGGCTCAGGGAAAGTCACAAGGTTACCAAGAAGCTAGTAAATGATTTCGTTTTATTCAAGCATGTCGTTACCATCGTTTCGGTAAGGAACAAGAAGATTGTTGATATTCTGACCCGAGTGGTCATATTGAATTGAGTTCGACTACGATAAGTATGTTACGTGGTTCAGAGAACCAAGTTCGATGTAGCGCCGACTTAAGCCAGAAGAATTAATCAATGCGATCAGTAGAAGTATCGCGACGGTTGCTAAAAATTCTACCTTTTAAGATGTAAATTAGAACATGAAGGAAGGTATAGACTGTTCCGGAATTTGACTCTAAACGACCTGAGTCCAAGCAATGCATCACACGATGATAGGCCTTTACAATATGACACATTGTTCCATTGTAGTAATGAAAGAACTTATCTTAAGTTCGTATCAACTAAGCATTGACGTTGTGACTGGAAGGTCATAATTTGGAGTCTAATGTGAGATAGAGGGCGGATGCAGGATCGAGCACCGCCTATAGTCAAGGAGTCTAAGAGTTAGATACACGTTCGAAGAAACATTGAAGTTATGACTTACGATGAATAGATAACGAATGGAGTCATCATGTGAACCCTGTTTCGTTGATGATTCCGGGACGTAATCATCCTAAGGGGGAGATAATTGTAACGCCCGTAGATCCGGGCTAGTGAATTTAGAGGCAATAGGGGTCAAAAAAGACCTTTTGACAAAAGATTATTTAGAATAAATAATCTTAACCAAGTTGTAAAATATGTCTCAAGGTTTCCGTACATATAAAAAACACCGAAATCCGAGTTATAACGAAGAAGTTATGACCCGTTGAAGTTTCGCGACGGAACCGACACGATACCGGGAAGCGTAAATAGTGAATTTACGATAGAGCGAGATTTAGCCTTAGCGATCTAAAAAAAAGTGGTAGAATATGTTAAACTAATAACATTGATAAAAAGAACGCCCAAATCTGACTTCGTATGAAGAAGTTATGATTTTCCGATGTTTCAGATTAGCAGTGTACAACCCGAAATTCGAATATTAGATCGAGTGAGACACGACCTAAACGAGAATCGAAGATCTCGATAAGAGTAGCGTAACGAGTAAAAGATGGGTGAAAACGGACGTCGGATGAAGAAGTTATGAGGATTTAACGGACCAATCCTGTCCCGGCCTGTTAATAATATAAAATTTAAAATAAAGTCAAAATTAGCAGACAAAGTCTAAACGAGAGTTGTAGAGTACGTTCCCGCCTTTACGTGGATATAAAGAACGTCGAAAACGGAGCTCGTATGCGAAAGATATTATTTTTAGAAGTCAGAGTGCAAAATTGCAAAATCTGCGAGAGGTTGATGACGTGGCCGCTTCTGAGCCGTTACTTGCTGACCAAGGCTTCGCTCCGGATCATGCCACGTCGACTCGCATCTACACCCCGCGTTCGAGGCTGGGTATGCCCAGCATACTTTGGATCTTATCCCTTCCAACTGCGAGACAACTGGAGGCTTGCTGGCACCCTTATCCGAGCATTACACCCGGCGTAGCCAAGGACTACGCCCAGCGTAATCCAAGGCCTCGCTAGGTATAAAAGGCGGGCGAGGGTCTCCAACTTTTTCACACATTTTCTCACTCTCTCTCTAAGAACTTTCTCTCTCTATCTCCTTTTGAGTCCCCTAAAGTCTAGGTGATCCCCTAGCACCCGAGGGAAGCGCCGAGGCTCCCGCAGTCCCGAGAAAAAGGAGTCATTCAGTTTCAAAACGCTGCTCCAAATAAAGTTCTGGTTTTCGATAAAATTCACTGTAAGTGAGCTACGCTTACGCAATTTTTAATATAGCTTTCGAATAATTATAGGAATGTTATTAGGTCCTTAAAATAATTGTTTGGGCTATTATTATGAGTTATATTGAGTGTTATTTAACGGCTTATATAATAATAATAATAGCTAGACTATTAATTAGTCACGGTTAACGTCAGACTAAACCCTAGTCATATTGATACTAGGTTTTGTCAAGGAAATTGCTTTAAGAGAAACGAAGTGCTGTCCGAGTGCCGACTCACCACCTAATCATGTGAGTGCATAGTTACTTTCATCTTACACATAGATATGAAGTATTTTATATAAATTACGTGCTATGTGTGCATATTATCTGTGTACTCGTTGTCTATGCTAAATGAACAATTTTATACATGTTTTAAATGATTTAAACTATATATGTATTTTATATCTACGATATTGTTGGGGTAAACATGGGTAGATATAATAGATGGAATATGAGTTGAATGATGAGTTGAGAGGTATTATAGACCACGAGGTGAGGGTGAGAGGTGGACGATGTGAGAAGCCTTTTTCCCAAATGATGGCCCCGTCATTCAGCAGAGTATGGATGACAACCATGAACTATTCTAGACAGTCCAGTGGAACACTAGCAGGATCGCAACCTGTAGGTGTTGTGAACGATGTGTTCACTCGGTGTACTCTAAACCCTGGTGATCATGCAGACTTGATGCCTAAACCCTGGTGATCATGCAGACTTGATGCCTAAACCTTGGTGACCATGCAAACTTGGTGCCTAAACCATGGTGATCATACTAGGGTTTTTAGGGTGGGGTTACCGCCTCTCATCTTCTTGGCCTTATCCCACTGCGTCTTTATCCACCACTCAAATTCCCGATCCATCACCCCCCACAGTCTCTTTTATCAGTTTGCCTCCGTCCACATTTCCTTCCCCCTTTCTCTACAATCGACCGAGACCCTAGGAACGATAATTGTGAGATAGAGTCACATGTTCTCATTCCAATTCTCCACTCACTGCCTCAACTGCAGGTAAACACTTTAATCTAACACCGTACTACCGTCTCAGCGCCATCTCCATCTTCACCAACAACCGTGAACTTAGTTTTATGTATTCACTTCTACTGAGAGGGTTAGCATGGACCGCTTCCATCAGGTAAGGGGTATTGATGTTTTCATTTGCTTCTTTGATTTTTTGCTTCAATATCCTCCACTTTTCTAGGCTGACTTTAAATACAAATCTGTAAATATTAATGTGTTCCTGTCAAATTCCAGTTGATGAGGTATGTCTAGGTTTTGTTTAGCCTATTTTTATGTTTTCCTTTGTTTATTTCATCCGCCTTTTTATATTTTTTTAATGATTGAATCCACTGACTATTTTTCAGATAGTGAAATTCAAGGTTTACGAGCTCGAATTACTAAATGGGTAATTTATGCAGCAATTTCGGTTCCAAGGTGACGACTGGTCATCCCTCTTTCTATTTGCTTTCAATTTTGTGTTTGTTTACGTGTGTTCTTGAATTTGATTTATGAATGTGTTTGAATATAAGAATGGGTAAGTAAATTGACCGATGGAATTTCTTTTTTATGATCATTGTAATTAGGGGTTTCCTTTCTACTCAACATCCAATTAGGGTTTCATCTAATTAGAGTTACTTTTTCCTGTTTTTGTATTAAATCTAACTTTTTTTCTTATATGATAAACCAAGAAAGTGTTCAATTTTGACCAATTTAAGATATTGCTAGATTATGAAATCCTGCAAGTTTTTTTTTTGAATTTTAAACTATTCAAATTTGTTGCCATTTCAAGAGTTGTCATTCCTGACCAAAGAGCCACATTTCCTGCAAATTCAGATTTTTATAGTTAATGAGATCATGAATATTGTCGTTTTACGGGTGTGGTCAAAGCTGGTCATAGATAACTTCTCTTCAAAGAGAATTATGTTATCTTCATTGTGTGATTTAATCCGGTGTTGTGATTCATTTAGAACATAAACTTAATCTTTATCCTGTGTCAAAACTTATTTAACAAACGTATTGATCATGTTTGCCATCAGATAATGTACAAGGGTATTTTTGTCATTGTTACTTGGTCAAGAAAATCCATATGTTCCTCTTCTAAAGGTAAGCCAAAAATTATATTTTCTGATTATTAGTGAGTGTTTTTGTGTATTAATAGTATTTTTTATGATTTGGATATGTTTGGTTCTGAAAGGAGAAAAAAAAGATGCTTACAGAGCTCATCTTCTATTCTCTCTACACCGGTGGTCCGTCTGCGGTCGAGGCATATCGACAGACTGGCGTTTGATGTACTGTTCAAGGTACCGATCGACGACGTTCCTTAATTTCCTACAGAGACCAACCTTTGGCACTCACCATCGGCATCATCATCCATCTGTAAGCCCTAAAAATCATGTCCCTTGGATCGTTTATATTTAATCAATTTCTCTCCTGGCAGCAATGAAGGTCGTCTTTGATAAATATGAGAGAGTTTCTATTGGGTTTCTCTAAATTTGCTCTATTTACAAAATCGATACTGGGTTTGGGGCAAAACATGTGTAACAACCATCTGAATGTGATTGGGTTTAGTTGTGATGGACACAAGGTGACTTTTTTATCAGTTCTCACTTCTAATCTGCTCAACCATTTGGTTAGTAAAAAACTGCAAATTTCAATTTGTTTACTTACATTATTGACAGGTACTCTAAAAGAACTATCTAGAATAAACTTTTCAAAATTGCACCTAACCTGTTTGATGAAATGCCTCAATGAGGCATAGAGTTTTATTTTGAGAAACAAGAATCTTTCAAAGCATTGATCGTCTTCTTTTGTGAATCTTCTTTAGTATTTCAGTTGTCATTTTATATGTCTTCTTTTTCTTTTTACGGCAGGTGCTAATGAAGAGGGAGGTGACCTTGTATAGTATGAGTTGGCATTTAACAATACCAAATTTTGCGATCTTAAAAACATAATTCTTTTCGGGTTTGTTGAATTGGGTTTTCATTTTACTTTATAAAACAGTGACCATATTTCATGAAGATGAAAATGAAAGCATTTGACACTTGAATTAAGATTTGGGCATTCTTTTTGGATTTCAGACCAAAGCTTTTCTTTATATGCTGCGTGCCACTACTTATATTCAGTGTTGGGTATGTTATTTTATTTTATTTTTTTTCAATTTCAGTTTTTTTTTCATAATTAGGTGATAGTAAACATATGTATATTTCCACTTTTTTTGTCACTTACTGTTCGGACTGGGGATACCAAATCTACCTGCAAATGTCATACAATTCGCTTACAATCCTCAACAGTTTGATTGGATTCCTGAGTTGGAAAAGGTAGTTACAATTTTCATCTTTTGGTATGTGCAAATTAATAGTCGAATAGCACAGGAATGTATATATATTTTTTTAATATTTTCATTATATTTCCACATATGGTACTCAAATAGCATAGGAACGATTTTTCCTTTATTTTTTTATATTTTCCTTATATTTTCCACAGATGATACTTTACAATGTTGAAGTAGATCTATTTGAAATTAAAAGGATAAAAAATCTGTTTTAAAATCTGAAACATCATGTTCTCCTGAGAAATAAGCAATCAAATGATGGAATGTGACGGAGGAAAAGGCAAAATCCTGCTAAGCAAACCCAATTTAAAAAGCCTCAACAAATGTTGAAATCGGTCATCTGATGCCGAAGCAGGTATGTGTGTGGATAATTAGGTCTTTTAAAATTGAATTTATAGTTTCTAGAGCTTCATATAGTGATTTTGATAACTTTCATTACGTATTGGTTTTGGATTATGTTTGGGTGTTTCTTTACTAACCATTTATGTTTATCCAGCGTATGCAACTTTCGTATGAGAAATTGAAGGGGAAGGAGAAAACCATGAGAATAAAGAAGGGTATTATGGTAATATGTCATCAATCTTCAACAATAGTGCACATTTCTTTGGCTTCTTAGTAATATATTTGAATTTCATTTCATGGCAACATGCAGCCTCCATAGATACATATGTGTTGTTCCCCATCCTGAAGGAAAAGCTTAATGTTATAATATAAATGGTAATGCAGTCAGATCTGAATCCCATGAATATATGAAAGTGGGTAAGTTTTTTCTTATCTAAATTTCAATAGAATCATCGCTTCATCCTGTTTATGCAAAGCATATTTACACTAATAGTTGACATTAAAACTAATCAACATCATGTTTCTTCCATAAAATTTATGGTGAAACTAATACATCCCTCACAATGTTTACAGTAAAAGGGAATGGGGGTGTGTGGGGTGGGTTCGATAGGGGGCACATATTTTTTGTCAGGTTTATCAATTCTTTCTTCCACTCCAAAGTAGCCCACTTTCTGCTAAAAGATCAAATAGCATGAACATAATCAGGCTCTATAACTTCCATTAGATAACCCAATGACTAAAAATGTTAACAAACAGCAACATAGTGACAAAAAAATCCTATACCAAGTCCTTTATACCCACAAATTTGAAGACCATTGATTCAAGTTTATAGCGATTTCTCACGTTCCACTAATTTTGAGTTGGTTTGATTTTTTTACTTCTTCGTATCTCAAATTCCATTTTTTGTTTTCCGTTGTCTGTTTCTTCTGATCTTCATTTCAAATTGTATATAATGAATCAAGTAGTGCACTTATCTTCTTGAGTTTGAGTAGTAAAAAAAAGAATCACCAAAATTGTCTCAACATATTCCAAGTAAGTATTAGCAGATTTTGGGATTTTTAGTTTTATTCATTTCCACTTTATGATAATGACCTATATTATGCATTTTGGTTATAGTATCTGTAAGGAGAAAACATAAATAGATTCCAGTAGATCAAAGGACCTATATCGACCGCAAGGATTCTGCTGACATGGATGGAGGGCAGGGGCAAAATGGGAATAAAGTTTAGACCTTTGTGATGAACACCCATGAAGAAATTGGCCAGACAATTCACTATTATGAGAACTTTGTTAACTAATAGCAACCTCCGCTCCCCGCGGAGCGGGGGAACACCCTCTAGTTTTACTATAAAATAAGTATATTTTTGTAAATTGTATTTACTATTATATACGGATAATCATATAATATACATAATGATCTATAAATTTACTATGAAATAGAGATATATTTTTATGTAAATTTTATTTAATATTGCGACAATTTCCATAATATGGCTATTTATGTAAAACAAATAAATAAATACTATATTACAATATCTGTAAGATGACTATTTGACAGACACGACTTACAAGGACTATTTATGTAAAAACAACATTGATGCCGCCTTATAAAGAATGACACCAATTAAGTTAGTGAGTTTATAAGCATGTTTGTATTTGAAATTTGTCATTTGTTCCTTAAACATGTAAGTGTGTTCTTCTAGAAAATCTGTCACACCCCAAAACCGGAACGGCGGAAACGTTCGGGGGTGGAGGACGTCATGTCAAGTATCACAAGATATGTATATGGTAAGCAAGTAATGAACAACCATTTCATTTAGAAAGAAAGTGTTTACAATGTATGTGTTCACAAAACATAGAAGTCATAAACAAATAACAAAACAAGACTTGAAGCTATACTGCTCCATCTTCTGAAGTCCCAGCACGAGCACCTGTCTAATAGTCTCCTGAGAATACAAGATATTTGAAAGAGTTTATCAGCAATTAAGCTGGTGAGTTCATAAGATTTTAGTGATGTGAGTAAGCTGTAAAATGTTGTTGAAAATGTATATGTAAAGTGATGTAAGCTGTAAGTTATGTTTTGTAAAGTTTGCCTGTTCCTCTAGAAAATCATATATTTCCTACTTTAATGGGAGTTGAGTAAAATGACACTGCAATCTTTTCTATGCGTAATAAGTGGGTACAAGTTATATATACTTGGAGTAAACAAACAATCGATGGTGCGCATCTGCCCTCAACTCACAGCCCAACGGGGGATAGTAGGTAAGGCGGATAACACACATTCCATTGGTTGTTAGATCGTTGTCATATATAACCTTGGTGTATTCACTTGTTACTCAAGGAGTTATTTGTAATGGTTCCTTTATATCTAATGGAGAGTTCCTTTTAAGAAAACCTATATTTCTTATAGTAAAATATTGACTATGGTGATTACTTTTATAATAGCTTTGTTTATACTGCTATATATAATTTGATATCGGGTAGATAGTAGATTGGGTGACCTCGGTGTAAGCCCACATCCAACGGGAACAGGACGTACAACGAAGAGCACACATCCTATTAGCTGTCAGATATTAGTTTTATATATAACATGGTGTATAAACTAAGGTGTTATAGAGTTAACTCACTTAAAGTCTTTAAAACTGTACTGGCTTAATAAAATGGATTAATCCCTTAAATGGGAAATTGCTAGTTTTGTATACCAAAAGTACTGACTTTGAAACGAAAGTTTTGTACTAGAAAAACTGTGCATTGACCATGTGTCCTATGACCTGATCCATACCTGGTACCCTTATGATGACTTAATGTATACTAAGCATAAATATATATATATATATATATATATATATATATATATATATATATATATATAGAGAGAGAGAGAGAGATTCAGGTAGATAATAGATTGGGTGACCTCGGTGTAAACCCACATCCAACGGGAACAAGACGTACAACGAAGAGCACACATCCTATTAGATGTCGGAATCTACTTAGCATATATGTATCCTATAGCGTATACATTAAGGAATCATAAAGTTAGCATCATGGTCCTAACTTTTAAAAGTAGCCTTCTACCAAGACTCGACTGTTCCTTTTTCATATGTTAAGTATATTCTCCCTAGTTTATAACTATCTCGTATAGAAAATAGATTAACCTTCAAGTGTTACCGACACTTTATGAAAGTAATGGGAGAAGTGGGTACCCTGATGTCGTTTATAATGACATGCAGAGGTACTATTAACCTAAAAACATTATTGTTTTATTACGGTCATAATGTGAAAGCTAGAACCCCTACTAAACGCTCTCATGTAAGGAGATTGAGGGAAACCAACGCGACCCGAGCAAATCCATGCAAGCCGTGTAATTCACATTAAAGTTATATGATAATGTATACCCAATATAACTATCACTAATGCGTTAGCGATTCATTGGTATAATTAGATCCTGTCTGCGTGTTGTCATGCTATAGCAAATTAACTTGTTTGTTATGTTGTGTTCTGGTGTTGTTTGATTCTCTTCACTGTTTGTTCTGTTATGGTATTGTTTGATTTCGTGCGTCATTGTACTAGAAGTAATGAATAGTAATCTCCCAAAATATACCTATAATAGTTTAATAATGTTCTAACTGCACTGATGATGAAAAGACTCATTTGTCTCCACGTTATGCTTATACTTTAAAAGTAGAGTTCTGTACAACTATAAAGTAACACAACCTTTAAAAGAGTTTTGAAATGTAAAGACGACTTATAAATGACATAAGTAACATTTTGAAGGATGTTTATAACAAACATTTACACAATTAACATTATGTTCAACTTGTATTCCCCCCTTAAAACAGATAAAATAGTTTAAACGATTCATTACGGGGTATGAACTCACCTGATGTGGGTGATTCAAACGGGTATGCGCGTACTGATGAGAAGTTCCACAAATGAAGTCCCGAGACACAGTAAATCCTAAATGATATATATAAGGACACATATTGACATGAATATAGTGTTCATAAACAACTATATGAAAGATAACACCTTTCGGGACTAGGAAACACCTTGGCTAGGTGTTGGAATCACATGTGATTCAACAACGGGAAGTGAAATGGCACTAATTGGTGTTTATGGTTTTGTAACCAACTCCACTTGAGTTTACGGTTGGAACCCATGAGTTTACTGCCGTAAACTCATGGTACTTTGACCATTTGGTGGTTTGAAGTCCTAGAAGTCCTTTTGAAGCATCCTAACTTCAAGTCTTAGCCTTAGGATGTGATTAGGGCAACATATCACCCCTTTATAGGGTTTACGGTTTTTAGACCATATGGCTTTGAGTTTACGGTAGTAAAATCAAATGGTTTATGGTCAAATGAAGTTTTTAAGTCCTAAACACTTCTAGGTAAAGGTCTAGGCTAGTTTCTAAGCTTAAGGAATGAGTTTGGGGCATAAAAACATGCTTAAGAGGTGTTTACAGTTTTGGGAGATCCCCAAACCGTAAACACATAAATATGGGACATTTTTGTGGTTTTCATGTGCTAAACTCATCCAAGGAAGGTTCCATGTTTGCTTCTAGGGTTTGGCAAGAGTTTAAAGCACTTTGGCACACTTTTAGCCTCCTTATTAGGGTTTACGGTCCAAGGAGATTCTTGGACCATAAACACATTATCCTTGTGTTATTTGGGTGTTTTTATGACATCCCCAAAATCACGACCAGAAAAGACCGATTTTTGTTTATGCTTTATAAAAATCAGAGTACTTCATTTTATAAAAAGGTTGCGGAATTTGTTCCCAGAAAAACATGGTAAATACGTTATTAAAACATTTTCGAAGAAACGTATTTATTTCATTTTAAAATGTTTGGGATGTCATCGTTAATACCGAAACATAATCATAAACAGAACTTACAATGATTTACACTAGTGATCTACATCTCTTTTAAATCTCTTAGTGTAATGTCACTTCACTTCGTCACCTGTGATATACATAAACTGAGTGGGTCAGGTTGGGAAACCTGGTGAGTACATAGGGTTTTCAACCCACAATAATATAATTACTATGTTCAATCAAACAATCAACCCAATTACCCATCCCCATTATCTTCTTTACTCTTTAAGGATTTAACCTAAGAGTCATCTATCCTACATTCGTTTATTCTGAAGTCCCTTACCTCCAGGGTTATAGGACTGACACTAAATCCATAGCTGCCAATGTTCGTTCATAAAGCACTAATTCCATAGCTGCTATGGTCTATTCATCAGGTACTAAATCCATAGCTACCAGTCTTTATCTAATAGGTACTAAGTCCATAGCTACCAATGTTCAACATGTACTAAGTCCATAGCTACCAATTCCCAACAGGTACTAAATCCACAGCTACCAACGTTTAACAGGTACTAAGTCCATAGCTACCGGTGTTTGTCCCATAGGCACTAAGTCTATAGCTGCCAACGTATACTCACGTCATCTTCTATCTCTCATCATTCATCTACCCATCATCATACCCAACATATTCGTATATATAAAATACGTATACAGTTTAAATCCTTTAAAACATGTATAAAACGTTCATCCAGCATAGACAGCAAGTATTCAGATAATATGCACACATAGCACGTAGTTTATATAAAATACTTCATATCTATGTGTAAGATGAAAGGGACTATGCACTCACCTGAGAAGGTGGTGACTCGGTACTCGGACAGCGCTTCGTTTACTTTAAAATAATTTCCTTTGACGAAACCTAGTATTATCACCACTAGATTTTAGTCTAATATTACCGTGACTAATTATTAGTCTTATTATTATTATTATTATTATTATTATTATTATTATTATTATTATTATTATTATTATTATTATTATTATATAAGCATTTAAACAATACTTTCCAACTACTATGTACAGACAGGGGCCAGACATAAAACACCGGAGGGCAGGACCATTTTGGCGTATAGCACTTCTGAAATCCAACAACCCTATGCGGCCCTTTAAACCAGAGTCCCCGTACCGCAAGTAGTTAAAAGATATTATAACGACACTTATATAAGTCATAATAATAGCTCAAATATTTATTATAAATTTATAATAACAATACTAATTTTAAATATAAACTATATTTAAAATAGGGTAAGCATAACTTACTTTCAAGGGGATTTTAGCTAGGAGTCGGGCTCTGCAGGGGCAGAACTTCGTTGCTGAATCTTTCTAAGAAAGATTCGTGTAGCGCTTCAGCGCTCACCTTACTATACTAAAACTACAGAAAGAGAAGTCGAATCACGAGGGACCGAAATGCTCGGGGGATAAGGAGAGAAAGACTCTTGAATCAAGAGAATGGTGCAAGAAATATAAGAGCCCAAGGCTCTTATTTATACTAATTGAATTTTCAAAAACTACCCTCCATAATTACTTAATGACCTTTTAGTTATATAAACAACTAAACACCCCTATATAATACTATTTTAAATGGATTTAATGATATTTGTACTAAACTAATGTCAAAAGAACTCAACATTAGTCTTATAATGACCGCATCGTCGATACCTTTCTAATGATATATACATATGTATATATATGTGTACGTATACATGATTTATACTTTATTTTAATACGTAAATATGCTATTATAATTTGTAACTCGTTCATACGAACTCCGTTTTTGACGTTCTTTATATCCACGCGTAGGTGGAGACGTACTCTACAACTTTCTTTTAGACTCCGTCGGCTAATTTTGACTTTACTTTTAAAGTTATATTTTTAACAGGCCGGTACAGGATTGGTCCGTTAAAATCTCATAACTTCTTTATCCGATGTCCATTTTCGTCTGTCTTTTTATCGTTACGCTACTAATAATGAGATCTTCGATTCTTGTTTAGGTTGTGTCGGCTAAAAATCAATCGATCTAAAATTCGAATTTCGGGTTGTACACCGCTAATCCGAAACTTCGAAAAATCATAACTTCTTCATACGAAGTCAGATTTGGGCGTTCTTTTTATCGATGTTCTTAGTTTAACATATTCTACGACTTTCGTTTAGAGCGCTAAGGCTAAATCTCTCTCTATCATAAATTTACTATTTTACGCTTCCCGACGCCGTGCCGGTTCCGACGCGAAACTTCGACGGGTCATAACTTCTTCGTTATAACTCGGATTTCGGCGTTCTTCATATGTACGGAAACCTTGTGACATATTCTACAACTTGGTTAAGATTATTTATTCTAAATAATCTTTTTGTAGAAAAGTCGTTTTCGACCCCTATTGCCTCTAAATTGACTAGCACGGATCTGCGGGCGTTACAGTTTTCTTGAGGCTCTTATGGTTTAAACATGTCAAGGGTTGTTTTTATGCTTGTTTCAAAGGTCTAAAGGGACAAAGGGCACATTTAAGCCCCATTTTTAGTGTTCACAGTCCAAGAAGATTCTTGGGCCATGAACACCTTGTTCTTGAGGTATTTTGATGATTTCATGGAGTTTAACACTTGATCTTAACATAATAAGGCTAGAAACACTTACCAGTTGAAGCTCTTGAAGAAAAACGGGATGCTACTTGAGAGAGAAATGGCTTTAGTCTTTGGAATTGTGAAAAAGTGAATAAAATAACTAAGTTTCACTTATATAGTCTTTTGGGTTTATGGTCCCAAAACCTTTTTGGACCGTAAACTCAAAACTCTTGAAGTTTTGGGCACTTATTGCTACATAATAAACCCTAGGGTATCGACTCTCCTGATATCATCTGAAGCACTAACTTTAAACCACTCAAACTTATTCCAAAACGTTTGAAAGTCAGCAAAAATAGTTTTAAATCATATTGAAGTGGATAGTTGAATAGAATGGAAAGTTTTGGGTTGTCACAAAATCCTATAGTTTCTGTTGTAAATGTATTGTAATCTTAATACCATAAGACCAAAATATATAAGTGTTGTTGTACTCTGATATAGTATATCGTAGTTTATTATTAAATAAAACCATATGGCAATGAATATTTCTCTGAAATGTAAGTTTCTTTGTATTGGAAAATTGTATGTTGTAAGTGTACTTGAATGGAAAACTCTGTAAATGTATGTGCCTCGATCCACCAACTGTAATGAAAAATATTGTATTGTAGTTTTATTATTTAATAAAACTATGTGAAGTTGTTTACTTATTCTTACACCAATTATATTGTTCAACCAAATTGTGACTTATCATAATCATGCTTGATGATATAAGATGGTCTGAATGCGACGTTCTTCAAGCGTCAGAATCGATACGACATTTGTCACCCCAGGCCTGCCGGCCTAACTATAGCTAACAACTTAGGTGCGGGATTGTCAGTGTCGTATAGATCTATACATAATTGTCATGCTGTAACATCCCAGGTTCGAAAGCAAGAAGTTGAAGGGTGCTAGGTGAAAATAAAAAAGAGACTCGGTGAGTAGGTCTCTGGACTCGTCGAGTCAAAGCGAGTGTCGGGCACATGGTTATGTGGTCTGAATTATCGAGTCGGTGGCTGGACTCGACAAGTTAGTGCTGGACGAGGAAAAACCCTAATCTTCAGGGCTGCACCCTATTTAAAGGACTTAATGTCCTTCCCTCAGCTCCTTTAGCTCCCTGTGAGATCCAGAAGCCCTATAATCGTGAGTGAAAGCCATTGGAAGCAAATTGGAGCATTGTTAAGTGTTTTGTGAAGAGATCTTGAAGATCAAGAAGCTTGGGTCAAGGAGATTTGTGGAGATTCAGTTTACTTTCCAGTAGGAGATCGTTTTGGAGGTATTGAATCATTATCCTTGGCTTTCTCCTTTCTAGATCCATTTTTCATGGAAGTTTAGGGTTTGTTTGTAGATGATATGTTAATATCTTGGTTCATAAGTTAGATATGGAGTTGAAACTCCAGATCTGAGCTCTATTTGGATCAAAAATGCAGAAAGCCCTTTTGGTTGCTATGCAAAAGCCATTCCCCATGAGTTAAGTTCCTTTCTAGCTTGGTTTTTGGTATTATGGGATAAGAAGCACGTAAAGGTAGCAACTTTATGTTGCTATTGGACTCTAGAAACCCATATCTATTGTTTAGAGGAAAGGAGTAGCTCTGTGACTCGAGATTATAGGAATACACGAATGGACTCGACTAGTCTGTGAGATGACTCAACGAGTCGGGCGAAGGACCAGACTTTGAGTCGCGTAGTAACTTGACGGGTCGCATGGGTGACTCGGCGAGGAGAGGTATTGAGTAAGAAAAATGAGGTCCTAAGGGCTTTGGTTGTCTCATATGTGATATAGATAGGTCTTAATGGATTAAGACCTTGGATTAAGAGCTTTATGGACATCGCAAGTAATAAAGTTTGAGACTTTATGGATCCTAGGCACATTTGGTCTATAGATCTGAAGTATGGGCTTAAGAGCTTAAGCCATTAAGAACTTATTAGGAGTTGTAGTTCAGCGAGGTTATGCCCCGCGTAATGGGGGTACGCACAGCGTAGTGGGTTTGTGTCCCGATTGCAATCCGCGAGCATGGATGTACGCCCAGCGTACCAAGAGGGGTACACCCCGCGTACTCCCTCTATTGGGTTTTCAATTTTAGGACTTATTTGATTGGGTTGTCTATGGACCAATAAAGCTTGGGCCTTGAATGAATAGTATGGATGGAGTATTTTGGGCCCAATAATTATTATGGACCTTGGATCTAGGCCCATTTGTAGAGGTGGGCCCAATTTAGTCAATTGGGCCAATATTGGGCATTGTATGAGAATTTGACTTTGGGCCTTGGCCCAATAAGAGGATGATGGACTTGAAAAGTGTTATGGGCCTTAGTCATGGACTAGATTGAGTTAAGGGTAATTGGTCAATTTACCCTTGGAAGGATAATATGATTGATCTAATGGTTATTTCTGCTATGTTGGCTCGTTCGGGATTTTCGGTGAGTCGGGGATTCGGGAGTTTGCTTTTCAGTTTAGAGTTTCGGCAGTTGCGAGGTGAGTTATCCTCACTATATCGGCAGGGTATAAGGCACCAAGGCCGGCCCTTTATTGGATTGTAATCTGGGTATTGTTGTTGTGTTATTGCTTTGCTATGCTTACATCCTGGTAGTTAGAATGGTATATGTTAGTGACCGTTTAGGTCGGTATCCTGTTTAGAATATGCTATGTATGTGATCTGCTAGATCAGTTGATTGATGATTAATTGCTATGTGGTTATATGTTTATGTGCATATGGTTGGTCGACTGGGGTTGGGTTGAGGCAGGTCCTGCTTTGTGCTGTAGGCCAACATACCCAGGGCGGACCGGATATCCCGAAGGCCTAGCGAGCGGTCCGAATAGGCTGTAGGCCCCACGAGGGCGGACCAGATGTGATGAGGCTCGGAGAGTGGACCAAGCCGAATGAAGGCCCGGTACGGGAGAACCAGTCATACTGTAGACTTAGAGAGTGGACCAGGTGGGTTGAAGGCCCGGTGCGGACGGACCAACCACACTGCATACTCGATTGATATGGCTAGACTCGGAGGGTGGACCACGTGGACTGAAGGCCCAGTGCGATGGACCAGTCACACAGTAGACCCAAAGTGCATGAATGTTCTATGTTCTGTTATGATATGGCATGTTATGTGTATGGTATATATGGTTGGTATTCTGGGGGTATCTCACTGAGCTTTCGGGCTTACAGTTGTGGTTTAAATGTTTCAGGTATTTCAGGAGACCGTGGCAAGGCAAAGGCATGATCGTACCGCTCCTCATGTTTATGTTTTCTGATATGGTTCTGGGAAGACTCTGATAATAAATGTATTGAAAACCTTTTTGTAATGACTTTATGAAATTGGGTTGTTTTTGAAAAGTTTAAAATTGGTTGAAATTTTTATGGACGTTACAAGTTGGTATCAGAGCCTTGGTTTGAGTGAATTGGAGAAACATTCGTGTGAATCCAGTCTCAAATCAAGGTGAGTTTTCAAAATGAGAATTTAAAATGGTTTTCAAAATGAGTAAAGGAGGATGCGGAGGTACGATAAGCTAGAGCCAGTAAGTAGCCTCAAAATACCATACAAGTTATTTGTTTATGTGATATGATATAACAACATGCTAGTACTAGGCTAGGGATCTTCAGGAATTGCATGATAGAGTTGCCTGATTTATGATGTCTAGTAGCCTAGGGTTTCTTTCTGTATGAGATTTCTAGTGTTCCTCTAGGAGTGAGGGTTGAGTGCTTGTTGTGCCTGTTCTTCTCTAGGATGTTTTGGTGATACTTGATATAAATATGGGTAGGTGTGGAAGGTAGTATGGGCCTGTACTACTGAAAGCACATGACCCATACGCGTATCAAGGAAGTCACAACCCTTAGGGCTGGGTTGAGAGTCAGCTCCCGGGTTAGTGGGAGGTTTATGATGTTTTCAGTATGGTGGTTACGAGGCATGCTGGGAGTGGATCCGGGTCAGGATCGGGAGCAGGAGAGGGCAGTCAGGGTGGATCAGCACCACCCGAGGTTATTAGTCAGATGAGCACAGAGGAGTTGGATGCTAGGATTCATGATATCCTGTATGATGAGGTTGCTGCTATGTTTCGGGCTGAGTTGCCGGAGCTGTTTGGGTCGATCAAGACCGCCATGGTCGAGTATTTTGATGAGCGCTATGCAGCTCTTACAGAGACGGCTGTCGCGGCAGCTACAACGGCTGTAGCAGCAACAGGGGGAGGAGCCGGTAGATGTTTTCAGTATCGGGACTTCGATAATACGAAGCCCCTACCTTCGATAGGGTTCAGGATCCGATTGTTGCTATGCGATGGTTGTCAAATGTGGAGGGATGTTTCTTCACATGTTCATGCTCTGCTGACCAGAAGGTGAGGTGTGCTTTGAACCTTTTGAGGATCGGGGCGAAGGATTGGTGGAGGTTGACCACGGGATCGTATTCTGATGCGCAGCGAGCTGCGGTTTCTTGGGATCAATTCAGAGAGATTTTCAGTACTCACTATGTTCTACGAGTTGAGAGGGAGAGATTAGCGCAGGAGTTCCTGGAGCTGAAGCTGGATTTCTAGTCGGTGACAGAGATCACCAGGATGTTCACTGAGAGGGCGATGTTTTGCCCTGAGTTTGCTTCCGAGCAGGCTCAGATGTCCTGATATCTGAGTATGCTGAAGAGGGATATCAGGCAGTTTGTATCTACACAGAGGCGCGAGACATTGTTGGAGTTGCAAGAAGCCGCTAGGTGATGGGAGTTGGAGATCGAGTTACAGTTGAGAGAGCAGAGGCAGGCTCCGGTACAATCGTAGCCGGCGCTGAAACGGTCTAAGACCATTGATTTCAGTTTGAGCAGTCAGGGCAGCCGCACTTGTGGGAAGTGCGGGAAGGGTCACACCGGAGTTTGTAGGTCTGGTGGTGTGTGCCGCAAGTGTGGGAGAGAGGGGCATTATGCGAGGGATTGTCGTCAGTCAGCCGCGGTTTAGGATATGAGGATTTGTCACCAGTGTCATCAGGTTGGTCACATGAGTGCCAACTGTCCACAGCTTACTACATGACCGGTGCAGGCTCCAGCACCGGCCACTTTGAGGATTACGGGTGGAAGTCAGGGTGGAGCAGAGCTCCCGAGGGCTCCGGGTCGTGCATTTTAGCTTATAGCAGAGGAGGTCAGGGCAGAGTCGGATTCAGCTGTGGGTATGTTTCCTTCTTGATATCTTGTTATCTTATTATCTTATGGTTGTTATGAAGTATTATATATGCTAGTCTTGTTCGCATAATTCATGGTATTGCATTTGTTCGATTTTTTGGGTTTATGGTATTATTGAGGAATCGGTTAGTATCCAAGGGATTGATGGTCAAAATTTGGTTGTATGGTCTTGTTGTTGAGTATAGCATTCGTGATGTGAGAAGTGATCAGCTGGACGTCGGACTCCTTTGGGATTCGAGATGTTAAATTGTTGGGAGAGCAGTTTTGTGAAGGTTACTTGTTCATAGGAAAGTGGTTTATGGATAAGGAAGGTTTGGGATAGAGACGATTGTTCTCGGCCGGATGAGTCATCGGTATTTGGAGGTCATTTTTCTAAGTGGGGGAGAATTGGAAAATTCTCAGGAGGATCAACAAGTATTTGAGTTCGATTATCTGTTTGGAAGTCGGCGGTGTTTCAGTCAGCCATGAGTGTGGGCTGGTATGAGTAAAAGGCGAACTAGTGGGGGCAGGGAGCAGACCATGGACTCAAGGTAGATAGTGTTTGATGTTAGGCCTGGGTTTGTCCATGGAAAGGATTCCGGGATCAGAATGGAGTTAGAGTTTGGAACCCCTTAAGGGGTAGAACAGTATGTTCGGGAGAGAGTCCCATGAAGGATAGTTCGAGATGAGATACGATAGTCTGAGCGGTCCAGGGAGATTGAAGGCCTGTGGGTGTACCATTCAGGCCGAAGGCTCGGAGAACGGTCTAGATAGGCTGAAGGCCCTGGGGGGGGGGGTCCAGACATACTGAAGGTTCTAAGAGTGGTCCAGATTGGTTGAAGGCCTGGTAAGGCGGTCCAGTCATACTGAAGACTATGTATGTGGTAGTGGATCAGTATGAGGAGAAGAAGAGAATATGTCACCATGATATGGAAATTGATATGGTTTGGCCCCAAGTTTTGATCATGTTAGTGGAAGGCAGTGCATGGACTCGAGAGTCCTTGCGGGTAAAATCAAAGTAGGTGAAGTTTAGGAATAGTTGTTGCTACATGGATAGTGTAGAGTAAATTTTAGCTCAGTGGCATGCGTAGGTGCGTAAGAGTTGTCGGGTGGATTTCATGGAAAGGAAAAGGTATGTGGCTCCGGAAGGAGCGTGGGTCCTCTGTTAGGGGAGGAAGTGGAGTAAATGGATGACCATCGTGCCTCAGTCATTAGTATGAGGCACTGGATTGTATCAGATAGACGGAAGCATCTGTGGGTTGACTGCTCGTCGAGGTAGTGGCAATTTTGAGTGATGCTTAGACATATTTTCAGTCTCCTTGGAAAAGGAGGAGGTTAACAAACTCGGGAGTATTTTTGACCGATGCTGAAGATGGTATAAAAGATTTTGGTCGGAGGCCAAGAGCCTAGAGACCATGATAGAGAAGACGCAGTAGTAAGGTTGCAAGAACCTGAGTTGATGGGTAAATCGGAATCTGTAGTACAGGGGTTGTTCTGTTGTGTATGTTGCAGTAGGCTTTGAGGACGAAGCCTAATTTAAGTGGGGGAGAATTGTAACGCCCCGTTCTTGAAATATCTATTTATGGGTTCCCGAGATCAAGAGTAAGGGCATTTCGATCCTTAATGTGGATAAAGAGTTGACAAGAACGGAATTATGATGGAGGAAATGTTGTAAATTAAAGATATTGACAGCAATGGTCCCTAAGGGGGAAGTTTAGCAAAGGGGTCCCATGCATGCCAAGCATGCATGTATGAGTTTGGCTGGGTACGCCTAGCTTAAGCTGGACGTACGCCCAACGTAATGAAGGGAAGGAACGCGGGGGTCTCTCGACGTACACCCAACGTACTGGATGTACGCCCAGCGTACGTCTATCTTCCAGAAACCCTAAATTTAAGGCCATCCACTATATAAGGAACATAATGGCTCTCACCCTAGCCTCCATAAACACTCTCTCATCCTCAGAAGCCCTAGATAGCCATTCCACCTCCATTGTTAGGTGTGTTTGACCTTGGAAAGCTTGTTTTAGCAAAGGAGAGCCAAGAAGAAGAAAAAGGAAGTTGTCAAAGAAGGAGTGGGGTGGATGGAGCTCGTAGATCTGGAAAGGGATCATCTTCTAGAGCCCTTTTGAGGTAAAAAGTCTCTGCCTTGACAATTATATTGTGTAAATCTATGTGTTGTGAAGTTTTGATATCATTCTTGTCCCAAAAACCTCATCTTGATGCATGTTTCGAGTTGGCTGAGATTAGCTGTCCTTTTAGACCTTAGGAGAGGTCTTGAGTAAGAAAAATGAGGTCCCAAGGGCTTTGGTTGTCTCATATGTGATATAGATAGGTGTTAATGGATTAAGACCTTGGATTAAGAGCTTTATGGACATCCCAAGTAATAAAGTTTGAGACTTTATGGATCCTAGGCACATTTGGTCTATAGATCTGAAGTATGGGCTTAAGAGCTTAAGCCATTAAGAACTTATTAGGAGTTGTAGTTCAGCGAGGTTACGCCCCGCGTAATGGGGGTACGCCTAGCGTAGTGGGTTTGTGTCCCGATTACAATCCGCTAGCATGTATGTACGCCCAGCGTACCAAGAGGGGTACGCCCCGCGTACTCCCTCTGTTGGGTTTTCAATTTTGGGACTTATTTGATTGGGCTGTGTATGGACTAATAAAGCTTAGGCCTTGACTGCATAGTATGGATGGAGTATTTTGGGCCCAATAATTATTATGGACCTTGGATCTAGGCCCGTTTGTAGAGGTGGGCCCAATTTTGTAAATTGGGCAAATATTGGGCTTTGTATGAGAATTTGACTTTGGGCCTTGGCCCAATAAGAGGGTGATGGACTTGAAAAGTGTTGTGGGCCTTAGTCATGGGCTAGATTGAGTTAAGGGTAATTGGTCAATTTACCCTTGGAAAGATAATATGATTGATCTAATGGTTATTTATGCTATGCTGGCTAGTTCGGGATTTTCGGTGAGTCGGGGATTCGGGAGTCTGCTTTTCAGTTTAGAGTTTCGGCAGTTGCGAGGTGAGTTATCCTCACTATATCGGCAGGGTATAAGGCACCAAGGCCGGCCCTTTATCGGATTGTAATCCGGGTATTGTTGTTGTGTTATTGCTTTGCTATGCTTACATCCTGGTAGTTAGGATGGTATATGTTAGTGACCGTTTAGGTCGGTATCCTGTTTAGAATATACTATGTATGTGATCTGCTAGATCAGTTGACTGATGATTAATTGCTATGTGGTTATATGTTTATGTGCATATGGTTGGTCGACTGGGGTTGGGCAGAGGCAGGTCCTGCTTTGTGCTGTAGGCCAACATACCCAGGGCGAACCGGATATCCCGAAGGCCCAGCGAGCGGTCTGGATAGGCTGTAGGCCCCACGAGGGCGGACCAGACGTGACAAGGCTCGGAGAGTGGACCAAGCCGAATGAAGGCCCGGTACGGGAGAACCAGTCATACTGTAGACTCAGAGAGTGGACTAGGTGGGTTGAAGGCCCGGTGCGGACGGACCAACCACACTGCAGACTCGATGGATATGGCTAGACTCAGAGGGTGGACTAGGTGGACTGAAGGCTCGGTGCGACGGACCAGTCATACAGTAGACCCGAAGTGCATGACTGTTCTATATGACATATGTGGTTGGTATTCTGGGGGTATGTCACTAAGATTTCGGGCTTATAGTTGTGGTTTAAATGTTTCAGGTATTTCAGGAGATCGTGGCAAGGCAAAGGCGTGATCGTACCGCTCCTCATGTTTATGTTTTCTGATATGGTTCTGGGAAGACTCTGATAATAAATGTATTGAAAACCTTTTTGTAATGACTTTATGAGTTTGGGTTGTTTTTGAAAAGTTTAAAATTGGTTGAAATTTTTATGGACGTTACATGTTAATTCCCAATATTAGTTACTTAGGAAAATGTGAAAAGATACTAACCCATGAAATTACACTTTGTACCTTACCAAGTCGTTAGTGGAGCGTGTGTGGTTAACCGACACACTAATAAGGACTAGTAAGAGTGGAAAAGGGTAACTTGGCTTTATTATAGATCGATGGAGCGTGTGTGGTTAACCAACACATCGATTAGGTGATAAAGTTAAAAGTACCAAGTCAATTTGCATGGTTATTCACACCTTGTTTGTGATCCTCGGCATCCCAGTCACAAACTTGAGAGGGCACAATCGAGATTCAAACATGCCATTGAAAGTTCAATGTATCTCAAAAGATCTTGGAGTTTCAAACCCAATTAAAACTTAATTATATTTCGTTTTTATGGTGGAAATTAAATCATCATTTACCTACCTTCAACTATTTTATAACTTGGATTACAACATCTCTCTTCCAGTTATAAATAGGTTGTTGGGTCCTAGCTTTAATATTTCATGTTGGGTGTTATATTAAGTACTTTAAATCAACTAACTTGAATTTCTCCGTTATAGATGTCTGGTTTAGACAACTATGGTCTTCCCAAATCTTTAGGAACAAGCTTCCTAATGAAGATGATATCCCAAAAGGCAATCAAGGTGAAAGACTAATCCCTTTATTGAGCACTAATGGGACTCGAAATCATACTTCATTTCTCCACCTCCTTCAATAATTTTCCCCTTCCCAAAAGTTTCAAGACTTGAATACTTCTAAGTCACTCAATCCCTATTGGCAATCAAAGTCTATATATGCTTACATCTTAGAGGTTAAGCCACATATTGACAAGCCGGGAGAGTAGGGTGTCAAAGTCTTGAGGAAAGTAGGCTATTGACTGGGTTCTTTAGTCACTTCCTGATAACAAACTATGACATGACCCTTAATGATCTTACATGTTTGCTCGATGATGTTGAATCAACAATTATTTGGAGCATTGGTAAAGCAAATTAGATTGGAAGATCTACTTCCCAAACCTATTTGAACATTGGCATTGGTGACATTGGAAGTCCAGAAAAACTTTCTCTTCCCAATTGAAAGGTATCAACCATGGTCAAGTCATTTTGAACCAATGGTAAAGAGAAAGGCTAAGTCTGTGATAGTCTCGTGTACCATTTCCAAAGAGTCCATATTTTTCTTTTGCCTACGGAAGGGGCATTAGTTGCTAAGTTGCGAATTTACCTAAGAGTCCATAAGGATAGTAAAGTCAAATGTTTGACTCTATTTTAGGTAAAGCTCATTATTTAACTCTATTAAGATTCTGTCTGGAGATTCTTAACACATATTGCAATGTAATTGCATTTTGATGTTTTGAAAGAATCAAAGGAAGCTTAAAGAAAGAGTGTGCTGATTCTGATCACATGGTCCGATGACCAAAATTTTGAGCCACTGCATAAGAGTTATGAGATATTGCTTAGGAATAGATAACAAGAAAGTTTTCATATGAATTTGCATTGTAAGGATAAGTTTTTCCGCAATTTTTAAAATAAAAGAAAGTTTTTTTTATTTTATTTTAAATATCTTTACAAAGGCATTTGTGAAGAATTGTTGCTTATATGTTTCCATTGATAAGTAATATTCAAAAATGAATTTGATTCTTTCGTTCGTGGTAGTATCATAATCTATCAAATAAGGAAAGATTCTCATCACCCAAGTTTCAGTTGGATAGAAACTTGGAATCATGCAAGTTGTGTTGTGTGATGAATGATAATTTTCATCTTTGGTAAATTAAGACTAACTGCTTGTTCACATTCACATGTGAGTTAAGCGAAAGACTAAAGGATCGGGTACATTAGGTTGTGCACTAGTCAGGTCCACCACAAAGGTTGATAAGATTATTCGTTATGATTTACTAAAGTTTAGTAAATATGATTATGCTTAAAAGTTTAAGTGTAATTCTGAAACGTTGGAAAAGTTTCAATGTATGGTAGAATGAATAAGAAGAATCAAATAAGGCAGAAAGATAAAAGTTTCTCCAATCTGAAGAGATGGGAGAGTACTTGTGTATCTTGTTTTATGATTATCTTAGTGATTATGGAACCATATCACAATTGATCCTCTAAGGACACCTTAGTGTATTTGTTCGCTAAGAAGAGGAATCGTGAATTGTGGAACAAGTAAAATCAAAAGATAAATCATACTTCGTTCCAAAATCAAGTCTCAGAGTCATACTCCAAGATTGTAACTTGAGTGATATAATCTCTAGAAAGTTCATAACACTTGTCAAATGTAGAGTAAGATGTTTCCTATTCTTGTACATTTGAGATTGGTAAGTTGTGATGTTTTGGATAAAACAAAGACAATTGAAGACCAATTGTGAGAAGTGTTTAACTTGATAAGAATCCGCACTAACTCTTGAATATTTGTTTTGTCAAGGAATGATTCTTGACAAAGAGAATCTTATAGGTCAAGAGGATAGTGGGAGTATTGAGATAGTTTCAAGAACTAATAAATAGTTTCGTTAATCACTAGCCCACGATTTGAGGTCTATAACCTATCATGTTGACATATTCTTATTTCTGTGTTTATTCCAGTAAAATTTGACTATTATTGTGAGTTCTATGAGTTCTCAATTGTTTGCATAACAACCCGGAAGCAAAACAACCCGGAAGCAATGGTGGGCATTGTGCTACCAGGTGGCAATAAATTAAGATTGAACAAGTTCAGTCCATATGATTTTGGATTTGTCACTAACCTTGTCTTGTGATTATGGTTTTGACAAATTCACATGGATAGGAACTCATACACGATAAAATCTAAGTGCCATAAGGTTTCTCTTCGATTCATGAAAATGATGATGAGGAAACGCTTTCACTAAGAAGATTTTAAGTAGATAGCAGTTGTGATATTTGCATTCTCATATAGTTAGTGGAGCGTGTGTGGTTAACCGGCACACTAACTAATGAGAATTGCAAAAGGTCTAGACAAACATGTGTGCTATCTAAGGAAGGGTGTATGATTTTGATAAAGTATTATCAAAGCATCTCGTATCAAAAAACTGAACTTTGGTAAGAAAGTCAATAAAGTATTGATTTCTAGAAGTCCAACTGACATCTGGATACATGTCAGAGCTAGTGGGAGCATAAGTGTTATGCTAGTAAGATAATAATCACTATGCTAGTGGGAGCATGATTATGATGTTAAGTGTTGCAAGTTAGCAATGTTAATTATAGAAAACAAAAGTTTCAATTTGCTTTGAAAAGTTGTTTTGCTATAATTAAGGGAGAGGATTTTATACTTCATTCCAATTCTACAGGCTTAGATTGAGATTTTAATCAACTTTAGTTAAGGATATATATGAATGTTATGTTGGAATAGTTCAACATAAGGAAATTCTATATATGTTGCATTCTCAAAATTTGATTATGATTACAACATACCTCTTCATAGTTCGAATTATGAGAACATGGCAATTAAAAATTTATAGCATGAATCGTGTCCTATATGCTTCGGGTATAGGTTCCATTACATGTGCTATAATCCGTTCTAAATTTTCCAAATGCCTAGGGCATTAAGATGGAAAAAGGAATAGAATTGGAAATGACTAATATGATTAAGCAAATTGTCGAGGATAATCTGAGGTTTACCAAAGATTGGTTGCTCATGGAAAATTAGAAGTATAGAGTAAGGACCATATTGACATATTTTGAAAAAAAGGAAACACTTGTTCAGAAGTGATGGTCAAAATGGTAATATGGAATTGTCTCCATATGTGGAAGTTATTGTTTGAATCTGTGTAAGATTAGAGAACTTAATTCAAGAAGGATGTTCAAAGGAATGTACTTTGAATTTGAGACTTTGTTTCCATGGAATTGATCTCCATTGGAATACTTTGTAATGTCTGTTGCCAAGTTTTTGTGACTTTTGTGCATAGTAATTAAAAGAGAATCATTGCATATAAGTTTAGAATCTAACAGATTACAGTAAATGGCAAGAGTTTGGTATTCTTACATTTACAAAAAGGAATGGGATTGTGAAATGAGCATCATTGGAGTCATGTTCAATTGATCTATTTCACAAAACAAGGACCGTAGGTAAACATAGCGTGCATGCTTGGTGCATGGCATGACTATTGTTTTAATTCAAGTATTAAGTTGATAAATCGAAACATGAATAATGAGTAATCAATATGGTGCTTACATAAAAGGGTTTGTATTTACACTCAAGACTTTGAGGCCATATAGGATTAAGTATTTTTCTTGTGTTTCACTTTGCATGTTTTGACTTCTAGAATAACTAGGTCGTTCTTCCTGAATGACTAAGCTATTCAAACCATCCTCAGTCGGTCATATGTTGGAAGTAGATATGAATCAAGACTGTCATGAATATGGCTTGTATGATTTGTCTAATGTGCATTAGACATAGAAATGGTTGTTGCAGCATTCATGAGTACTCATAAGGCATGAGTATTGGATTCAACCCACACTCATTTGGATTCACTTCATGGATTTTATCACGAGTGAATCATGAGACGATAATATCTTATATTCTTCAAACCTAGAGATATGAGTTGTTGACTATGAGTTGTTTATACATTGATTGCATGAAAACGCATTGGTAACTCGATGTTATAAAACGTGCCTTTGTGTATGATTCAACAAGTAGTCAGTACAAGAATACGAGTCGAAGTTTATCCATTCCTTTTTCATTCAAAGGGATAAAAGCGATATTTGTGGCCCCCTAGATGATTTAGTGATGACAAAACGTAAGTGCTCGGCCGGGCCTGGACTGATTTGATTTGTTTAATTAGTCAGTCATCATAAATCGGAAATCGGGAAACAACAAATGGATAGAGAGAATGATTATAATCCATGTCTCAGTCCATATGATATCTAGAATGGAGGAATATATGATCACTTATCGAATGGATGCGTCATTGATTTGTTCAGAGTTTGACAACGACTTTTGAGAGCTACGATTGCTAGTCGGGTTATGAAGTCGTACTTGCAATAATAGTTTTAGACTTATCCAAGTGGGAGACTGTTGGATTAGTGTCTAAGTCCATAACTATAATTGGTATATACTTGACCCGACCTGGCATGGTCCATTTGGGTTGCATGGCATCATGCATTTAAATAGACTAAAATGAGAGAGATAACACTTAAGGTTTATTAATATATTATAAGTTCTAATATATTAATAAGATTATTTAATTAGTATTGATCAAGAATTAATCTAGAATTAATTAAGTGATCAAAAGAAGACTAATTAAATATATGGGTTGATTGTGTAAATCATCCATACTTATATAGTGGGCTAATGCTCCATGGGGTATTTGAACCCATGGATCTAAGGAAATGGAAAGCCATGACAATTAGGGTTTACCCTAATTGTGTCACACTATATAAACATATCATTCTTGTCAAAATCGGCCACTAAGTCTATATGTGGAGGGAAAGCCGATTTTTGAAGTGTTCTAATTTCTCTCTAAGTTATTCGAAATGCACTTGATATTGTGTGAACCATTTGAGGTGTCACAATTACGACACTAGGCTCTCAAGCTACATGGAATCAAGCACCAAACAAGAGGTATGTAATTCTACTAGAATTTATATTATGTGTACATTATGTTATGCTAGTTAGAAGAATACCTTGGAAATTGATATTTGCATGTATAATAGAGAAAACATAGATCCAGAGTATTTAGGGTTGGATGTACACCATAGGAGTGTTAAAATGCTCAAAACCCAACACCATTTTCCTCGCTAGGACGGAGGATGTAACGTCCTAATTCCCATGACCCAATTATATATATATATATAATAATAATAATAATAATAATAATAATAATATATAATAATAATAATAATAATAATAATAATATTAATAATAATAATAATAAAACGTCAACTAAACATATTTATCAAAACCATAAGGAAATCATAGTGTATCGATAGTCATCCAAAATACATCAGAGTCAATAAAGCGGAAAGTCATGGTGTGTGCAATGCGATCATCCCAAGCCCTTCCTATTCAAATCAGAGGTACCTGAAACATAAAGCTTAGTGAGTTCCCCAAGGCCCCACCTAAAACACTCATTAGGCCCCGCCTGATATACATACAAACACATACAATACATGCAAGAGTTACAAAGATAACTAACATACTATAACATAATGCAAGGGCTGACATTAGTGCCTTCAACCCGCAAGTACTGTGCGAAGACTCACCTCAATCTGCTGAAAAATCCTATAAATGCTCAGACTGCTGATCTGGGAAATATTCGCACTAAATATGATCAAATAATGCCCTAGTTAATAATTAGGTCATAAACCATAACTGAGAGTCCAAATACTTAATCCCGACTCCTAGGGTAAAAGACTCTTTTACCCTTTCCTTACTGTGTCGAAACAATGACGACCTAAAATGACCCAAACTAGTCCATAAGCTCAAAAGCCCAACTGTTGATTATGCTCTACATACCACCAGAGTATGCCCGACATACTCTTCGATGACCAAATTACACGACTCAAACCCAATACATGCAACGTACTTAGAAGTGCCCATCGTACTTAGATGTACGCCTAACGTATTGGCCATGGATCCTTTTCTCATTCTAATGGCTTAATCCCTTAAGACCTTGACGTCCCAACCTCAAATTTACTTATACAAGTGTGGATGATTTACACAATCAACCCATATATTTAATTAGTCTTCTTTTGATCACTTAATTAATTCTAGATTAATTCTTGATCAATAATAATTAAATAATCCTATTAATATATTAGAACTTATAATATATTAATCAACCTTGATTGTTATTTTTCTCATTATAGTCTATCCAAGTGCATGATGCCATGCAACCCAAATGGACCATGTCGGGTCGGGTCAAGTCTTACCAATTATAGTTATGGACTTAGACATTAATCCAATAGTCTCCCACTTAGATAAGTCTAAAACTATTATTGCGAATGACTTCAAGAACCGACTGGCAATCGTAGCTCTCAAAAGCTTCTGTCGAACTCTGACCTTGCCGATGATCTCTGACCTTTGTCAATGAGTTGTCCATTAGATAAGTGATCATACATTCCTCCATTCTAAATATCATATGGACTGAGACATGGATTGTAAATCATTCTCTCTGTCCATCTATTGTTTCCTGATTTCCGATTCATGATGACTGACTGATTGAACAAATCAAATCAGTCCTGGCTTTGCCAAGCACTCACATGTATCATCATTAAATCATCTAGGGGCTCATAGATATCACTTTTATCCTGAAGGTAAAAGGAATGGATAAACTTCGATTCATATGGCTTGTTCTGCTACTTGTTGAATCATACACAAAGGAATGTTTTATAACATCGAGTTACCAATGTGTTTTCATGCAATCAATGTACTATCAACTCATAGTAACAACTCATATCTCTAGATTTGAAGAATATAAGATATTATCATCTCATGATCACTCGTGATAAAATCCATGAAGTGATTCAAATGAGCGCGGGTTGAATCCAATACTCAGAACTTATGAGCACTTATGAGTGTTGTAGCACAACTTTGTCCACCAACTTGGACCTCTACAAGCCAACCCATGACAGTCTTGATTCATATCTACTTCAACCATATGACCGACTGTGGATGGTTTGAATAACTTAGTCATTTCGGAAGAATAACCTAGTTATTATGGAAGTCAAAACATGCAAAGTGAAACACAAGAATAAATGAATTTAATATGGTCTCAGAACTTATGAATATAAATAAGACACCTTTTATTTATCACCATATGATTGCACATTATTCATTGTATACTGTTTCTGCTATCAACTTTATTCTTGAATTTAAAACAATAATTGTCCCATGCTCCAAGCATGTATACTATGTTTTTTAAACACTAGTCATGCCATACACCAAGTATGCATACTATGTTTGTCTATGACCCTTACTTTGTGAAATAAACCAATTGACCAAACTTTCAATGATTCTAATTTCACACTCCCAAATTCTTATGGCAAATGCAGGAATTCCAAATTCAAGCCATTTTACCTAAATCTGTTAGATTCTCAATTTATATGCAATGATTGTCTTATAATGATTATGCAAAAAGTCACAAAGATTTGACAACAAACATTACAGAGCATTCCAAAGGAGATCAACTCCTTGGAAACATCCTTCTTGAATTAAGTTTCCTAATCTTACACATATTGAATAATTTCTAACTTTGAAACATTTCCAGATTCCATTTTGACTATCACTTCTGAACAAGAGTTGCCTCCTTACAGATTATGTCAATATGGTCCATCCAGAATTATCACTATACTTCCAACTGTCCTTGAGCAACCAATCTTTGGTAAACCTTAGATTGTCCTCGATAATTGATTAATCCTTTTAGTCATATCCAATTCTAGACCTTTTCCCTTCTTAATGCCCCAGGCATTTGGAAAATTTTAGAAAGGATGAATATATCACATGTAATCGATCCTATATCTGAAGCATATGGGACATGATTCATGATGTCTCACATAAAGACTAAAGCAGTCTTTTGCTATACTATTTCCATTTCAATTTGCCAAGTTCTCATAATTCAGATTATGAAAAGGGATGCCGTAATCATAATCGAATTTTAGAACGCATAATGGACCCATATACATAATTTCCTTATGTTGAGCCATTCCAACATGAAATTCATATATATATCCTTGACTAAATATGATTAAAACCTCAATCTAAGCTTTTAGATTTGAGATGAAGTATAATTTCCTCTCCCTTAATTATAGCAAAACAACTCTTTCCTGATTGAGACTTTTTTTTTCTATAATTAACATTGCTAACTTTCAACTTTTATCATAATTATAATGCTCCCACTAACATGATGATTATTAGCATAACACTTATGCTCCCACTAGCTTTGACATGTACTCGGAAATCAGCTGGACTTCTAGAAATCAATGCTTTATTGACTTTCTTACTAAAGTTCAGATTTCTTATACTAGATTGCTTTGATAAAACTTTATCAATATCATACACCTTATCTTAGATAGCTCACAGGTGTGTCTAAACAATTTTAATAACTATGAAAAGGGATGTAATCATAGTCTCGATTTTTTAGACCTTTTCCACTTCTCACAAGTCCATGTTAGTGTGCCGGTTAACCACACACGCTCCACTAAAGAATTTGAGAATGCAAATATCCAATTGCTGTCTAGCTAAAATCTACTTAGTGAAAGTGTTTCCTCACCATCATTTTCATGAATCGGAGAGAAACCTTATGACACTTAGATTTAATGGTGTATGTGTTCTTATCCATGTGAATTGTCAAAACCATAGTCACAAGACAGAATAATGACAAATCTAAACTCATATGGACTGAACTCAATCTTAATTTCTTGCCACCTGGCAGCTCAAGGACCTGCCATTGCTTCCAAGTTGTTGCGCAACGAATTGAGAACTCTAAGAACTCATATGCAAATCCAACTTTAATTTGAATGGGCACAGTATATGTCAACACGATAGGTTATGAACCTCAAGTCGTGTGCTAGTGAAGAACTTCAGGTTTTATTCTTGATTAGTTCTTAAGACTTTTCAAGACCTTTAAGACTCCCACTATCCTCTTGAGATATAAAACATTCTTGTCAGATATTCAAGAGATAGTGTGGATTCTAATCAAGACAAACACTTCACACAATTGGCCTTAGTTGGTCTTTGTTTTATCCAAAACATCACAACTTACCAATTTCAAATGTACAAGAGTAGAAAACTTTTACTCTTACATTTGACAAGTGTTTTTAACCTTCTTTAAGACATGTCACTCAAGTTACAATCTTAGAGTATGACTCTAAGATTTGTTTTGGAACGAAGTATGACTCATCTTCTTGATTGAACCATTTCAACAATTCATAGCTCCTCTTCTTAGCTACCAGAAAGCACTTAGATGATGAACTGTGATAAGGTCTCAAAATCATTAAGATGGTCTTAAAACATGATACTAAAGTACTCTCCTATCTTTTCAGATTTGAGAAACTTTTATCTTTCTGCCTAAGTTGATTTCTTATTCACTCTGCCATACATTGGAACCTTTCCAATGTCTCAAAATTACACATAAGCTTGTAAGTATAACCATATTTACTGAGCTTTAGTAGATTATGACAAATAATCTTATCGATATTTTGTGGTGGACTTAACCAGTGCACAAGAATGTGAACTCGATCCCTTAGTCCTTCACTTGACTCACATATACATGTGAACAAGGAACCAGTCTTAATTTTTCCAATGCTTGAAAGTTCTCATTCATCATGCTATACAACTTGCATGATTCCATGTTCCGGTCCAATTGAAACTTGGGTGATGAGGATCTTTCCTTATTTGGTAAATTTAGACATTACCACAAATGAAAGAGTCAAATTCATATTTCCACTCTTGCTCTTAATGGAATCTTATAAGCAACAAAACTTTTCACAAATGCCATTGTAAGGATATTTTAAAATAAATAAAATCAAAATTTTTCCTTTTATTTTAAAACATTGCGGAAAAACTATCCTTACAATGCAAAAGCACATGAAAACTTTGTTGTTATCTATTCCTAAGCAATATATCATCACTCTTAAGAAGTAGCTCAAGAATCTGATCTTTAAACTATGCGATAGAACTCCATCTACGCGACCAGATTCAACATATTCTTTCTTTAAGTTTCTTCAGTTTTCTTTGATTCTTAAAACATCAACATGTGACCCAGTCACATCATGTATCAAGAATCTCAGAATAGAAACTTAGCAGAGTTAGATAGTGGACTTTACCTGAAGTAGAGTCAAACTTATTGACTTTAACATCCTTAGGTAAATTTTGGCAGCTTTGCAACCAATGCCCCTTTCTTTGGCAATGGACCCTTGATAATGGGACTATCTCAGACTTAGCCTCTCTCTCTACCATTTGGTCAACCAAGTTGACTATGCCGATCCCTTTCCATTGGGAAGAGAGAGCTTTACTGGATATCCAATGTCATCATTGTCAATGTCCATAAAGTTTTAGGAAGTTGATCTTAGCAAATAGATAAGATCATTCAGGTTCTTGTCATAGTCTGTCTCATAGGAGTCCCAAAGGAACTCACTATGTGACTTAGAAAGTAGTTGAGCCACCAACTTTCTTAAGACTTTGACACCCAACTCTCCCTGCTTGTCAATATGTGACTACATCTCCAAGATATGATCACACATAGACCTTTGCTTGCCAATAGGGCTTGAGTGACCTTAAAATTTTCAAGAACTTGTGGGTTAGGGAGAATAATTAGAGGAGATGGAAAGAAGTATGATTTCCATGCGACATCATCTTCATTTAGGAAAGATTGTTTCAAGAGATTTGGGACGATCATAAATGCCTAAACCAGACATATTTTTGGGAGATATTCAAGATAGTTGATTTAAAGTCCTTAATATGACACCCAATATGAAATATTAAGGCTAGGACCCTACAAACTATTTTATAACTTAGAAGAGGGATGCCGTAATCCAACCTATAAAATATTTGAAGGTAGGTGAATGACGATTCAACAATTTCCACCAAGATAAAAGAAATGTATTATTATTAGGTTTTAATTGGATTTGAATCTCCTAGATCTTTTGAGATTCATTGAACTGTTCAATGGCATGTTTCAATCTCGAGTGTGCCCTTCAGGTTTTGTGACTGGGATGCCGAGGATCACAAAACAAGGTGTGAATAACCATGCAAATATACTTGGTACCCTTAAGTGTTTACCCCTCAATCGATGTGCCGGTTAACCACACATGCTCCATTGATACTATGATAAACATTAAGTTACCCTTTGCCTACCTTGTTAAATACGAGTTAGTGTGCCGGTTAACCACACACGCTCCATTAACCGACTTAAACAAAGTGCAAAGTGTAATTTCATGGATTAGCACCTTATTCACATTTTTCCTAAGTAACTAAGATTGGGTATTATAAATGGTTTAGTTACTTAGTATTTATCATTAATACTTTTAATGAAGGGAGAATTCTAGTCCTTGTCCTACCCGTTCGGCTATCGACCCTCCACCGGTCAAGGAAGCGGTGGGTGAGACTGGACACCCATTAAACTGCCATTTATAGGCAGTAACCTTATACCCCCCTTATAGACCAACTTTTTGAATGAGGCCTAGTAATGGTAAAACTGACTTTACTCTTATACATATATATAAATATTATTAACTTATAATATTATAAAGTATAAGGGTTGAATTTTAACTCTTTAAAATTCTAAGGGCTTAACTTGGAATTAAAGTTTTCATAAGAGAAAAATTTTTCAAATTCCAAAACTTGAGGGCAAGTTTTGAAACTATTTAAAACTAATTAATTCCATAACTTATGAGTTTAAAGTAATTCTAATTAAAAACTCTTCAAGTTCCATAACTTGAGGACAAGTTATGAAAGACTTTAAACTAATTAATAAAAAAAAATAACTTTTTTTTTGTTGTAACTTATGGAACTAATTAAGGTTACACTTTTTTGATTATTATTATTATTTAATGAAGAGACTCTTGAACCTCCATAACTTGAGGACAAGTTATGGAGTCATAAAACCATTTAATTAGAACTAGACTCTTCATTTTGTAACCTTTGCCAACTTTTATGAGTTTTATGATTCTTAAATGTGACTTTTCATATAACTTGAGGACAAGTTACAAAAACACATTTTGGAATCAACTCTTAGATTAAAATGGATTAAAATCAACTATTTCACACAACTTTTCTATTAATCTAAGAACAAGATAATTCAAATCATCAATTTTCAAGAAATTAGCATGAACATACAAACTAATACAAATCTTGAAATTATGACAATTATCTTAGAAATTGGATTAGCATGAACATTACCACATCAAAAACAAGTTTATAAGTTCAAAAACATCTTAGGGTAATGTTCCTAGTCCAATTCCAGCCAAAACAATCGAATATATACTATCAGGAGGTCCAACTCGTCGAGTGCACGAACCAACTCGGCGAGTTGGATGCATTATGACTTGGACTCGTTGAGTCCCTTCATGGACTCAGCGAGTCTGCTGTGCAGACAGCAACAAAACTCGATTTTCAGCCAATTTTGCAAGTATAACAAGAAAACAAGCCTAGGCTCTGATACCACTGTTGGGTTTTGAGCATTCTAACACTCCTAAGTGTACATGCAACCCTAAATACCTTGGATCTATGTTTTCTCTATTATACATGCAATTATGAACATCCAAGGTATAATCCTAATCTAGTATACAAATAATGAATATAACAAGATAGAATACATACATCTTTGATGTAAAATGTCTTCATGAAGCTTGAATGCCTAGTGCCTCAAGTGTGACACCTCAAATGGTCCACACAACACCAAATACACTTGGAATAACTTGAGAGAGACTTGAACACTCCTAAAATCGGCTAGCCCTTTCATGTTATTCATAGTGGCCGATTTTTCCGAAAGAATATGATCTTTTATAGTTGTTACAATTAGGGTAAACCCTAATTGTCATGACCTTCCATTTCCTTGGATCCATGGGTTCAAATATACCATGGAGCATCCATGGACCATCTTATGGGTTTTATCCCAACTTGATTATCCATGGAGCATTAGCCCACTATACAAGTATGGATGATTTACACAATCAACCCATATATTTAATTAGTCTTCTTTTGATCACTTAATTAATTCTAGATTAATTCTTGATCAATACTAATTAAATAATCCTATTAATATATTAGAACTTATAATATATTAATCAACCTTGATTGTTATTTCTCTCATTATAGTCTATCCAAGTGCATGATGCCATGCAACCCAAATGGACCATGTCGGGTCGGGTCAAGTCTTACCAATTATAGTTATGGACTTAGACATTAATCCAACAGAACCAAGGTCATGGGACCAAAAGCTCCTAAATTTAACCACAAATGAGATCTTAACAAAGGAACCATCAAGTTACGAACTTTTTACCTCGAGAAGCTTGCAATAAAGAAGATAACTCTGGATCTTGAAGCTCCAACTCTGATAACGCACCACCACCATGTCTCTTCTTCTTCAAATGCACAAATGAACACCAAAACTTTCAACAAAAGCTCAAGAACACACCAAAGATGTCTAGGGTTTCATGGGATAAGTTCTTTGGGTAAGGAGGATGATGAGGGGCAACCTCAAGGTCCATAATGATGTGTAAATAGGGGTCAAAACCTAAAAATTAGGGTTTATGGTCAGCTCGCGGATGCCCAACGTACGTATGGGTATGCCCATCGTACACCATAACCACAAGCGACTCATTTAAGGGAGTATGCCTAGCGTACTCCTTGGGACGTCCAGTGTACCCAAGGGATAAAAATGAGATTTTCTTTAAATAAATGCCAAAGGTAAGGAGTACCTGAAACTCGATCATTACAATTATCCCCTACTTGAATCAGACTTCGTCATCGAAGTCCGTTGCCGCAAATAACTTTGGATAATGTCCTTCATCTCATCCTTCGGCTCTCACATCCATTATGAACCCTTTTGGTGTTGCCACTGCACCTTCACGAGATTCACAACCTTGTTTCGCAAATTCTTCGTCCTCCTGTCGAGGATCACCAACGGTCTTTCTATATAATTCAGATGATCATCCATCTGAATGTCCTCCAATGGAACCACTGCGGAATCATTAACCAAGCATTTCTGCAGTTGAGAGACATGAAAAGTGATATGAATCTGACTGAGTTCCTCGGGCAGATCCAAAACGATATGCAACCCTGCCCACCCGAGCTATCACCCTAAAAGGAGCAATATACTGTTGGAAAAGGTATCTAAGCCCATAACTATAATTGATATGTACTTGAGTCGATAGTAGCATGGTCCATTTGGGTTGAATTCATCAAAGCAATATGTTAGGAAAGATATTTGAGTAAAAGGTTATTTGTGATTTATTAATATATTATAAGTATAATATATTAATTGAGGAATTATATTTTTTAATTAGTATTGACCAAGAATTAATTCAGTGATCAAAAGAGTCTAATTACAATGATAGATATGTGTTGGGCTAATAATCCATGGTTTGATTTGTGATGGGCTTATGGATTAATTCATGATGTGTTTATCCAAATCAAATGGATGGATCACGGGCTAATGTGTATGGATTAGGGTCACACGCGTTGATATTCTACACACACACACACACACATATATATATATATAAAATTATATTATATATATATATATATATATATATATATATATATATATATATATATATATATATATATAAAAGCTTAAAATCGGTTACACCTTGCATTCCAAGGAGAAGAATCCGATTTCTAGTCTCCATAACTTCTCCATATTCATGCTAAGTTGTTCTTGGTGTTTTGTGATTCCATTTGAGGCATCACATTATTGGTGCTAAGCTTTCTTGAGGCCAAGATATTCAATATACTACACAAGGTAATATTCTAACTAGTTTTATGATCTAAATATCACCTTGCATGCTAGTTTAGGCTTCATGCTTTGGAAAATGTTTATTGCATGTATATTTCGAGAAAACTTAGATCCAAAACATTAGGGTTGTATGTGCACCATAGGAATGTTAGAGTAGATAAAACCCAACAGTGGTATCAGAGCCAAGGATCTTTTCTATTATATTGATGCAACTGTGTTATTTTCAAAGCTGAAAAAAACCGCAAAACCGTAATCTGCCAGGGCCTACTCGACGAGTCCATAAATGAACTCAACTAGTAGGTGGCTTATTATGAAGAACTCCTCGAGTTCATTAGTGCACTCGATGAGTTGGACTGTCTGTGAGCAGAAATTTCGAGTTTTTGGCCTTTTTTGGATTAGGAACATTACCACAAACTATTTTGGTTCATAAAATTTGATTTTAATGATATGGTAATGTTAATCCCCATCCAAAACATGATGTTTGTCAAATTCTAAGATAACTACTTGATTTTTGGTAAATACTAGTTATTTGTATAATTTGAAGTTATCATGAAACATGAACAAATTAGGTCAAGTTGGTTAACAATCATCCTATCATAATTGGATTAGTTAATTTGATCTATGTGTGTTATTGATTAAGTTCCATAACTCGCCCTCAAGTTATGGAATATGAAAAGTCTTTATTTATGAAATCATTAACTAATGTAAGTTATAGTATTCTAAGAGTCTTGGAAGGTTTCATAACTTGTACATAAGTTTGGAATTGGAAAGGTCTCATTCATGGAACATAAAAGTTCATAAGTTATGAATTTCGAAATTCTTGACAAGTTACAAAACCTCCCCTCAAGTTTTGGAACTTGAAAAGTTACATTAATGAAACTTTAATTCCAAACCCTAGAGTTTTAAAAGTTTAAAATTCAACCCTTATACTATTATAATATTAAATTTTAATACTTATATATATATATATATATATATATATATATATATATATATATATATATATATATATATATATGTATGTATGTATAAGACAAGTCAGCCTTACAGTTAGTAGGTGTTACATCGCCGAACCAGACAGCGGAAATGTCCGGGGGCTCATGTGACGAACAATTAAATTATCATCCCAATGAATATACCTGAAACATAACACATTCATCACCAACATTACATATAACAACCAACATTGTTCACATCAAGTACATTGTTATAAATTACATAAATTCAAAGTATTAAAAGTACGATGAGTGGTGTTACACAAAATAAATCCATACACACTTGAAAATCTTCCTGCTTAATGATTAACCGAGAATACAAGTTATTTTGAAAATGGTCAACATATATAATGTTGGTGAGTTCATAAGTATGTTTGAATAAAAGTCTTTGTATCTTTTGTAAAACCCAGAAAATCCGATATTTTCTGTAAAATGTCTGAAAATGATGTGAAAATCAAGTATAAATGCATGTATGAATTTCATAGCAGTAACATATATGATTGAAGTTTAAATTTATTTGTATTGTAAGTAAGTGATAATTGAATAATAGTATTTTCCCAGAAAATTCGATATTTTTCGATTTATAACAATGTCGAGGTTCTTGTATCATTAATTAAGTTGTTTCGTATTGACACAATAGAAGGGTTAATATTCGATATGTTAAATTGGTATTGGATCTCTATATGAGCTGTTATAACCATGCATGATAATGACTAGGTTGCCTGTCTTGGCATTTTCCAAACGCCGATATTTGCTCAAGGTTTTGTCGCCCTAGACTGGCCTAGTCTAGCTGTAGCGAACAACTAAGGCATGGGGGGTCACCCCGTATAAATCTATACACATACTCCCGTTTCCCTCCAGGAAACTCTGGTTATAACTACAAGCTATGATTGTACACTCAAAGGTGCCAACTGACATGTCCCACTAGATTCTCAACCTTTCATGTTTGTTATGTTTTTCACCATGTTTAATGTTTATGTGTATGTTGTAGATTTTCAAATCCAAAGGTATGTATATAAGTATACGAAGTTTAAGAATTATGTAAAGGTATAGTTATGATCTACTAAGCATGTGAATTTCAGTCCAAGCCCAATTAGCATGTAAATGGACCACAAAGGTCCAATAACATGTAAGAGGGTAATTTAGGCCCAATAGACATGTAAATGGACCACCAAGGCCCAACAAACATGTCACCCATAGCTCAGGCCCAAATTAACATGTAAATGGGTCGCAAGGCCCAATAAACATGTCATGGAAAATATTGGGCTTAATATTCACTTGAATGGGCCCTTAAGGCCCATTGGCCATGTAATGTGAATATTACGCCCAATAAAATTGTTATCGATGTATTTCGTCCATTCGTTATTGTTTCGATAAAAGTTACATTTATGGTCCAATTTAGAAATAAATGTTATTTTCACCCCTAAATTTGGTTTATTTTCATTTATGACTCAAACTTTGGTCAAATAACATTTTTAATCCTAAAACTTTCATTTTTTTGTAAATTTGGGCCCAAAACCGTGAGGCCTAAATATTAGGCCCATTAAGCTAAAATTTACATTTTTAGCCCTTTGGAAAGCATGTTTATCATAAAAATCCATTTTTATACAAGTAGGACCTGTTTGATCCTTATTAAACCATAAATGTCACTTTTTTCCCTTATCTTTCGTTTTCTTGACAATTGTGACCCTTAACAAGATTTTTGCTTTAAATTTTTATATCTTAAACATATGAACACTTTTAACTTGATAATATGATGTATAAGATGTCTTAGTTCATGGATTTTTACTTAATGTTGCTTAAGAGGTTGAGATATGTTAAGATCTAGCACATTTTTACAAAATAAACTAAGAAATCACACAAGACATGCATATAACACATAGATCTACACATTTTACTTGTATTCTCCCCCAAAAATCATATGAAAACCGAAAACAAGGGGGTATGAACTCACCTTTGCTTTGATGTTTCAGTTTTGAAGAAGAGATGAAGAGATTTTTGGTCCTAGCAAGCTTTCTTGAGTGGATCTCGAACTTAGGAGGTTTCTAGGAGTATGATTACCAAAACATTTGCTTAGAAGGAGTGATCTAACATGAGAATGAAGTTATATAACTTGGATATGTAAGGACTTACCAAGAAAATGATGATTATTGGTGGAAATCTTCTTGAACACCCTAAATCTTCGAAAATTTAAAAGGAAATGAAGGAGTGTTCTTGTGAGTGTTTAAGAGAGTTTGATGTTGTGTTTGTGTGCTTACCTTCGGCCGAGAGGAAGAAAAAAAGAGGGAAGAGAGTGATAGGTGCATAGATGTATGGGACTTGGTATTTGTTTAGGGGGTAATTTGCATGGATTACCTCCATGTATTAGTGAGGTGGCACCATAATAATTTCCTTTGTTTCCTTTTTTTTTTATCATGGGCCGAGAATTGGTCTTAAGATGGATGAATTTGAATTAGCTTGTCCCACTCTTGGTTACGCTCAAGTTTGTGAAGCCTAATAAATAGTTTTCGTCCCATTGGGCCCTTATTGATGGTTCACATCCCAAATAGTATAAGAGGATAGGTTTTATGGTCCATTAGGGTTAATTGGAGTTGTTATGGCCCAATAAGGCCCATTAGGGTTAGAATGAATCATTCTAGGCGCAAATGGTCCAAAATGTTATAGATTTATGAATTGGGTCCATTTAGAATCCAAATAGGGTTTTTAAGCCCAATATAATTGAATTGAATGCTTATTGGTCTATTAGGCCCAATAAGGAAATCCTAGTCCAACATGGACTTAAACCGGGATTCTTAGGGTTTTAGACTCTGTGTTGAACATGAGAGGTGCATTTAAATGAGCATTGAGTGATATTTACTTAGAGTATATGCTTTACAATAGTTAAATGATTACACGAGAATATAATTTCCTAGCTAAAATGCTAGTTGTGACAGTAGGCCTCATTCATAAAGTCGATCAATAAGGGGGGGATATAAAGTTAATGCCTATAAAATAGTGTTTTAATGGGTGTCCACTCTCACCCACTGCTTCCTTGACCAATGGAGGGTCGTTAGCTGAACGAGTAGAATAGGACACTAATTCTCATTAATAAGTATAATGAAAATTATTAAAATAACTAAACTTTTATATATTCCCAATCTTAGTTACTTTAGGAAAAATGTGAAAATGGTGCTATTCCATAAAATTGCACTTTGCACCTTGTTAAGTTGTTAGTGGAGCGTGTGTGGTTAACCGACACACTAATTTGGGATTGACAATGTGTGGCAAAGGGTTTCTTGGTGTTAATCATGGATCAATGGAGCGTGTGTGGTTAACAGACACATTGATTGGGTGATTTTTAACATTGAGAGTACCAAGCTAATTTGCATGGTTATTCACACCTTGTTTGTAATCCTCGGTATCCCAGTCACAAACTTGAACGACATAATCGAGATTTAGACATGCCATTGAAAATTTTCGATGAATCTCAAAAGAATCTAGGAATTTCAATTCCTTTAAAACCTAATCTTCAATTTCGTTGTTCATGGTGGAAATTGGTAAATCGTCATTTACCTACCTTCAAATATTTTTCAATTGGATTACGACATCCCTCTTCCGTATTGTAAAATATTGTGTTGGGTCCTAGCCTTAATATCTCATTTTGGGTGTTATATTAAGGATCGTTATCTAATATAAACTGTCTTTCTATTCAGATGTCTACTTCAAACAATGCTTCCAACCCAATCCCTTCTGACTCTTTCTTCTTCATAAACTTATGTGGGAGGGTTATCTTCGATGGATTGAATTTCAATGATTGGATTCGAAACATAAGAATGGTTATTCGTTATGAAGACAAAGAATATATCCTTTATAAAGAGCTTAAGGAGATTGATGAATCAACTGCTACTCCTAAATAGATTGTTGAGTACGAAACTCATGAGAGGGATGCGACCAAAGTGTCATGTATAATGATCGCAACCATAACTGCTGAGCTCCAAAAGTCATATGAGGACTTTTGGCCTTATGAAATGCACCAGGACTTGATGGAAAGATACCATCATAGTTTTCGACAGGAGAGGTATGAGATCATTGCCTCCATGATCACAACCAAAATGAAGGATGGAGAGTCCATCATGAACCACTTGCAAAAGATGTAAAGGTTTGTGGACCGCTTGTTGAAATTAAATGTAAACTTCGATGAAGAGTTGGCCATAGACATTATTCTACAGTCTTTGCCTCCTTATTATGATCAGTTTCGTATGACCTATCATATGAACAAGGAGGAGGTCACTCTGAGCAAACTTCAACGTCACTTGAGAACTGCTGAAAGCAGTTTGAAAGGAAAATCTATTGTATCTACTTCTACTAAACTACCCATATCTTGGAAATTGGACATGGGAAGGGAAAGAAGAGGAAGACTCCTTACAAGAGTCATAAGGTAAAGTCCCATGTTGGATCCTCTTCCAGTGGAACCAAAGTTGGTTCTGTCACACCCTCTTCCAATCCAAAGGAAGCCAAGTGCTTCCATTGCCATGAAAAAGGGCACTGGAGACAAAGCTGCCCGATATACTTGCAGGACATAAAGGATGGGAAGATCAAACCTTCCTTTGCAGGTATTTATACTATTTTATCTAATAACTCATCACATGCTAATTCTTGGGTCCTTGATACAGGATGTGGCTTGCACATTTGTTCTGATTTGCAGGGACTAAAAAGAAGTAGGGATATGGAGCACGGGAAGATGAACTTAATCATGGGGAATAGGGGAAAGTCTTCTGTCACCAAGATTGGAGTTTATTCTTTATTACTTAGTAATGGTTTAAAATTATATTTTAATAAAGGTTGCTACTCGTCTAATATGGCGATGAATATTATTTCCTTTCACAGTTTGTATAAACAAGGTTTTACCTTTTCTTTTAATTATGAAATTGGTAGTATTATTGCTTATTACAATAGTGTATTTTATTTTTAAGCAATACCTTGCAATCACATATATGAAATTGTGATGGTTGTAGATAACTTAGGAAATAATGTGTTGCATATTGATTCATCCAATGATTTGGATAAAGCATGCTTATGGAATTGTCGTCTTGGACATGTTAACAAGAAGCGCATAGCCCAACTCCAAAAGGATGGAGTGTTGGAGTCATCTTACTTATAGTCAGATGACACTTGTGAATCTTGTTTACTTGGAAAGATAACAAAGTCACCCTTCACTGGTACTTGTGCAAGGGGTGAGGGTCTGTTGGATCTCATACACACAGATGTGTGTGGACCCTTCAGAACCGCCACAAGGGATGCTAACCGCTTCTATGTGACTTTTATTGATGATTATAGTAGATATGAGTATGTCTACTTAACCAAGCATAAGTCAGAAACCTTTGAAAAGTTCAAAGAGTTTAAGCAAGAAGTGGAGAACCAATTGGGCAGGAAGATAAAGATGCTTCGATCCGATTGGGGAGGAGAGTATCTTAGTATCAAGTTCCACGGCTATCTTAAGGAATGTGGAATCGTTTCACAATTGATGTAGCCTAGGACACCACAACATAATGGTGTAGCTGAGAGGCTCAATCGAACCCTTCTAGACATGGTTCGTTCTATGATAAGTCGAGCTTCATTACCTATCTCATTCTAGGGGTATGCCTTAGAGACTTCCGCCCACATCCTTAATCTAGTCCCAACTAAAAAGGTTTCCAAAACACATCACGATATGTGGACAGGGAAAGTTCCCTCATTAGCACACATCAAAGTTTGGGGTTGAGTGGCTTTTGTGAGAAAAGAAACTCATGACAAGATCAAACCTCGTAGTGAGCGATGTATTTTCATCGGCTACTCACATAAATCCTTTGGATATGTCTTCTATAGAACAAGTGACAATGGTTTCTTCGTTGCAAGGAGATGAAGCTTTTGCGAGAGAGAACTCATATGCCAAGGGGACATTGGGAGGAAAATTAAACTTGAAGAGCATCAAGAGTTAAGTGATGATGGAACCTCAAACAATAGTACTCAACCCGAGGAGGAAACTCCTGTTAAACCGATTGACGAGTCCTTACCTCTGAGGCATTCCGGTAGAATTAGACAGGCACCTGAGTTTTATGGTTTCCATATTACTTCTGAAGGTGATACATTTATTAGTGATAGCGCACTGGTAAATTTGGATGAGCCTAACAACTACAAGGAAGCCATGGTGGCCCCTGAGTTTGCTAAATGGAAAGAGGCGATAGAAAGTGAGATTTAGTCTATGTATGAAAATCAAGTTTGTAACTTGGTTGAAACTATACCAGGCCGTAAGACAGTCGGGTGCAAATGGATCTTCAAGACCGACATGGATGGGAAAGTACACACTTATAAGGCGCGATTGGTTGTGAAGGGCTTTACTCAAACTCCTGGAGTTGACTATGATGAGAAATTTTTGCCAATGGCCAAAATTAAATCTATAAGGGTTATGCTAGACATAGTTGCATTTCATGATTATGAAATATGGCAAATGGATTTCAAAACCACTTTCCTAATTGGAAAGTTGGCTGAGGATGTTTACATGAATCAAACAAAGGGTTTTGTTGATGCAAAGTACCCTAATAGAGTGTGTAAGCTTGAGAAATCCATTTATGGATTAAAATAAGCATCTCACAGATGGAATCTTTGTTTCGATGAGAAAGTCAAAGAGTTTGGTTTTTCAAGAAGTGCGGATGAGTCCTACGTGTTAGTCAAAGCTAGTGAGAGTTTAGTTACCTTTCTCGTGTTATATGTGGATGACATACTACTCATAGGATATGACATCCCAACCTTGCAGGAGATTAAGTCCTGGCTTGGGAAATGTTTCGCTATGAAGGACCTAGGAGAAGCTGCTTACATTCTAGGGATAAGGATATTAAGAAACAAGAGTAAAAGGCTAATAGGACTTAGTCAAAGTTCCTATTTGGATAAGGTGTTGAAATGTTTCAACATGCGCAATTCCAAGAGAGGAGAATTACCTATCCAAAGCAGTGCCAGACTGACTAAGACTCAAAGTACGAGTACCGATGCTGAAATAGCATAAATGAGTAAAATACCATATGCTTCTACAGTTGGTCCGATCATGTATGCTATGACCTGTACTCGCCTTGATGTAGCCTTTACTTTGAGCATGGTTAACAGATATCAAGGGAATCCTGGTAAAGCTCACTAGACTACGTTAAATAACATTCTTAAGTACCTACAAAGGACTAAGGATTGGATCCTTACCCTTGGTGGGAGTGACGACTTAAGAGTGGTAGGGTGTAGTGATGCCAACTTTCAGACCGATAGAGATAATTTCCGCTCTCAGTCGGGCTAGATATTTACCCTAAATGGAGGATCAGTAATTTGGAAAAGTTCCAAACAAAAGACTATAGGTGATTCAACATGCAAATCAAAGTATATAGCAGTAAGTGAAGCATCGAAGTAGGCGATATGGCTGAAGAACTTCATTAGAGACCTTGGAATTGTACCGGCTATAAAGGACCCCATGGAGATTTTCTGTGATAGCCATAGTACGGTTGCTGTATCCAAGGAACCAATGGATCATAGCAGATCAAGTCACATCAACAGAAAATATCACTTTATTAGACATCAAGTAGAAGAGGTACTCCTCGTGGTTAAGAGGGTATCGTCATAAGAGAACCCAACAGATCCCCTTACGAAGGGACTGAGCAGGGTTAAGCACTTGCAGCACGCTAGTAGTGTCAGGCAGAAGGATGATATCAGTTTTAGTGATTAGATAGAATTTTAGAAACTTGTAATAGTTAAAATGTAATTGAAATTTGATGATTGAATAAAAGTTTTTGTTTATTTATATGTAATGTTACTGTCTTGTTTCAATTATTTACTATTGTTTCGTTTTACATGTTTTGACTTCTAGAATAATAAGATTATTCAAATTATCTACAGTTGATCATACTTTGGAAGTAGGTCATGAATGAAGACTATCATAAATAGGTTTTTTGTGTGATTGTCTGAAGTGTTATACTTAGCAAAAGATTGATACAAACGTTGATGAGTGCTCTTGAAATAAGATTTGAGTATTGGACTAAACCCTGCAATCTCCATCGTGCGTCTTGTTGCACTTGCTGCAGCGGCCCCGACCTTGCTGGCCCTTTGATATCAAACCAAACACCTTGGGTCTCTTTCCTAAGCCTTCTGAACTCTGAAACTGGTCCGAATTCCTCTTCTTCTCCATCTCTAGATGAATCTCCCTCTCCCTAGCTCTCTCCACCATATCCTCTAGTGTCCTGCAAGTGGATATGATCACAAACTATTTAACATTTCTCCTCAACGTATCGTGATATGTCGCTTTCTTCATCTCCTCGTCTACCACATAACGTGGAACTAGTAACACCCTTTCTTGAACATAGTAGTGATCTCTGCTACCGTCTTAGTATTTGGCAAAGGTCCTGAGACTCCCTTGTCTACTGTTGGATCTCAATCAATGGTGAAAAATCAGCTCGAAACCTCGTCACAAAATCCTCCCAAGTCATCGAATCAATTACCTCGCCTCCCGAGGCATGACAAACCTCCTCCCACTAGTCTTGAGCCCTGTCTTTCAGAAACATGATGCAAGTCTGACCTTTTCCCCCTCGGGATAACAACTAGTGCGAAAGGCATTCGTGACATTTGCTAACCAATGTATGCTCGCAAACAGATCCTTCTTCCCAAAGAACTCTGGGGCTCCACCTGCCCAAAACTCTTGGAAGGTTAGAGTATGTGCTCCCACCTTCACCTCCATCTCAGAATGAAAAGCATCCAACCGCTCATCCAGAATCTCCATGATACCCTCCTTGATTGTATCGAATATCACAAGAGTCTTCTCTAGAATAATGTAGGTAATCTGTGATGAAATGAGCTACCGCATTTGATCATCCATATGTCCGGTCTCAGAGCCAGAACCCGAACCACTGCCAGAACCTCCTTGTGTGGCCATTATACTGAAAATAAACCATTCAAACCATCAAAACATGTCCGAAAAGAAATCCCACTTTCTACAAGCTTCCTAGAATCATTGTGACCTTCCATGACTCAAGTACGAATCCTTTACTTCTAGTAGTACGGGTCCATACTACCTTCCACATCTATCCGAACTTTCCTCAAGAATTTCCCCGAATCCTCCAAGTTAATTCTCTAAAATTTAGAGTATCCACTTGCATAACTACATGTTCACCACTCTAAAGCATCTCCTAGGCCCTCCTAAGCCACCATCACACCATTCTCCAGTATTGGTTGTAGAAGGAAATCCCTATAATACCATCTAACTAAATTACGAACGCAAACTCAGACGATCAACACTAGATAATTCTTTTACTGAAAGGTCTTACACCACAATGGTTGGACTTTGACAAGAGCTACGCAATAGAGTAACACCTAACCCTCTAAAATTATCTAAACCCAATAGTATGCAACTTAGCACATTTACTTAATAGTTAGATGATATCAATGGAAATTCGTAAAAGCACAAAACAAACAACATTCGAGTAATCCGAATCAAGCATCACTTAAACATGCCATCCTATAAGTGGCTGATCCAATACTAGCATGCAGATCTACAAGCTCATATAATAGGCATATAAATACATCTCTCCTACTATCATGCAATTGAGCATATCTTTAGCCCTAATCTAGCACGTGATTCTCAAATACACAAATCAATGTATATCACATAACAAAAGTATGGGTGTTTTGGGAAAACTTACTTGAGCTAGGTCGATTACATACAACATACACCTTTCTTTTATTAAAAAATTCTTTAGTAAAACATTTCTTATTATGAAAAAACCACCAGACCCTCAATTTGAGTTCAGACACACCTGAGAGTATGCTCGAATCTCTCACACCAAGGCTATGATGCCAACTTGTAACATCCCAAAACCCAAAACCCAAAATTTTTATTTTTATATATATATATAATAAAACATCAAACAAACATATTTATCAAAACCATAAGGAAAACATAGTCTATTAATAATCATCTAAAATACATCATAGTCAATAAAGCAGAAAGTCATGATGTGTGCAATGCGATCAGCCTGAGGCCTTCCCCTTCGAACCAGAGGTACCTGAAACATAAACTAAAAACCGTAAGCACAAAGCTTAGTGAGTTCCCAAAAATACCTCATACCATACATATAATGGGCCTTCCCCGACAACCATTGGGCTCCGCTTGGAACAAATCTATCAGTAACATGTATTGGGCACCGCCCAACCTAGTCATCAAGCCCCGCCCGATATATATACAAACACATACAATACATGTAAGAGTCATAAAGATAGCTAACATACTATAACATAATCCAATGGGTCGACATTGGTGCCTTCGGCACGCAAATACTGTGAGAAGACTATACTTAAAATCAGATAAATGCTCGGACTGATGATCCGGTAAATCTCTGAACTAAATATGATCAAATAATACCCTAATTAATTATTAGGTCATAAACCATAACTAAGAATCTGAATCCTTATTCCTGACTCCTAGGGTAAACGACCATTTTATCCTTCCCTTACTGGGCCTAAACAATGACAGCCCAAAACCTAAAAATGAATCAAACTCGTCCGAAGGCCTAAAAGCCCAACTGTTAAGTACACTCGACGTACCACCAAAGTACACCTGGCATACTCTTTGACGACCAAGTTACGAGACTTAAACCTAGTACGCACAACATACTAGCCATGGATCCTTTTCTCATTCTAATGGCTTAATCCCTTAAGACATTGACGTCCCAAACTGAAATCTACTTCTAAATAAGGTCTTAATCCATAAATTTGGCAACTTTACTAACTTTCATGACCTAAAAGGACCCAATACCAAACCCTAGGTCTAAAACTACATAAAAGACCAACAACTCATGCATAGTTGAACCATAACCACCAAGATTCGATTTATATACTTCAAGGACATCAAATCTAATAATAAATGCCACCCTAAAGCTCTGGAGTAGCCCATAATCCTAAGAACCAAGGTCATGGGACCAAAATCTCCTAAATCTACCCATAAATGAGATCTTAACAAAGGAACTATAGAGGCGAGAACTTTTTACCTCTAAAAGCTTGCAATAGAGAAGATAGCTCTAGATCTTGAAGCTCCAACTCCAACAATGCACCACCACCAAGTCTTTTCTTCTTCAAATGCACAAAATAACACCAAAACTTTCAACAAAATCTCAAGAACACACCAAGGATGGCTATGGTTTTGTAGGATAAGTTCTTGGGGTAAGGAGGGTGATAATGTTGGATTAGGTGTCTAAGCCCATAACTATATTTGGTATGTACTTAATTTGATATGTAGCATGGTCCTTTTGGGTTGCCTTCACTCATGCAACTTGATAGGATGACTAGAGGAGAGAGAGAGAGAGAGAGAGAGAGAGAGAGAGAAAGTAGGATTTATTATATGAATAATTAATTGGTACTCAAAATGATTTTATTAATATATTATAAGATTAATATATTATTTGGAAATCATATTATTAACTAGTAATTAATCAGAAATTAATTTAATATTAATTTTGGGATCAAAGGAATTGATTAATAATAGAGGGATTATTTTTCAAATCATTGATAGTTGCAAAACTGGGCTAATGGATTCCATAGAGTGGAGTGGATGAAATTTATGGGTAAGCCCATAAGATTTCGTCCAAGGCCTCTAAAGAGGAGGCCCATGGGCTGCTTAAGCCTTAAGCAGTAATTAGGATTTCCTCCAGAAACCCTGACAGTCCACACAACTATATAAGGAACCCCTCTACGTAAGAATTTCGGCCCTATGCTTAAGATACCCTATGGATACCTGATTTTCACCTCTCTTTAAGTTATTCTTTGCATTGAGTGTTTGTGACTCCATTAGAGGTGCAACACTTAGGGCACTACGCTTTCAGAAGTCAAGATCAAGCAAGGATTGTTCTTGTTATTACTATATAGCAAGTGAGGTAATCTTCTAACCCTAATTTATATGTAAATTTTGAATTGTATATGCTAGATATAGGGTTATTGCTTTGGTGTTCATATTTGCATGTTCAATAGAGAAAAACTTAGATCCAAAGTAATTAGGGTTGAATGAACACATAGGAATATAGATATGTTCAAAACCCATCAGTGGTATTAGAGCCTAGGATGTTTTTCAATTGAATTGACGCAAGAGTGAATTATTCAAAGTTCGAAAAAATCGTTTTTTTTGTTGTCTGATAGATGAACTCGACGAGTTTAGTTTTGGAACTCGACGAGTGCACTGCCCAGACTCGACGAGTAGGCCTGTCAAATCCTTGTTTTTTCGAATTTCTGAGCATATTTTGATTTGGATAATTACCATAACTCATTTTTATTGCCTAAAATCGATTTTTCTGTTTGGTAATATGATATCCCTATCAAATTTGAAGATTTGGTTAAATATGGATAATATAAGATTATTTTGATTCAAATATTTAATCTAGAATTTTGAATAGTTTCAAATTGCACCCTCTAAGTTTTTGGAATTTAGAATTTAATTAAAAGTTTAATTTTGAAATATGAAATTCTAAAACCCTAGTATTTTGAAAAATTTTAAAATACACCCTTTTGGTTTTGTTATTTAAATTTAAAATTACAAGTTTTAATTTTGGAAATTTAAATGGAAACACCTAGAAGGTATGATTATGGTTTTTATTAATAATTTAATTAAAAGAGACAATTAATAATTCCATAATATGGTTTAAAGTTAATTAAATTAACATTATAATTTATTTAAAAGATTAAACCACTCAGTATTTTAAAAGTTTAAAATACACCCTTATACTATTATAACATTAAAAGTTTAATCTACTAAGTCAATCTTACCGTTAGTAGGCCTCATTCACGAAGCTGGTCTATGAGGGGTGTTTAAGGAAGCGACCTGTAAAATCACCATCATTGAGTATCCACTCTTACCCACCGCACCCTTAACTATTGGAGGGTCGTTAGCCGAACAGGTAAGATAGGACACTAAACTCTCATTAAAGTATAATGAATTATAAAGTAACTAAATGCTTTTATAAATTCTCAAATCTTAGTTATTTTAGGAAAAAGTGAATTTGATGCTAACCCATGAAATTGCACATTGCACCTTATTGGTCAGTTAGTGGAGCATGTGTGGTTAACCGACACACTAATGTGGACTAATGAAGGATGGAAATGGGTTTCTTATAAATTATCGTTGATCAATGGAGCATATATGGTTAACCGGCGCATTGATTAGGTGATAAATGACATCGAGAGTACCAAGCTAATTTTCATGGTTATTCACACCTTGTTTGTGATCCTCGGTATCCTAGTCACAAACTTGAAGGGAATAATCAAGATTAAACATGCCATTGAAAAGTTCAATGAATCTCAAAGGATCTAGGAATTTCATTTTAAAACCAAATTTGTTTAAAATTTCGTTTCTGTGGTGGAATTGGTAAATCGTCATTTACCTACCTTCAAATAATTTGCAATTGGAATTATGGCATCCCTCTTATGAATTGTAAATTATTGTGTTGGGTCCTAGCCTTAATATTTCATTTGGGTGTTATATTAAGGATTAAATCAGCTAACTTGAATTTCTCATTTTTGTAGATGTCTAGTTCTGACAACTATGGCCTTACTCAATCCTTTGGAAAAAGCTTTCCATTAGAAGAGGATATTCCACATGTCGATCAAGGTGAAAGATCATTATCTTCTTTGTGCAAAGGTGGAACTGGAAATCATACTTCTCTTCCTCCACCTCCTCCAGTAATTCTCCCAGACCCACGTTTTCGTCGACTTGAAAAGTTCAAGGTCACTCAAGCCCTATTGACAAGAAAACACCAAGATGGAAGGTGTATGTGTGCACACATTTTGAAGATGAAGTCAAACATTGATAGACTAGGAATTTTGGGTGACATTTTCCCAAGGAAGGTAGCTTTTGACTTGGTTCTTCAGTCACTTCCCGAGTCATATAATCAGTTTGTTAAAGACTACTATGTGACCGACAACGACGTGACCCTTATTGATATGACATATTTGCTGATTGCTGATGAAGCAACAATGCTTTGGTGCACTGGTCAAGCAAATTTGATTGGAAGATCTACATCCCAAAATTCCATGGACATAGGAAATGGCAAAGGTGATGGTCCAGAAATGGTTTCTTCTCCTAATGGAGACAAATCGGCCATGGTTGAAAAGTTTGATCATGATAGAAAGGCAAATTCTGAGATTGTGACATCCCCCATTTCACGGCCAGAAAAGACCGATTTTATTTATGCTTTGTTTGTAAATTAGGGTAACATTTTAAATAAAAAATTGCGGAATTTGTTCCCAATAAAACATGTGAAATACGTTATCAAAGCATTTCCGAAGAAATGTATTTTTATTCATTTTAAAATATTTGGGATGTCATTGTTAATACAAAAACATAAGCATAAACAACACTTACAATCATTATCCCTAGTGATTTATATCTCCTTAATCTCTCAGTGTAATGTAACTTCATATCGACACCTATGATACAAATAAGCTTGAGTGGGTCAGGTTGGAAAACCTGGTGAGTACATAGGGTTTTCAACCCACAATAATATAATTATTATGTTTAAACATCAAACAATCAACCTAATTACCCATCCCCATTATCTTCTTTATTCTACCCTAAGAATTATCTATTCCTCGTTCATTCATTCCTAAGGGTTATCCTAAGGAATAGGCACGAAATCCATCATTGCCACGACTTACACAATAGGCACTAATTCTGCATAGTCGCCAGAGCTTAGGAACTAAGTTTGTATGTCGCAAGGGTTTAGGCACTAAGTCTGCATAGTTGTCAGGGTTTAGGCACTAAGTCTGCATAGTCACCAGGGCTTAGGCACTAAGTCTGCATAGTCTCCAGGGTTTAGAGTACACTGGGTGAACACATCGTTCACAACACCAACAAGTTGTGAGCCTGCTAGTGTCCCACTAGATTGTCTGAAATAGTCCATGGTTGTCATCCATACTCTGCTAGATGACGGGGCCAACACTTGGGTAAAAGGATTATCTCATTCTTCACCTCTCACCCTTATCTCATAGTCTATATCACCTCTCATCTCATCATCCAACTCATATTTCATCTACTCATGTTTTACCCAAAATACATATACAATTTAAATCATTTAAAACACATATAAAACCGTTCATCCATCATAGACAACAAGTATTTAGAAAATATGCACATTTAGCATGCAATTTATATAAAATACTTCATATCTATGTGTAAAATTAAAGTAACTATGCAATCACTTTAGTAGTGTGAGTGGATAGAATCTAACTAGAAACGGTCAGCGGTTCGTGATTGTCAGGCTCGAAACGCGGAATGCCTTCAACAAACGAGAGAGAGAGAGAGAGAGAGAGGAAAGATGGTTTGGTGTAAGGAGAGAAAGGGTCGAGCTTGCTATTTATAGGCTACCAAAAACATGTCCACATTGTGGAGTCTTATGTCAACATCATGGAGCATGGATGAATCACTTCGTAGGCTTGCCATCTGCGTTCTAACTTCGAAAGGTGTCTGAATGACTTTTCCATGTCGTGGATTTGATGTCCTTGTCGTGGAGTCTTAACACATCACTCCCGTAGAATTATCATGAGTTTTCTAGCCTTGATTAGTGTCCTTGACCAATTCCACATCGTGGACCTTATTTCCACATCATGGAATTGAGGCTGATTAGGGTTTTTGCCACGTGTTATGCCCTTAGACTGCTACATCTTCGGAAGCTCATAACTTTTGCATACGAACTCTTTTATTGACGTTCTTTATATCCACGCGTAGGTGGATACGTAATATATAAATTTTATTTAGTCCCCTAAGGCTAAAAAATAGTTTATCATAAACTCACTTTTTACGATTCCCATTGTCGTGTCGGTTTTGTCGCGAAACTTCGACATGTCATAACTTCTTCGTAATAACTCGGATTTCAGCGTTCTTTATATGTACGGAAACCTTGTGACATATACTAAAATTTAGTTAAGATTATTTATTCTAAATAATCCTCTATCAAAAAGTCATTTTTCACGCTTATCTTCTCTAAATTGACTGGCCCGAATCTGCGGGCGTTACAGAGATAGTCCCATGTGTCATTCCCAAAGCATCCATATGTTTTATTACAAAGAGAAGGGGCATTGGATGCAAAGCTACCGTATCTACCTGAAGGATCACAAGCATTTTAAAGTCAAATTGTATGACTCTACTTCAGGTGAGTCTACTATCTAACTCTATTAAGTTCCTATTAATAGATTCTTAATACATGATGTGATAAGATTGCATTTTGATGTTTTGTAGTATCGAAGAAAAGGAAGGAAACTTAAAAGAAGAGTAAGTTGAGTCTGATCGTGAAAAGATGGATTTTAATCACATGGTTTGATGATCGGATTTTTGAGTTGCTGCTTAGGAGTTATGATAGATTGCTTAGGAATATTTGGAAACATAGTTTTTATTTGTATTTGCATTGTAATGACAAGCTTTTCCGCATTTTATCAATAAAATAAATTTTGATTTTTATCTTATTTTACGTTTCCTTGCAATGAAATTTATGAAAATTGATGCTTAATATTTCTATTATTAGCAATATTAAGAATGGATTTGATTCTTAGTTGTATCGATTTGTGGTAGTGTCATAATTTACCAAGTGAGGAAGGATTCTCATCAACCAAGTTTCAATTGGATAGAAACGTGGAATTATGCGATCTGAATTGTGTGGTGCATGAGAATCTTGATCATTGAAAAATTAAGACTAATTCCTTGCTCACATGCATATGTGAGTCAAATGAGAGACTAAAGGATCTAGTACACATTGATGTGGACTAGTCAGATCCACCACAAAGGACAATAAAGTCCATTCGTCATGATTTATTGATAGTTCAGTAAATATGGTTATGCTTACAAGATTAAGTGTAATTATAATACCTTGAAAAGTTTCAAAGTATAGCAGAACGAATCTGATGGATCAATTAGGTAGAAAGATAAAAGTTTCTCCAATCTGAAAGGAAAGGAGAGTACTTTGGTATCATGTTTTATGATCATCCTAATGATTGTGTAACCATGTCACAATTGATCCTCTAAGGACACCTTAGTGCATTTACATGACTAAGAAGAAGTATAGTGTAACGACATAAATTTTCACATAATTTTTTTCATTTAAAATAGCCTAGTTCTCATAACACATTTCACAAAAATTCCATTTATTTAATTTACAAAACACAATCCCATAATTATTTAATAATAATCAAGGATCCTCAAAACATAACTCCCTCTCTGGTGTGTATAATCAAGTCGATGCCTTCCCGTGATCCTGAGAAAAAACTGAAACACATACACATAACACGATAAACACGAATCTTAGTAAGTTCCCCAAAATACCAAATGCAACAAATTATCCACTCGAGGCTATAACTCTGTAGGACCCTCCGGTCAATGTGTCTTAGTGGGACCCTCCGGTCCCACAACTCAGGTGGACCCTCTGGTCCCTCAACTCTGCAACTCAATATAATACACAGTAAGCATATCACAAAACAAATAACAGAATACCTCAATACACAACACATACACATAAGACCCTATAGTCACACATAAGTTACCACTCAAGGTAAGTATAGTGAGAAAACTCACCTCAGATGATGAACAACCCTTATAAACGATGTTGCTATGCCCCAACCTCTAATCTCTGAGCCAAAATCACAATTAACCCAATTAGGAATTAAGTCCAGGCTCTCACTCATTAGGTCTAAAGGAAGACCACTAACCAGCTCATTATTAGCCTATAACCTATTGGCCCCACCAAGGCCTAAAAAATGGGCTCAACCGATGCCCATTCTCAAAACTTGTCACACCCCCAAACCAGAACGGCGGAAACGTTCGGGGGTGGAGGACATCATATTCAGTATCATAACAGTTCATAGAAAGGAAAGTACACACCACCATATACATTAAAGTTTCCAAAATGTTTACATAATTTTATTCGTTACATGTTCAAAAGTTAACTACATAAACATCTTTCAAAAGAAGTAATTAACGTCAGCACGTTAATCCCCATAAGTTGATTTCCAAATCTGCTTAGCGGTTCCCTGAGAATACAAGTTATTTCAAAGAGAAAGTGTCAACAATTAAGTTGGTGAGTTCATGAGTAGTGTTTTGAGAAAATGTACGCCATTCGAAAGTTCGTTTATGTTTTCCAGAAAACGCAGTATTTCAAATGTAAAGAGTGGTGATTTGTTGTGTTGAAAGTGAATGTATTAGATCCAGAAAATCCCATATTTTCCCTAATGGTTGAGATACGAATTGTTGTGTTTTCCAAGAAAAACCCTTATTTTCTTATAAAAGTATGAAATGCATATGAATGTTCGTGTTATAAGTTGTAAATAATTGCACCAGGAAAATCCCTTATTTTCCTATTAGTTGTTTGGTTTGTATATAGGAAAAACCCTTATTTTCCTAACATAACTGGCAGTCTCTCAGACCGAAAATTGCAAGAAACCGATGTTCTTAAAAGTTGTGTCATAGTTTTATATAATAAAGCTATACGAAGATCGCATTTGTTAGATGAAGAATAGTTTTAATAGCCACTCGTTCATAAAAACATAATACCATAATAATTGTATATCCGATGAGTTTTATAACCATACTAAACATAATATGCTTGTAACGACGTTCTTCAGGCGTCGCAGCATTATGACAACTGTCACCCCAAAAGACGGACTGTAGCTAACAGTCAGGGCGCGGGATCATGACTTCCCGTATAGATCTATACACATTTGACACGTTCTCCGAACGGGAGACTCTGGTTATAGACAGGACTTGCAGCATTACTTTCTAATAAAGAAAAGTAACGTTTGAAGATATACACGTCTCATGGATTCTCAACTAAGTCTATATTAAAGTGATAGTTTTGTATGCAAAATTTATCCTTTTTCACAATTTTTGACAAAGCAAAATCCTAAGTTTTTAGAATGTATAAAACGACTTAACAATGAAAGGTACTTTGAAATCATTATATACTTTGTATAAATCTAATGCACTCAAAGTATGACAAAAGTTTTCCATAATAGTAATGAGTTCCAAGTGTTTTATTCGGTAAAACAAGCGAAGTGAAACTTTATAAAATACACGATAATAACCGTATGTTTACTTGTATTCCCCCCTAAAAGAGTATAAAATCATTTGAAATGTATTTAAAGTGTGTTTGAAAGGGGTATGAACTCACTTGAAAGTTTGAAGATAGCAAGATGGAAAACCGGGCAGAGTTTCGTCTCGGGAAATGGATTTTCCTCGGAAATCTCGGGATTCCTCGGGAGTAAAATCGACTTTCGGGACTTGCACAAAAGGACCAGGGCTTCGGGGTAGTGCGATCACGGAAAACGAGGTAAAACGCAAGCAAAAGGAGAGAGAATGGGCCATTTTCCCGGGAACCCTCGCATGCTATTTATAGGGGGGCCTGAGAGGCCTCGTACGCGGGGCGTACGCTCGTACGCATCGCGTACGCGTACGTCATGCGTGACCGAAGCCTCAACTGCCTCGGCCTCGGATGGGACAGCTCAAGCTGTCGGGTCGGATGGGACGGCGGGTCGGACGGGCAGGTCGGGTGCCTCGCATAGGGCGACGTGGACGGTTTGAGGCCAAGATCCTCTCGTACGCGGGGCGTACAGGGGTACGCAGCGTGTACCACGGATGAGGACGCTGACTCCCCTTCGGATAATACCGAAGTTTTAATAAAAAATTATATATAAATTATTTATCAAACTTCGAAAATTCATATCTCCTTCATACGAACTCTGTTTTTGACGTTCTTTATATCCTCGCGATGGTGAGACTACGATCTACAACTTTCATTTAGACTCCGTCGTCTAGTTTTGAATTTATTTTTAATAGGTCGGGACAGGAAAAGTCCGTTAAAGTTCCATAACTTCTTCATCTGACGTCCGTTTTCGTCAGACTTTTTACCGTTGCGCTAGAATTATTGATCCCTTTGATTCTGATTTAGGTTGTTTTGGCCAAAAGTCTCTCGATCTATATTTCGAGTTTTTAGCTGTCTACTGCTATATCTGTAACTTAGAAAAATCACAACTTCCTCATACGAAGTCAGATTTGGACGTTCTTTTTATGTACGGTTACGGTTTGACGATTTGGACGTTCTTTTTATGTACGGTTACGGTTGAAACTTTGCATTTTTACGTAACTTCGTATTGCCGGTTTTTGTCGGATAACTTAGAATGGTCATAACTTCTTTGTTATAACTCGGATTTTAGTGTTCTTTATATGTATGAAAACCTTGTTACAATATCTACCACTTAGTATACTTAATTACGGTTTTATAAAATTTTAAATTTTGACCTGAATTTTGCTGTTGTTACATTATCCCCCCGTTAGAGAGAATTTCGTCCCGAAATTCGCATTTTGACTCGGACTCCAATACTTGCAGGCAGGCGTGAGTGCTTATGGTCCATTTGTTCCTCTTGTTACTTTATGAATCTAGATCCTAATGTGCGTGTTTCAACTGACCTTCATTTCTCCGCCTATCACAGCGACCGATCGGGATCGTGAAGTTTTTGGGTTTATTTACTTATGTTCTCCTAAATCTTAGCATATTCACTCGATGAATTAGGGCAGCCATGTTTTGAAGTTCATGGTTGGATTCACTGCTAGTTTCTGAGCTTGGATTTGACTTGTTGTAAGCGTGGTTTTTCTAAATGATCTGTTGGGGGATACTATGGGAAAGTTGTAAAGATTCCTCACATGAGTACTTCGGGGTTTTGAAAGTAGAAACCAATTGGTGTTTGTGTCGGGTTTGTCATTATAAATCGATCGAGTTTCGTTAGTCGATGGTTAAGGTGAAAGGGTCTTTTATAACACATGGAACTGGTATGGGTAGGGCTACACCAATCCACGTCGAATGCTGATGTCGGTACTTCTAATTGTAAGACGTTCGTTAGTGAAATAGTGCATTCTACGTGTGTGTTTTCAGTGCTTTTTAGTCTATCTCCATTATTATTACTATGAAAGTTTTGTTTATTGGTTGGGGTGTTTGTTCGAGTAGATTTTTTTTTTTTTTTTTTTAACTTGTGACTCACGGAACTCCTCTGCGTCCCTACTATCAAATGGAATGTACGTAACTAAGTTATCAAGGATAAATGTACCCAAAATAATCGTGGGGTCTGCAATAGCCTCCTCTTGTCCCATTACAAATACTCGGCCTCCTCCACCAACATTCATGATGTTTGACTCCAGGTAGTCCCTTCGGAAGTGTCCTGTTACTCCGCACTCATAACAAGCATGGTCTATTCCTATATTTGTGGCTGGAGTAGTTGGTTGGGCTAGTTCTCTGCAGTGGCGGATGGTGTGTCCCTTTCTATTACACCTAACGCAATGCATTTCACGGCAGGGTCCGTGATGATGAAAGTTGCATCGGTTGCATTTAGGCTGGTTGCCGTTGTACGACCTTTTGGATGTAGGAGTATGGTTACTCATGAATTAAGGGAAAAGGATAGGTACTTTTGTTCTATCTGTCTTCCTTGTCCCAATCGATAGAAAGGGCATGCGTTGGGCTTTTAAGTGTATTTGCATGGCAGCACGATCACTCGTAGGCTTGGGAAGTCTCCGTCCTGGAGTTCATAGTAGAAACCATACCAGGTTCATCAATCATAGTCTCAGGTATATGAGCCGTATATAAATAGGCTTGAAACTGTGGGTCTTTGGATTGAACTTGACGTACTACATGTGTGGTACTTCGGGGCGGTTTATTGAATTTTTCTTCGGAAAGGATGAGAAACAATAAGTGCTCTATGCACGAGTACTTTGGTATTCTGGAATGACGGCTTTGCTAGAAAGAGAATTTCGGAGGAAGAGATGTACGTATGAAGCTGTTTTTGTGAGGATCAAATTGAATCAAGTCATATGATAATGTCGGAATCATAAGGAAACTTAAAGACATTAGATTTGAACGTAAGATGTTTACAGACAAAACACAACCGTGCAACCATCAACAGAGTTACAGCACTTTAGACTACTATAAAACTATTGTTGCGAATAAGGTATACTACAAAAGGTAAGTATACGCAGTACGAGCATCCCTATACCGACGGGATCCCGCAAGAGATAAGACTCTAGTTGCACTAGTTTTAAACATGTTTTAAAAAGACATACATAATACTGACGATTGGAAGTGAACGTATAGTATAGTAGGTTCTTTCGTTGCTTCTTTCCATTCTGAGGTCAAACTCCTCCGGATTCGCCGTCGTCCTTCTCTGTTGGACAGTCCTTGTTCATCAATGCGAGAAATCCGACGAACCAATATAGGAAGGGCTCTGTCTGCTGAGCCCCCCTCGCTTAGGTTGTAGAAGCTTCGGTCTCCGTTGAATGGAAGGGGTTGATCCTGTTCGCGGCTCCACCTATTCAGGTTAGTTGCCCAAAGGGGCGTCGAGCCATGAAATTCCGGTCGAGGATTAGGATTTTGAATTGGAACCGTTAAGGGTAGGTTATTGTTCTCTGGATCTGAGTCTGATTCTTCTTGCATTCCTTCTTCAGGATCATTCTCTATCCCTTCTCCATTACCTTGGTTGGGGTAGTAGGGGTCATTGGGGTGATGGAATCCTGCCATTGAGTCTGTACGAGAATAGGGTTAAGAATCGACTATAAGCTAAATCACATGGAATTTACTCTTAAGTTTAAGGGTTGAAGGCACTCGAATACTCCCTTAGTATTCTTTAACGATATGCTTTTGGTATATTTTAAATTTGTTGTCCATTACAGGCACTCCTTGGCATACGTTAGTCGGCCCTTGGACAAATATAGTTGATCAGGCTACATTCATCCCAGTTCCGATTACATGTCCCAAGGCATACCTGCACTGCACAACTTATATATAATACTTCTATATTGTTTTAATTATGATACTGACCATGTTATTAATATGAAATGAATGCATGCCTACTTTACAAAAACTAAATAAATTTAATTTTAAAAGTATGACTCTTACTCAGAGTGTTTTTGCCCAGTTGAGTTTATAGTTGTATACCAAAAAGAAATGGTTTTGATATACTTAATTCCCTATAAACAGAGCTCTGATACCAATCTGTCACACCCCCAAACCAGAACGGCGGAAACGTTCGGGGGCGGAGGACGTCATATTCAGTATCATAACAGTTCATAGAAAGGAAAGTACACACCACCATATACATTAAAGTTTCCAAAATGTTTACATAATTTTATTCGTTACATGTTCAAAAGTTAACTACATAAACATCTTTCAAAAGAAGTAATTAACATCAGCACGTTAATCCCCATAAGTTGATTTCCAAATATGCGTAGCGGTTCCCTGAGAATACAAGTTATTTCAAAGAGAAAGTGTCAACAATTAAGTTGGTGAGTTCATGAGTAGTGTTTTGAGAAAATGTACGCCATTCGAAAGTTCGTGTATGTTTTCCAGAAAACGCAGTATTTCAAATGTAAAGAGTGGTGATTTGTTGTGTTGAAAGTGAATGTATTAGATCTAGAAAATCCCATATTTTCCCTAATGGTTGAGATACGAATTGTTGTGTTTTCCAAGAAAAACCCTTATTTTCTTATAAAAGTATGAAATGCATATGAATGTTCGTGTTATAAGTTGTAAATAATTGCACCAGGAAAATCCCTTATTTTCCTATTAGTTGTTTGGTTTGTATATAGGAAAAACCCTTATTTTCCTAACATAACTGGCAGTCTCTCAGACCGAAAATCGCAAGAAACCGACGTTCTTAAAAGTTGTGTCATAGTTTTATATAATAAAGCTATACGAAGATCGCATTTGTTAGATGAAGAATAGTTTTAATAGCCACTCGTTCATAAAAACATAATACCATAATAATTGTATATCCGATGAGTTTTATAACCATACTAAACATAATATGCCTGTAACGACGTTCTTCAGGCGTCGCAGCGTTATGACAACTGTCACCCCAAAAGACGGACTGTAGCTAACAGTCAGGGCGCGGGATCATGACTTCCCGTATAGATCTATACACATTTGACACGTTCTCCGAACGGGAGACTCTGGTTATAGACAGGACTTGCAGCATTACTTTCTAATAAAGAAAAGTAACGTTTGAAGATATACACGTTTCATGGATTCTCAACTAAGTCTATATTAAAGTGATAGTTTTGTATGCAAAATTTATCCTTTTTCACAATTTTTGACAAAGCAAAATCCTAAGTTTTTAGAATGTATAAAACGACTTAACAATGAAAGGTACTTTGAAATCATTATATACTTTGCATAAATCTAATGCACTCAAAGTATGACAAGTGTTTTCCATAATAGTAATGAGTTCCAAGTGTTTTATTCGGTAAAACAAGCGAAGTGAAACTTTATAAAATATACGATAATAACCGTATGTTTACTTGTATTCCCCCCCTTAAAAGAGTATAAAATCATTTAAAATGTATTTAGAGTGTGTTTGAAAGGGGTATGAACTCACTTGAAAGTTTGAAGATAGCAAGATGGAAAACCGGGCAGAGTTTCGTCTCGGGAAATGGATTTTCCTCGGAAATCTCGGGATTCCTCGGGAGTAAAATCGACCTTCGGGACTTGCACAAAATGACCAGGGCTTCGGGGTAGTGCGAGCACGGAAAACGAGGTAAAACGCAAGCAAAAGGAGAGAGAATGGGCCATTTTCCCGGGAACCCTCGCATGCTATTTATAGGGGCGCGTACGCGTACGTCATGCGTGACCGAAGCCTCGACTGCCTCGGCCTCGGATGGGACGGCTTAGGCTGTCGGGTCGGACGGGCGGGTCGGGTGCCTCGCATAGGGCGACGTGGAAGGTTTGAGGCTAAGTTCCTCGGGTACGCGGGGCGTTCAGGGGTGCGCAGCGCGTACCTCGGATGAGGACGCTGACTCCCCTTCGGATAATACCGAAGTTTTAATAAAAAATTATATATAAATTATTTATCAAACTTCGAAAATTCATATCTCCTTCATACGAACTCTGTTTTTGACGTTCTTTATATCCTCACGATGGTGAGACTACGATCTACAACTTTCATTTAGACTCCGTCGGCTAGTTTTGAATTTATTTTTAATATTATATTTTTAATAGGTCGGGACAGGAAAAGTCCGTTAAAGTTCCATAACTTCTTCATCTAACGTCCCTTTTCGTCAGACTTTTTACCGTTGTGCTAGAATTATTGATCCCTTTGATTCTCATTTAGGTTGTTTTGGCCAAAAGTCTCTCGATCTCTATTTCGAGTTTTTAGTTGTCTATTGCTATATCTGTAACTTAGAAAAATCACAACTTCCTCATACGAAGTCAGATTTGGACGTTCTTTTTATGTACGGTTACGGTTTGACGATATCTATGACTCTTATTTAGACACCTAAGGTCAAAAAGTGTTTTGTTGAAACTTTGCGTTTTTACGTAACTTCGTATTGCCGGGTTTTGTTGGGAAACTTAGAATGGTCATAACTTCTTTGTTATAACTCGGATTTTATTGTTCTTTATATGTATGAAAACCTTGTTACAATATCTACCACTTAGTATACTTAATTACGGTTTTATAAAATTTTAAATTTTGACCTAAATTTTGCTGTTGTTACAAAACTAGATGGCAAGCCCAACCCAGGGGCCCAAGCACACACACACACACACACACACACACACACACATATATATATATATATATATATATATATATATAGTCCTCTGGTCCAATACTCTATTGTAGCAAGCCCAATTCCAGGCCCAACACTCAAGGCCCAAAATGCGACTTAGCCCAAAAGTCCATAGTGATGTTACATGAGGCGTACCTCCCTTGGTACGCTCAGCGTACTCATGCATGCATGAAACTGATCGGGGACACCAATCCAGTATGCGGGGCGTACTGGCTCTTACGTTGGGTATACGCTCAGTTTTGTTTTAATCCATTCCATTGGTCTTAACCAGTTAAGACCTTAGCTTTTTCTCAGATATGGACTCCATAATATCTCTTACTCCATAAAGTCAAAGACTTTAAGCCTTTGCATGACTGATTTGGTCACAAATGCTCAAAACACTCATCCTCTTTTCTCATAAAGCTCATATCTCATGCATGACTCAATTCTAACATCCAAGATTGAATTTTTTTTATGACATTACTCTAATAAGTACACTTAAAAGACGTCGATCAAGGTCTCTGGAGCTCAATAACTCATAAAGTCTTCCACCTTTTGGGACAAAACCCTAAAATACTCTAATATGATGCTTAAAACATAAGAGTGAGAAAGTTTGAAGCTTTATACCTCCATATGAAGCTTCCACTCAGATATGCTCAGATCCAAGGCCTGGACTTCTCACTCCTTCTTCTCTAAGGCTCTTTCCTTACTCCAAGATCACACAAAATCACTTAAGGCTCTCAAATGCACTCAAAATCTCCATGAACGAAGGATTAGGGTTTTAGAGGGTTTATTGACTGAGGATGGTGGACGGGAATGAGGCCATCTCATTCTTTATATAGGGACACATCCAAACTTAGGGTTTCCACTTTATGCCTAGTATGCCCATCGTACCCTCTGGTAGGCCCAGCGTACTAGGTGGCTTTGCTTAAAAATCACGCACATGAGTACGCTAAGCGTACACATATGTACACCTAGTGTACTCAGGTGCCACCTGTCTCAAATAAGGGACTTATCATGCCACAACTTCAAACTTCCATTGCTTCCTTGATGTAAACTCGATTCCCTTGAACCTCTTACCTACGGAAAGGTGACGAGATGCCCTACGCTTCTAGCAACTCGTCGCAACCCCAAGACCTCCTCATGCCCGGTTTGCAGCCCACGAACCCTAATCACGGGCGATCCGAAACATGATGTTATATATCAGGGATTGTTGAAATGGTGAAATCAAAAAGGATAAATCGTAATTTGTTCGAAAATCAAGTTTTAGAGTTATACTCTTGTTACTCCAAGTTGTACCTTGAGTAACATGTTCTAAGTTGCTTTATGATACCTCAAGAAATACGGAGTAGAAAAGTTTCTTACTCTTGCACATTTGAAATTGGTGTTGGAATAGTGTCTAAGGCTGCAACTATATTTGGTAAGTATTTGACCTGGTTGTGCATGGTCCTTTTGGGTTGCCTTCACCATAGCAACTTGACAGAATGATTTATAATGAGACAAGAAATATTATTAATATATTATGAGAATAATATAAGGAATAATAATATTGTTATTTGATTAATATAAGTCATAAATTAATTAGGAATTAATTTGGTGACTTAAAGAGATTAATTGAATAAAGGGGCATAAACTATCAATTGTATGATAGTTGTATTTTGAGCAGTGATTCCTTAGGGATAAGGGGTGGACGGATTTAGGGTTTGGAAGATCCTAGAATTCATCCAAGGATTATCAATAAGAAGATTGGATTGCTTAGGGCCTAAGTTATCCAAGTAGGGTTTAAGGGTGAAACCCTAGGCAGCTCACTAGTATAAATACACCCATAGGGTTGAGGAAATCGGCACCCTTGGTATTGGAGAAACCCTGGCCGACTTTTCTCACCCTCCTCCTCCTCTCTCTCTCTCTCAAATAATCCTCTTGCTAAGTTGGTATTTGTAAGCCATTAGAGGAGTGACATTTGTGACTCTAAGCTCAAATGGCAAGAAGATTCAAGCAATTAATTCAAGGTAATCTTTCAGATCTGATTTCTTATGTTATTATACTAGATCTATCAATCAAAGTCTTGGATACATTGCATGTTCAATTAGAGAAACCTAGATCCAAGCATTAGGGTTTGTATGTGCACATAGGAATGTTCTTATGGCTAAAACCCATCAATTGGTAGTTGTGATGTTTTAGCTAAAACAAAGACCAACTAATACCAATTACATGAAGTTTTATCTTGATGAGAATCTGCACTAACTCTTGAATATTTTTTTGTCAAGGAATGTTTCTTGAAAAAGAATCTTATATGTCAAGAGGCCAATTGGAGTCTTAATGGTCTTGAATAGTTTCAAGAATAAACCTTTTGGTAATCACTAGCACACGACTTGAGGTTGACAACCTATCTTGTTGACATATTCTTGTTTGTGCCATTACAGTTATGTTAATTATGCATGTGAGTTCTATGACTTCTAATTTAATTGCATAAGGCAAAGCACCTTGATTAGTGAAAGTACATTGATCAATATGTGTGAGCTACTCAATATCTTAGAAGCAATGGTATGCCCTTGTGCTACCTGATGGTAAGAAATTAAGAATAAGCAGGTTCGATCCATATGAGTTTGAATTTTTCATAAACCTTATCTTAGTGAGTTTCCCCCAAAATACCCCATACGATAAACATATAAGCATGCATAACAGTCCCTCTTCGGGCCTTTGGCCTGACTGGATCGCCTCGCAGGCCTTCAGTTTATCCATGCCGGAATACTAGCGTTTATTGGCTTACTGTCTCAACCCAACCGCTCCTACCAAGCCTCAGTGCCTTCAACTTATAGCTAGCCCGTACCGAGTATCTATTCCTACAACACAAAGTAGGACTGCCTCAACCAAGCACTACCATATTTCGACATCTAAACAAGCAAGGATCAAGTAGGAACGTAATACAAGAAAACTTCAATCATATAACTCACTACCGCCTATTAGTCCTCTCGCAACATACAATACTACTACCATCTAACCTCTATAGAATGTGTTAGCATAAGTAACCAAAGGTGAGATAGCCACCCGAAAAAATGATCCTACCCTAGAGCCACAACCAAACAAGGAAAAGGAAAGGAAGCCTAGATAAAGATCACCCACTCTATCCTATATGATTATATACAGTCCCTAAGACATCCCTCTACTAATAGATAGCCAAAACTAGTATGCTGACATTGGTGCCTATGACCCACGGGTACAGTAAGGCGAAACTCACCTGAAATGAAGAAACCCAAGAACACTGTGATACACTGCTTGCTCCCGCGGATCCAATAACATTAGAACCATAAAAATTCTTAATCACCAATCAAAACTTCGTCCCAACAAACAAGATCTAGTCTTTAAGTCATAAAGGGACCAAAAGTGCATCTTTTTCAACTTAATCCATTAAGTCCATTTCTCCAACCTCCAGATCTGAATCAATATGATGTTTATATGGATAAAGTTTCCAACTTTATCCATAACAAGGTCACAAAATTTCAAGATCTAAACTTTATGCACTTAAAATGACCAAAAGATCATAACACCCAAAACTAGTTAGATCTAACAATTTCATCATCAAATTCAAAATTTATACCTCCAGAAGAAAGATCAAGGTGAACAAGGTCTGGATCTACAAGCTCCAATACAACCAACGCTTCTTCAATGAGTTCCTTCTTCTCCAAGGTGCACCAAGAACACTCCAAAGCACTTAAAAACACCTTCTTTTGCTCACAAGGCTCAAACTAGGGTTAGGGTTTCAAGAAAGGGTGTTGGAGTGGTGGAGGCTAAGAATGGAGTGGGTTTGGGGAAGTTAAGGAGCTTAAATATGGATCAAACCACAAAAATAGGGTTTCGGAATTGATCACATATTCCCAGCATACTCCTGGTACGCCCAATGTATTAGGGATGCCCTAGTATACCCAGCGTATGCGATTAGCCCAAAAACCGCCATAAATTCAAACGGTCATAACTTCTTCGTTCCAACTCCATTTTCAACGTTATTTATATCCACATGAAGGTGTTGAAAAGATGTACAATATTATCTAAATATCTCGGGCTAAAACTTGTCAAACAAAAATCCATATTTCATGTGAGAACCCAGCCTATTATTGTTACCTTTTTACCCTTCAGCCTAAAACACAATTCATGAGTTACATCTCTCAACCATCATTACCTCCTTCCACAAAGTCTAATATTTACCTCCTTAAGCCCCAAAGCTTTTACACAATCGACTTCCGGCCCACAGCCCTAAAATAAAAAATGACGGGAAACAGGATGTTACAATTCCCGCCCACTTGCATTTGAATTCTTCCTCGAAATCAACACTGGCTTCCACTTCCTGATCCAAACCCTCACATCAACCAAACTAACCGAAAACCCATAGATTTAATTGGCTCGAAACCTCCTCGGTAAAACACCATCATGCTAATCCTGCACATAAATGCACCATTGTGGCGAGAACCAATTTGTCACATACCAAACAAGGCCATGCTTCTACTTAGCTCCGACAAACCTGCTTAGCTCTCTACTGACAACACTATGGCTTAACCTTGATCCACTAACTGACAAAGACACTCAATCCTACCCCCAATCCACTAACCAACAACAATACTTGGGCCAACAAAAATTAACTAGTCATACCAGGTCTTTGGGCCTTGACTCAGACCTCCAAACCCCAATCAAACAAGAAAAGACAAGGAATACCTCATCATATCCCTCAAACTGGGCTCCTAGCACCCTAGATTCTAAAGCACAAGCACGCCATAAATATGATGCCAAAACTAAAACTAATACAGCTTGAAGGGAAATCCAACAGTTGAAGATGATCTTTTCGCGAAATCGAAAGATTCAGCAGCTGAACGGACATCTTGAACTTGGAGAAATCTGACTGAGAACTGAACCTTGGCAGAAGGTATTCTTGCTACGAGGTTCCACTCTCCCCTACTTACAGTATACTGAATGTTGACAACTTAACATTCCTTTGGTCCCTTACTACTTCATCCCAACCATTTATATCCACATACACAAGAGAAAGTAAACCCTCAAAACATTCACAATTCCATCACACATACAATCAAGGACAAGATAATTAATCAATAATAATAATTCTTTTAAAACAGAGCAAACAAGGAAAATTTCATTTAATTGATTATCCAAGGTTACAACCGAACTTCCAAACAAAAGTAGGAATTAAAATAAATACCAATACCAAAACAATTATTAAATAGAAGAACTGCTAATTCAAATCTCGGTCTCCGGGACTCCGACCGTCCCAAGGTGACCAACAGATAACTGCCAAGCTAGGGGTGAGGTATCCAACACCTCACTAAAAATGATAAAAGGACAACAAGCTCTGATGTGACCCTCCTTACCGCGATGGAAACAAACTCGTGCAATTTGCCTGCAATCTCTACCAAAATAGCCCTTCTTTCCACACATGTGATATACAAAATATTTGCACCTCCATTAAGACGATCTCGAACTCCGCCTGACATACTTGAACCGCTTTTTTGTAGGTTAGGGCTGAACTTGAGCCCAATGTTGCTCCTTTCCCTGGGTCTCTATCTCAATCTCTCGGCTCTTCACTACATCCTAGAGCTCAACGAGGGTACTATATCATTGGGTAGACACAAACTTCCAAATATCTATCTTGAGCATGCTCAAGTAACGAGTCATCTGAGCCTGCTCAGAGGCAGGAAATTTAGGGAAGAATTGAGCCTTCTCCGTAAACATCTTGGTGATCTCCATCACTGTTTTCGTAGTTTGTATTAAATCTAAATACTCTTGAGCCAACCTCTCCCTCTTCACTAAGGGTACATACCTCGCACGGAACATCTCTCAGAAGTGTAAGCACTAGTCACCAATCTCCACCAATCCTTCGCCCCCAACCTGAGAAGGTTCAGGGTGCATTTGATCTTCTATTTAGCAGGGATGTAATGACCTGTTCCGAATTGACTCTTAGTCTGAGGCTGTGGCTCGAAGGCCGGTAATCATAAGTATTATGGCTTTGGAAAAGGGTAAGATCTAGGCCATTTTGGGTGCGAGTGATGCATTAGAAGCGTTCCAGATGTTCGGTTTGTATTTTGTAGCCTAGGGTATTTCGGTAAAGTATCAGTTTGGACTTTTGTGGACAATGGAATTTTGTTCAGAAGCTATTAGGAAGACCTGAGTTGATAGAAGTGTAGGGCTTCTCGTTACCTTTTCTTGTATATAAGGATCATCGAAAATAGACTTATAACGAAGAAGTTATGGCCTTCAGAAATTTAGTGGTTTCAGTCTTAGCCGAGTACGCTGGGCGTACTGACCAGGATGGTCGCGAATGTTCTTCGGGGTATGCTGGGCGTACCATGTGTATGATGGGCGTACGCCAATCAGATCTGAACCCTATTATAGGGTCTTGGAACCTATTTCAGCTCCTTATCTCATAACCTAACCCTAATATCTTCAGCCTCCACCCTCTAAACCCTAGAAATCGACCCTTAGCCCTCATTTGAGTGATTTTGGAGCTTGGATGGCCATTAGAGGAGTATTTTGGAGTTTTTGAAGAAGAAGGTGTGTAGAGAAGAAGCAAGAAATTGAAGAGAGCTTGTAGATCCAAAGGTTTTACATCATTTCCATCCTATTGAAGGTATGAAGTTCTCATCTTGAAGCTTCTACATCATAGATCTAGGTTCTTATGGATATTGTTCCTTTTTGGTTTCAAGAATGGATTTTTATGGTGCAAATCCGTTTATGGACTTAGGGTTGCCACCCATGAAGTTATTTGAGTCCCTTGAGCAGTAAAGTTGCAATCTTTAAGGCCCATTTGCACCCATGCAAGAGATCTAGCCATTTCCATGAAGATAGTTGCTATTTTCCCAAGTTGATCTCATTTTGGTGGGTTGCAACCCACCATGTGATCAAATTTATGTGTTAAGAAGGATTTTTAGACTCAGATATGAAGTTTGGAAGTTGTGTCTTAAGGGATTAAGCAGTTTTGAAGAATATGGCTTATCAGGGGGGTATGCTAGGCATACACGCCAGTACGCGCAACGTACAAGCCATGCAAGTTGTACGTGTAGCGTACAGAAGAGTGCGCTCAACGTACACTCAGACTGTAGACTTTGCGTTATTGGGCCTCAGTTTGGGGCCAGTCTTTGGGTTAGCAGATGTTGGGCCATGATGAGGGATAGTTTGGGTTTGGGTGGAAACCCATTTAAGGAATTGGGCATAATTTAGAAAATTGGTCCATTGGAGGACTTTAATGGGCCTTAGTGAGTTTAGAAAGACTAGAAAGGATTGGGCTTCGATCATAGTCCAATTTAGATCAAAGGGAGTAAAATAGTCATTTTACCCTTAGATGGATTCTGTGTTTTTGACTAGGTGTTTATTTTTGGTCATAATAGCCGGGGAGTCGTTAGAGTATTTGACAGAGACCCTCGCCCGAGTTGTCAACATCCTGTTTGAGAGGTGAGTTTTCCTCTAGTAGGAACGGGTCTAAGGCACCAATGTCGGCCCGTTTAAGTAGTTGAGTATGTCGGGGTAAGCCCGATGCAATTTATATGTTTTTGGACTTCGGTCCAATGCCGAGGCGGTCCCGAGAAGTAATTATGTATGCTTGATGTCTTTGTGATTCATGAATGCTTATGTGTTATGTGTTCTGGACTCTGGTCCGATGTCGTGCAAGCCTGATGCAATATATATGATTGTGTTATATGTTATGTTTTCCGGGGTAAGCCCGATGCTGGGGTAAGCCCAATGTAAGTTAGTCGTTATGCCATGCATTATGTATTTCAGGGCAAGCCCGATGTATGCTAGTTTTGATAGGTTTTAGCCATATGAACATTCCTATGTGCACATACAAACCCTAATGCTTGGATATAGGTTTCTATAATTGAACATGCATGAATCCAAGACTTCTAATGGTTATTCTATCATAATAACATTGAGAAATCAGAGTTATAAGTTTACCTTGAATCACTTGTTTGATCTTCTTGTCCTTGGAGCTTTAGAGTCACAATTGTCACTCCTCTAATGGCTTACAAACACCAACTAGCAAGAGGATGATTATAGAGAGTGGGGAGGGACTTAGAAATCGGTCATGGTTCCTTTAGTGACAAGGGTGCCGATTTCCATGACCCATAGGGTCTATTTATAGTTGTAAGGCTCCTAGGGTGTTACCTTTAAACCCTAATTGGATAACTTAGGCCCTAAGCAATCCCAATCCCCTTCATGATAAGCCTTGGATGGATTTTAGGTCTATCCTAAGCCCTTAAAATCGTCCACCCCTTATCCATAATTGATTATAGCCTAAAGTACAACTATCATACACTTGACAGTTTATGCCCTTCTATTTAATTAAACTCTTTAAGTTACCAAATTAATTCCTAATTAATTTATGACTTATATTAATCAAATAACAATATTATTATTCATTATAACATTTCTTCTCTCATTGTAAATCATCCTACCAAGTTGCTATGGGGAGGGCAACCCAAAAGGACCATGCTCAATCGGGTCAAGTACTTTCCAAATATAGTTGCAGCCTTAGACACTATTCCAACAGTCTCCCACTTGGATAAGTCTAGTAACTATATACACCGATTAGCAATCGTAGCTCTCAAAGATGCTGTCAAACTTTGATCTAATCAATTTTGTCCTTTAGATAAGGGATCGTACAGTCCTCTGTATAGATATCATGCTGACATTCATATGGAACCAATTGTCTAACATTTGGTTTCTCGATCTCAGATTTATTCGACATAGAACTTAATCGAACACATCAATTTAGTTCTGAACGGACCCATCACATGAGTCAAATCAAATCATCGAGCGGCCGAGATATCGCTTTTACCATCTTAGGATAAAAGTAACAGATAAACTTCGACTTATATGCATTTACTTATTCATTAACCAACTATACACAACAATGCGTTTTATAACATCAAGTTACTGATGTGGTTTCGCATTATCAATGTACAACCAATTAACAAATAACAAACCATATATCTAGGTTTTAAGACCATATGATGTTATCGTCTTGCGATCACCCTTTTATCGCATTCCATAAGGTGATTCCAGCATGCGCGGGTTTGTTCCAATGCTCAAAACTAGTTCATAAGCACTCATGAATGTTGCAACAAACTTTTGCTATGTATAATACCATTTAGACAATCTACACACCAATTCATGACAATCTTCAATCATACCTACTTCCAACATATGAAAGATTGTGGACAATTTGAATAATTCGATTATTCTTAATAAACTCAATTATTTTGGAAGTCAAAACATGCAAAATGAAACAATAGTTAAACAATTAACATAAGACAGTAACATTACTCATAAATAATACTCTTTTATTTAATCATCAAATGTTAATTACATTTATCTATCACGCATTTCTAACACTATCTAATCTATACTAATATCATCCTTCAGCCCAATGCTCCTAGCATGCTGCAAGTGCTTAACCCTGCTCAGTGCCTTCGTAAGCGGATCTGCTAGGTTATCTTCTGATGATATCCTCTTCACCACGAGTTGTCCTTCTTCTACATGATGTCTTATAAAATGATATTTTCTATCGATATGTCGAGATCTACCATGATCCCTTGGTTCCTTAGTCAAGGCAACCGATCCTTCATTATCACAGAAAATCTCCACGGGCTCCTTTATGGTAGGTACAACTCCAAGATCACCAATGAAGTTCTTTAACCATATTGCCTCTTTTGACGCTTCGCTCGCTGCGATGTACTCTGATTTGCACGTTGAATCAGCTCTGGTTTCTTTTTTGGAACTTTTCCAAGTTACTGCTCCTCCATTCAGGGTGAAGACCCAGCCCGACTGCGAACGGTAGTTGTCCATGTCGGTCTGAAAGCTGGCGTCACTATACCCTCGCACCTTCAAGTCATCACTCCCTCCGAGGACTAAAAACCAATCCTTGGTCCTCCGAAGGTACTTAAGGATATTCTTCACCGCAATCCAATGGGCTCTGCTAGGGTTCCCTTGATATCTACTGACCATGCTCAAAGCAAAGGCTACATCAGGGCGAGTACAAGTCATAACATACATGATTGAGCCAACTGCGGAAGCGTATGGTACTCGGCTCATTTATGCTATTTCGGCTTCGGTACTCGGACTTTGAGTCTTACTCATCTTGGCATTATATTGTATCGGTAATTCTCCCTTCTTCGAGTTTTCCATACTAAAATGTTTTAGTACTTTATCTAAGTAAGTGTTCTGACTAAGTCCTATTAGTCTCTTACTTCGTTCTCTCACTATCCTTATTCCCAGAATATAGGAAGCCTCTCCGAGGTCCTTAATAGCGAAGCACTTCCCGAGCCAGGACTTAATCTCCTGCAGTGTCGGGATGTCGTTTCCTATGAGCAGTATGTCATCGACATAGAAAACGAGAAAGCTAACTATACTCCCACTGGCTTTGACATATACACATGATTCATCTTCACTTCGTACAAATCCAAACTCTTTGAATTTCTCATCGAAGCAAAGATTCCATCTGCGAAATGCTTGCTTAAGTCCATAAATGGACTTCTCAAGCTTACACACTCTATTTGGATGCTTCGGATCAACAAAACCCTCTGGCTGAGCCATGTAAACATCCTCAGTCAACTTCCCATTAAGGAAAGTGGTTTTGACATCCATTTTCCAAATCTCATAATCATGAAATGAGGCAATTACTAGCATCACTCTAATAGATTTTATCTTGCAACTGGTGAGAAGGTCTCATCATAGTCAACTCCAGGAGTTTGAGTAAAACCCTTCGCAACCAATCGCGCCTTATATGTGTGTACGTTTCCATCCACGTCTGTCTTCTTCTTGAAGATCCATTTGCACCCAACGGTCTTACGTCCGGGCACGTTATCAACCAAATTCCAAACTTGGTTTTCATACATGGACTGGATCTCGCTATCCATTGCCTCTTTCCATTTTGCAGACTCCGGGCTTGCCATGGCTTCCTTATAGCTATTAGGTTCATCTAGATTTATTAGTGTACTATCACTAATATACGTGTCCCATTCGGTAGTAATATGAAAACCATATAACTGGGGTTGAACTCTAACTCTTTCGGAACGTCTAAGAGGTAAGGAATCGTCAATCGGTTCAACCGGAGTTTCCTCCTCGGGTTGAGGGCCAGTGGTAGAGGTTCCTTCATCTATCGACTCTTGAATCTCTTCAAGCTCGATTTGCCTCCCACTGTCTCCTTGGCTTATGAGTTCTCACTATCAGAAAACTCTTCTTCTCGCAACAAAGACAACATTGTCCTTCAGTCTATAGAAGAGATATCCAAAGGATTTCTGCGGGTAGCCGATGAAAATACATCGCTTACTACGAGGTTCGATTTTGTTGTGAGTATCTCGTCTTACGAAAGCCTCGCAACCCCAAACCTTGATATGTGCTAACGAGGGAGTTTTCCCTGTCCACATCTCGTGAGGTGTTTTGGCAACCTTCTTAGGAAGGACTCGGTTAAGGATATGGGCGGCAGTCTCTAAGGCATACCCCTAGAATGAGATAGATAGTGAAGCACGACTCATCATAGAGCGGACCATGTCCAACAAGGTTCGATTATGCCTTTCTGCCACACCATTCAATTGTGGTGTCCTAGGTGGCGTCAATTGTGAAACTATTCCACACTCTTTTAGATAGTTGTGGAATTCAAGACTTAGGTAGTCTCCTCCTCGATCGGATCGAAGCATCTTGGTTTTCTTACCCAATTGATTCTCCACTTCATTCTTGAACTCTTTGAACTTTTCAAATGTTTCTGACTTTTGCTTGATTAAGTAGATATACCCATATCTACTATAGTCATCGGTAAAAGTCACATAGAAGCGGTTCCCATCCTTTGTGGTTGATCTAAACGGTCCACATACATCGGTATGTATTAGGTCCAATAAACCCTCAACCCTTTCACATGTTCTAGTGAAGGGTGACTTAGTCATCTTTCCAAGTAAACAAGATTCGCACGTGTCATCTTCCCTAAGGTCGAATGACTCCAACACTCCATCCTTTTGGAGTTGGGCTATGCGCTTCTTGTTGATATGTCCAAGACGACAATGCCACAAGGATGCTCTATCCATACTATTGGAAGAATCCATGCATAAAACATCATTTCCTAGGTTATCTACAATCATAATAGTTTCATAAATTCCATTACATGGTATTGCTTCAAAATATAAGACACCATTTAGATAAGCACAAATAGAACCATTCTCATTATTAATAGAAAATCTAAATCCTTGTCTAAACAAACAATGAAATGAATTGATGTTTCTTGCCATTTATGGCGAATAGCAACAATTGTTTAAATCTAAACATAAACCATTCCTAAGCACTAGAGAATACACTCCAATCTTGGTGACAAGCGACGATCTTCTGTTTCCCATGATTAGATTTATTCTTCCATGCTCCGCATCCCTATTTCTTCTTAGTCCCTACAATTCAGAACAAATGTGGTAACCACACCCGGTATCGAGGACCCAAGAAATAACATGAGATGAATCATTAGATTTAACTGTATATATACCTGCGAAAGACGGCTTGATCTTTCCTTCCTTGATGGCTTGCAGGTACTCTGGGCAGCTTCTCTTCCAATGTCGTATTTTGTGACAACGGTGGCACTCTGCCTCCTCTGGGTTAGAGGTAGGCTTAGCGGGATCAACTTTGGTCCCACTAGAGGAGGAACCATCTCGGGACTTTCCCTTGCGGTATCTCTTAGATGGAGCCTTCCTCTTCTTGCCTCTTCCTTGCCCAATGGCCAAAACAGGAGCAACGGGTGGATTGGGAGTGGGTGTAACGGATTTGTCCTTGAGATTGCTCTCAGCAACCCTAAGGAGACCTTGGAGCTTACTTAGGGTGACCTCTTATTTGTTCATGTGGTAGGTCATCCTAAATTGGTTGCAACATGGAGGCAAGGAGTGGAGCACCATGTCGATTGCCAAGTCTTCCCCAAAGTCAACATTCAACTTGCGAAGACGATCGACATACCTTTGCATATTTTGCAGGTGCACGGTAAGAGATTCACCATGACCCATCTTAGCGGAGATCATGTTAGTGAAGATCTCGTAACGTTCTTGCCTTGCGTTTTGGTGGTATCTCTCCAACAAGTCTTGGTGCATTTCGTACGGATACATGTCCTCGTAGGACTTTTGGAATTTGGAGTTCATAGTGGCTATCATGATGCAATGAACCTTCGTTGCATCACGCTCATGAGTTTCAAAAGTGGTGATTTCAGTCGGAGTAACGATTTCACGATTGATCTTCTCAAGCTTTTCATCGAGGACATACTCCTTGTCCTCATAGCAAGCAATCGTGCGAATGTATCTTATCCATTCGCTAAAGTTCATTCCATCGAAAGCCACCTTTTGGCAAAGGCTCATCAATGTGAACGAGCTAGCAGCAGCGTTGTTCGCGTTTGACATCTACAAATAGAAAGGACAAAGATAGATTAGAATTTGGATCCCTAATTATCACCCAATAAGAAAATTAGGGCTAGATCCAACAACAATATTTACATATTAGAAAAGGGATGCCGTAATCTAACATGCAAACAATTTGAAGGTAAGTGAATGACGATCCACTAATTCTCCACCATGAAAACATAACTTTAAGTTCTAAATGTATTGAGAATTCCTATGTTTGGATGAGATTCATTGAAGCTTTTCAATGGCATGTTTAAATCTTGATATTCCCCTCTCGTTTGTGACAGGGATACCGAGGATCACAAAGTGGGTGTGAATTACCATGCAAATTCACATGGTGCCTTCATTGTAACAATCACCTATTCGATGTGTCGGTAAACCACACACGCTCCATCGAACTATGATAAACATTGAATCACCCTTTGCCACCTTTGCTTAGAACCAATTAGTGTGCCAGTAAACCACACACGCTCCACTAACTTCTTAGCAAGGGTGCAAAGTGAAATTTCATGGGATTGCATCAATTCACTTTTCCTAAAGTAACTAGGATTGGGAATTTTTTGAAAAGAAAACATGTAGTTACTTTGTTGAAAAATGTTCTTATGTAACCTTGTATGTGACCATAACTGATATAAGATGAACTGTTTTTATACAATCTAACAAATATTATCAGTTATTTCAGGTTGCATGAATGCGTGATAAAACGGAAAATACGAAAGCACGCGCATAGACGAGAAAATTAGCTGTGTGACTAAAAAGTTTCACCAATATACATACATATATATATATACGCATGTATATATATATATATATGTATTATATATATGTATGTGTTATATATATATATATATATATATATATATATATGTACTATATATATATATATATGTATATGTGTTGAATAGTCTACAAGTTGAAAAGTCAACAAGGAAAAGTCAAGACACACAACTTACACTTCCTAGATCTACAAACAACTTGCATACACCAGCCAATTCCTTTCAAAAAAACACTCAAGTGAAGAAGATATTTGTTTCTCTCATATATGTATACGTGAGTATGTAGTGTGTGTGTGTGTGTTCATTTGTAATATTGTAACACTTCTACAAACTACAAACACTCCCAAGAACATCACAAATCTTCATCTTCCTCAAGAACAAAGACAAATCCCTGGAGCTAAATGAAGAACACCAAGATCAAACAAGAAGCCAAGTGAAGAACACCAAGATCAAACAAGAAGCTAAATGAAGAACACCATCAACCATCTTCATCTTCTTCATTGAAACTAAAGGCTTTTCATCTTCACCACCTTTGATCATCACATCATACACCACCAAACACTTTCCTTACATCAAAACACCAAAACACAACCATGAAACAACCCAAAACCTTCTGCATCAAGATCAACCACAAAACCCATCACTATTCATCATCATCTTCATGAGAAATTTCACCACCTTTACCACCTTATATCAACCTCCTTCCAACCTCTAAACAACCTTGAAAACATCCTCAAAACACCATAACACCATTACCCTAGCCAAAACATCACAAACAAAACTTACCTTCAAATCACAAAAATCCCGAAATTGACTCTGACACGAACATGCCCCGTGTTAAAAAACCAAGGCAAAATCAACACGCCCCGTGTTTCCCTCTGATTGCCTTCTTCATACTTCTAAACCTCAACACGCCCCGTGTTCAGCAAGGCTAAATCAACACGCCCCGTGTCAGCATCAGCATCATGAACACGCCCCGTGTTCAGCAAGGCTAAATCAACACGCCCCGTGTCAGTATCATTCATCAAGAAAACCCTCCAAAACCCTCCTACACGACCCGTGTCACTTGTGCCTTATCTTACACGACCCGTGTGCATGTTTTTACCCAAAAATACCTCAAATACAAATACATAAACCCATGTATTTTGTACCCTTTTGTAAACACTTGTTTTACATAAAATCGAGCTTTAAATGAACTTTTTGTTACTTATCCAATGCCGGATTGATCTTTGAACAAATATCGACCAGTCGCTCTAAGAGTCCCAATATCGACCGGTCCATTCAAAGAACAAATATCGACCAGTTGCTCCAAGAGTCCCAATATCGACCAGTCCATTCAAAGAACAAATATCAACCAGTCGCTCCATGAGTCCAGTTCAGTCAATTTATTGACGAACCTACTTGATATATATTTATATATTTATATACTTTATTATAACTTTATGTCATTTAAATATAGTCATTTATATTATTTATAGCTTTATGTCATTTAAATACAGTCATTTATATTATTTATAGCTTTACGTCATTTAAATACAGTCATTTATATTATTATAGCTTTCAATCATTTATAGCTTTCATATTTATACTTATTCCGCAATTATTATTCTTTATATATATATATATATATACATACGTACATATATATATATATATATATATATATATATATATATATATATATATATATATCTTATATCTTAAACTGATATATCTGTCACACAGTAACTGGTAACCGAGCCTTTTGTTGTGGTGATCAGATTGTTATATTTCCAACAAATCGGTATCTGAGCTGATATATAAAAGGAATAATATCCAACATACTTTGTATTTCATATTATACTTTTAGTGAGGAGATGAGGTTGCCCTATCCTACCCGTTCGGCTAACGACCCTCCACCGATCAAGCAAGCGGTGGGTGTGAGTGTACACCCATTAAGTGCCATTTTATAGGCAACAACCTTATACCCACCTTATAGACCGACTTTGTGAATGAGATCTACTAACGGTAAGACTAGCATTTTAATTATATATATATATATATATATATATATATATATATATATATATATATATATATATATATATATATATTAATCCTATAATATTATATTAGTATAGGGTTGAATTTTAAACTTGTAAAATTCTAGGGTTTGAAATTTAAATTCTCCAAATTAAACTTTTAATCACAAAACATAAATTTCAAAACTTGAGGGCAGGTTTTAAACTTTTCAAAACATAGGGTATCAAATAACAAATAATCTAAATTAACATTTAATTACATAATTATCCATATTTGATTTATTTAATTATTTCTTGCAAAACAATTTACCAATTTAATTAAAATAATTAATCAATAATCACATAAGGAAACTAATATTTAATTAATTGATAAATATATTCAATTAGGTCAAGGATATACTCAAATATATCTTAAAATCGGATTTATGTTGACCTAATATGATTATGGTAAGTTTCCTAAGGATAAACAACAAGAAATCCCAAAATTAGCTCTTTCTGACGCTTGAACTCGCCGAGTACCACAATGGACTCGCCGAGTTGAGGCCTACTCATCGAGTCCACTATGGGACTCGACGAGTTCATCAGGCAGGAACATAAAATTCAAATTTTGAAAGAATCAAACAAGCAACCAATGCATCAATTCAATAGAAACCAATCTAAGCTCGGATAGCACTGATGGGTTTTAGCCATATGAACATTCCTATGTGCACATACAAACCCTAATGCTTGGATTTAGGTTTCTCTAATTGAACATGCATGAATCCAAGACTTCTAATGGTTATTCGATCATAATAACATTGAGAAATCAGAGTTATAAGTGTACCTTGAATCACTTGTTTGATCTTCTTGTCCTTGGAGCTTTAGAGTCACAATTGTCACTCCTCTAATGGCTTGCAAACACCAACTAGCAAGAGGATGATTATAGAGAGTGGGGAGGGACTTAGAAATCGTCCAGGGTTCCTTTAGTGACAAGGGTGCCGATTTCCATGACCCCTAGGGTCTATTTATACTTGTAAGGCTCCTAGGGTTTTACCTTTAAACCCTAATTGGATAACTTAGGCCCTAAGCAATCCTAATCCCCTTCATGATAAGCCTTGGACGGATTTTAGGTCTATCCTAAGCCCCTAAAATCATCCATCCCTTATCCATAAGGAATTATAGCCTAAAGTACAACTATCATACACTTGACAGTTTATGCCCTTCTATTTAATTAATCTATTTAAGTTACCAAATTAATTCCTAATTAATTTATGACTTATATTAATCAAATAACAATATTATTATTCCTTATAATAATTCTTCTCTCATTGTAAATCATCCTATCAAGTTGCTATGGTGAAGGCAACCCAAAAGGACCATGCTCAATCGGGACAAGTACTTTCCAAATATAGCTGCAGCCTTAGACACTATTCCAACAAGTTTATGTGTTATATGTTGTTGTTCCGGACTTCGGTCCGATGCCAGGGCAAGCTCGATGAAGATTATGTGATTATGTTATGTGTTTATGATATATGTTATGTTTTGTATGTGTCCGAGTAAGCCCGATGACGGGGTGAGCCCGATGCCCGATCCGGTCGGATGCCGGGGTGAGTCCGATGCCGGACATGAGTCTGATGTAGGGTAAGCCGATGTCGGGACTCGTCCCGATGCAGTTGGAAGTAGTCCCAGAGTGATGTTATTTATGATATGTGTTTTGTATGGTATGTGGTAGTTAGGGGGAGCTCACTAAGCTTCGTGCTTATAGTTTCAGTTTTGATTTCAAGTGCTTCAGTTTTCAAATGTTATGTTATTCTTGAGATACACGGTTTATGATTTTTATATGTTGAAAGAAAATTATGGTTTTATTAATGAGTTAAAAAATAAAATTTTTGGCTTGTATTTTTGGAATATTTCAAGGGAAAGAGTATGTGAATAAGCAACCCTCCACATCAGACAACCATCTTATCACTACAATCGGGTCTATACCCCCATCAAACTCTGGGGGCGTCATATTATCAAAGTCCCGGTACTAGAAAGATATCTCCCCTCGAATCTTTTTTGTAGAAACCGCCGTGGTGGCTGCAACAACAACATCCGAAAGAGCAGTGTACCGATCATCAAAAAGCTTAATCATGATGGTCTTGATAGACCCAAAAATCGTCGACATAGATCTCCGAACAACAGCAGCCACCTTAGTGGCGATGATCTGCTAAATCTGATCGTCAGTCAACCTTGGTCTATCCTGGCCACTCGCTCTAGACCCGGAACCAGATCCTCTCGTAAATACCATACTGAAAATCAACCGGAATATATCAGAATGCCACGTTACACGTTGCTACAATCACAAGACAAGACTATATTCCTTGGGGTTTGTGATTTCCTTGCTACGTGTACGGGTCCCGTGCTATTAGTAGTACATGCCCATATTACCTTCTACACCTACCCGTATTTATCTCAAGGATCATCAAAACCGCCCAACACAAATACCATGAATAGGGTATGCATACATCATATCCTCTCTCTCTCTCTCTCTCTCTCTCATGAGTGGCTAAACACTCCGCATCTGACCAGCTATTCATGCATATACTACCCATGAAACTTCCACCAACCCTGCTACACCCGTGTATGCTAATTATACATAACACTAGGTCCTATAGACAGTTGAATACTTGATTCTACCATAAGCCCACAACCAAACAAGGAACAGGAAATAGGATAAAACCAAACATTCTCATGCTATAAAATATTAGTTAAGTATGATTATGATGCATGCAGTAAGCAACTACAATAATGATGTAATTTCATACAATAGGAAGTCCTAGGCTATCAGGCATCATACATCAGAAAATTCTATCATGCAGTTCCTAAAGATGCCTAGCCTATCACTAGCATGTTGTTCTGTCACAAACATCATATCAACCAAAATCAAGAACTCAATGCATATAAAAAGTATGGGTATTTTGGGAACCACTCTCCTGTTCAGGCTTTGGCTGATTGTACACACCACATCGTCCTATAAAACCAAAGTTAGATCAAGGTCCATGTTCCTGATCCCAAGACAACAATGAAACAAGAACATGACAAGAGATTGGTTCCATGTCCTTAATCTAACCCTTTTATTATAAATTATTTATCAAAAATCTTTTGCAAAAACTCTTGGATCCTAGTTTGAGACTGGATTCACACAAGTGTTCCTCCAATTCGCTCTAACCAGGGATTTGATACCAACTTGTAACGTCCCATTTTTACAACCAAAAATATTCATTTTATTTAAGTAAATCTTGCAAATATTAACTCCGTTATGGAGAAAACCGTTTATTCCAAATACATTTATAAAAATCAGAGTAATATTAAAGCGCGAAATCTTCTTTGTTGCTGATGAATGTCTATAGTCACACATTCTCCTTTCCATGATGACCGATGATACATGAGAAAAGAAACAACTGGGTAAGCAATGTAACATCTTGATAATAAGGTACTTCTAATTTTAAACCTATAATTGAATTATATTGTATTTGGGTCCCTAAGTAGAAGGAAGTGTGCTTTGGAATCCCTAGTGGCATTTTCGTAAATTGGGAAGGTTAGGGAGTACGCCTTGCATACGTGTGTACGCTTAGCGTACTAAGGCGTGCCTTTGTACGCATGGCGTATGTTCCAAGAATGCAAACCCTAATTTTTATGGTTTGTCTCATATTTAAATGCTATTATAGCCTCATTTTCCCTCACCTCATAAGCCTCCACCCTCTTGATATGTTTTTGCAACCCTATTCCCTCTTGTGAAGCATTTCTAAGCTTGAGTGTGTAAGTGTTTTGTGCTTTTGAAGAAGACGGAAGGAAGAGGAGACCACCTTGAAGGAGTGAAGCTCTCTAGATCCAGGATTACACCATCTTTTGGAACCTTTTTGAGGTATCATGTTCTGAAATTGGTGTAGTTTCTTATAGATCTTGTTTTGGCTTTTTGTCCCAAATGTGGTGTTTCATGAACAAAGCATGTTCTTGACCTATTAAGTTGTCTTTTCAGAACCTTATAAGGGTCTTGAGTCATAAAAATGGGTTTCAAATGGTTGGTTTTTCTCCATGCATATAGTAGAATGTCTTAATGGATTAAGAAGTTGAGTTAAGCACTTAATGGGCATGCAAAGTCATAAAGTTGGAAACTTTATGACTCTTGAGTGTATTTGAGCCATGGATATGAAATATGGACGTGAGTGCTTAACCCATTATGTCACAACTATAAATTTTGAGCCATGTAATCTATGCATTCAAGTACATGTGAATCAAAAACTTCAATCAAATACAAGATACAAGTACTATAAGTAGTCATCAAACAATTGGAGACCCTAGAAGTTCTTGTTAAGTCCATTTAGGACTAGGACTTCCTTATTGGATCCAAATGGACCAATGAATTTCCAAATTGGACTATCATGGGTTTAGGACCCTAATTGGGTTCTAATTGGACCCACATTCGTTTATTGCAATATTTTGGGCTAGGTAGAACCTAGAATGAAATAAAACACAAGTTTTGATCCATAATTTAACCTAACCTAGCTTAATAAAGCATAAAAATCACAATTTTATTTTATAAGGCCAATAAATACCCTAAACTACCTCTAATGTTGGGCTTAGGGGCAAAGAGCCCAATTTTTTCTTCTTCTCTCCCCATTCTCGGCCCAATGCATGAGCCCAAGAGGAAAGGAAGCATGTTGACTAGTGAGTGACACCTCACTATTATCTAATGGATTTCTAGGCACATATCACATACCTCCATGCATGTATCACTTCAAATATCACTTCCTCTCTTCTCTCTTCCCACTCTCGGCCGAATCCCCTCTCACACACACCAAAAATATCTCAAATTCTCTCTAGAACACTCAAGAACTCTCCTTCCTCCCCTCTCCAAAAATCTCGAAAATTAGGGACTTTCTAAGAGGATTTTGCAAGTAAATCATCATCTAAGGTAAGATTATGCATAGATCTGTGGTTTAAATTCTTTTGTTATCAAAATCCTTTCCTAATCTATGCAAAAATCGTGATCTTGCACCCTAGAACCATCTCAAAACTCGAGATCTTCATCAAAGGGAGCCAAGGCCAAAAACACTTCATTTTTTTTTTCTTCCATTTTCCTTGCAAAACCGAATCAACACCCCAAGGTGAGCTTCATACCCCCTATTTTCTGTTTTTATGAGTTTTGTGGGGGGGGGGGGGAATACAAGTGAAAGTGTAGATCTATATGTGTTTGTATGCCTTGTATGATTTACATGCTTATATGTATGCTTTTATGTGTTTTTATGTTGGATCTAGCCTCAAAACTCATCAAAACCGAGATATAACTTGTGCTACATGATTTTAACTTCAAATATATTTCTAAACACAAAGTGCTTCAAGAAAAATTGGCTAAGTAGTTTAGCAATAATTTCTTTGGGTTAAAAACACAAATTTTGGGCCTAAAATGTGAAAAATGCAAAAATAAGGGCCCAAATCGACATGTCACAGATTCTGATGGATGAAGTGTGCCAAAACAGTTTTCATAAATAAATTTCTGGAAATATACTCATTTAGGGGACTAAAAACATAAATTTTAAGCTTAATGGGTTAAAAATGTAACTTTCGGCCCAATAAGGCCCATTATGCGAATTTTTCTGTTTTGGAGGGCCAAAACTGTAACTTTCTGTAAAACAGTGGACTATAAGTGTTCCAACTCCTTTTCAAAGGTTTAAAATGCTTTTTAAATTTAAAAAGGACCAAAGTTGCAAAAATTTTCCAAATTGGGCCAAAATCGTAAAAATTGCGAAAAGAAGGGGTTAAAACCGTGAAAACTGCATTTTCAAGGACTTAAACTGTTTTTATGAAAAATATGTTGAAAAATATTAATTTCAATAATTTTTGGTGTTAAAATGTCAAGAAAAATAGTCTAAGGACTAAACCGGGAAGTATTTAATATAAGGGGTTGAAAATGTAAATTTTACAAATGATGAGGGGCTGAAAACAGGAATATTTCAAGGCTAGTTCAATATACCCAATTTGATCAAATGATGGCACCACGACTATCAACGGAATACAATACATTACAATACCAAAAGTCGTTGTTAAACGAATTGGCTCGGTCTCGAGCCAATAGAAATCTACAACTACTAACACTACGACACTACAATTCATACAAGTAACGTTTGGTTATACATACACATGCGAGTGTGCACAGACGTCTATGCACCATCTTTGGGCCCCACAAGTGTAAAATCTTGTTCGTTGAGCCTAGCTAGCCCAATGACCTGATCTTAAGGCCCGAAGACATTTTTTTTTACGGAGTGTTGGGTTTTACCGATCCGACACAACGTAAATGGACTTTCAATGGCTTGTATACCACCGGTCCCCAAGGGTCCTTTGGTCTTGCTAGTAAGGTCTACATTTCATGCGAGGCGGGTCTGGGACCCCTCGTACATTTTATCCCCAACCGGCTAATGGAGTTACCGGGGTCTTCGTGACCTCTTTCTCTTCGGATGTGGGACTTCACCTAGTCAGGGCGATTGGATAACGCGATTAGTATTGACGACGCCTTCGGAGTCGTTAGTATAACTATAAACTGGGCGTTTGTGTAACGCGGGTTTGTAGTAAATAATCCTGCTCGAAAACCTTCCAACGTCGCCCGGGACTGACACTATATGCTATGCAATGGTTTCAATGTAACATCACGTAATTCAAGGAACTAGGAGAACATCGGGTTTTCCTAGGGTTTTCAATACGAACTGATTTGAAATGCATACATTTTCAATGAACATTTTTTTTTTACAAGTATAGAAACGAACAAGCATACCTATGGATCTTCACAAACGTTTTCGAAAACTTATCTTTTCAGAAAATATCGGATTTTCTGGTGGTTTATCAAACAATACAAACATTCGATTTCAAACACTACTTATGAACTCACCAACATTTCATATGTTGACGTTTTTCAAAATACTTGTATTCTCAGGGAGCCAGTGAATCAAGGGAAATCATATCCAGTGACGGTTGCGGTTTATTTTTGTATGAATTAAACAACTTAATTTTTGGGGAATGTAATGTTTAAACAATGTATGTTATGTAAACACTACTGGTTGTACTATGTTGATGAATGGTGACGAATGTTGTTATGTTTCATATATATTCAATGTTATGGTATTCAATTGAGTCACGACAGCCCCCGGACGTTTCCGCCGTCTGGTTCGGGGGTGTGACACATTAAGCACTTAATTAGTTTTAGAGCTTTTGGGAGTAGGCCCAACATACGAGGTCAACCAACCCGATGGTGGTCAACATGCGAGTACGCCTAGCGTACCTTCATAATACGCCCTGCATACTCATTCTGAGGTGACTCGACTGATTTGACTCGGTTGGGTTGAATTAGTTGGGTTGACTCAGTTGATTTGACCAATTTGACTTTGACCAAGTTTGACCTAAGGTTATTTTGTGATTTTGATTTTGATTGCTCATTTGATTAGATAGGTGACAGTTAGAGCTGAGATTCGGAGTCGGGACCTTATCAACTACTATTCGTTTATTGAGGTGAGTTTTCCTCACTATACTCACGAGTCAAAGGCACCAAGGCATACCCATTGGATTTTATATCCTGTTATTTAATAGTATGTTTTGTGTTGTGGTGATATGTTAGATCAATATTCTGGTATATAGGATGATGCTATGCTTAGTGATCTGTAAGATCTGTCCAATTGTCTGTTGACTGGTTATATGTATGTTTATCTTTGATGTATATGTTGACATGGTTTATGTGTGGTTGGGTTAAGACAGACCAGTGTAGACTAAACTCCAAGAGACCCAGGGCATACCGGATAAACTGTAGGCCTAAGAGGCGTACCAGATAGACTGTAGGCCTAATAGGCGTACCAGTACGGCCGCAGGCCCAAAAAATGTTCCAGATAGGATGAAGGCCCATTGAGGCATTCCAGTCATGCCAAAGGTTCTGTGAGCGTACCAGATAGTCTGTAGGCTGGTGTGGCGTTCCAGTCAGGCTAAAGGCTCTATATGCATATTGTTTGTTATGATGCTAATGTTATGTGATGGTACTTTGGTGGAACTCACTAAGCGTTAGCTTACAATTTTGGGTTATGTTTCAGGTACTTCGTATGAGTACGGGAAGGTGAAGTCATGACCATATACATCATCTTGTTTATGACTTATGATTTTGGGAGACTCTGATGTTTGAAAATGTTTTGAAACAATGATTGTAAACAATTTATGAATTTGAATTGGTTTAAAAAGTTTAAATTTCTTGTGATTTTTATGGGTGTTACAAGCATAAATCTTAGTGAGTTTCCCCCAAAATAACCCATACGATAAACATACAAGCATGCATAATGACCGCTCTTTGGGCCTTCGACCTGACTGGACCGCCTTGTAGGCCTTCACTTTATCCGGGCCAGAATACCAGGGTTTTTTGTCTAACACCTCAACCCAACCACTCCTAACGAGCCTCCGTACCGTCGACTTATAGATGAGTCACACTGGGTATCTTGGCCTAAAGCACAAAGTAGGACCAACTCAACCCACCACTACCGTATGTCGACATACAACCAATCAAGGATCAAGTAGGCACATAATACAAGTAAACATCAATCATACAACTCACTACTGCCTACTAGTCCTCTCACAACATACAATCCTACTACTAGCTAAACTCCATAGAATACGTAAGAAGATGTAACAGAGGTGAGATAGCTACCCGAACAAATGATCTGTAATGCCCGTGTTTCTAGGCTAAGCATTAATAGTACAATGTAATAGTTAGGGTCAACAATTGTAACCTATTTTGAAGTAAGGAAGAGGAACTACTTGAGTATTATGTGATTTATATGATTTATACTTGCTTATAACGATGTAATAAAATAATAATAATAATAATAATCATTAAAAATAAAATAATATATACACCCAATATCTATGAAGAAAGTTGAAGTATTCTTAACAAGTATTTAGGGGATATAAGGCACGCTGAAATCCGACTTATAACGAAGAAGTTTCGCGACAAAATCGGCACGACACCGGGAATCGTAAAACGTGGGTTTGCGATAAAATACATTTTAGCCTTATTGATCTCAACGAAGGTCATATTATACGTTAAACCGAGAGTATGCATAAAAATAACATCCAAATCACACTTCGTATGAGGAAGTTATGATTTTTCTAAAATTTAGCGTATCAGTGTACAACCCAAAATTCGAATTTTAGATAAAACGATTTTTAACCAACACAATCTAAACGAGAATTGAAGATCTCATTAATAAGAACTCAACGATATAAAGACAGACAAAAATGAATGTCCTATGACAAAGTTATGAATTTTTAAAGGACTTTACCTGTCCAGGCCTGTTAAAAATTTAACTTTAAAAATAAATAAAAATTAGCCGAGAAAGACGAAACGAAACTTGTAGAGTACGTCACCACCTACGTGTGGATATAAATAACGTCAAAAACATAGCTTGTATGTGAAAGTTACAGAATTTAAAAGTTTGTGGGTTAGAATGCGATGGGCAAGTGTACGCTTCGCGCAGCCACCATTACACCCAGTGGTCTTGCATGCGCGGTTTAAAAGCCTCCATGTCGCCCCATCCAAAGATCGACACCTGAACCCTTATACGTAGAGCGTAGCCTCGTACCTCAGAGCACGCCCAACGTAAGACCGAAGCATCCCCTATAAATAACATGCGAGGTTCTCCTCAATTCTTCACACATTCACCCTTCTTTCTCTATCAACACTCCCAATCTCTCCCTTCCAATCCATAGTGGCTTCTAAGTGCTAGAGGCAAGTCCTGGAGAGCCAGAAGCATCCGAGAAGAAGATCTTTCAGCTCGAAAGTTCTATCCCCACAAAGCCCGGTTCCTAGCCAAACCCTCTTATATGTAAGTTATGCTTTCCCTACTTTAAGTATAACATATGTTTAATTTTATTATCGTTATTATAAAGTTATAAACTATGTATGTATGTATATATATATATATATATATATATATATATATATATATATATATATGTATATATATATATATATATATTGTAACATACACATTCTGAAATTGTGTATTGTTATTATTAAAAGTGAATAAAATTGAGTATTGAGTTCTAAAACCTAGTTTTTACTATAAATCAAGTAAAACTATATTTAAAATCACTCATAAAATATTGGAAGTCTTATGAGATTCCAATTAATAACCAAATAATGAAAATTTAGTGAAAATATAAATTTTGAAATAATTAAAATTTTATTATTTGATGTTGTAAATCATCTCGTTAGAAACTTGTAGGCGAAAACCTCGTCGAAATCCGAGTTATAACGAAGAAGTTATGACCAACTGAAGATCTGCGATAAAACCGACACGACGTCGAATGACGTAAAAAGTGAGTTTTTGATAAACTACTTTTTAGCCTTATTGATATAAATTAAAGTCGTAGTATTCGTTAAACCAAGAAATTCGATAAAAAGAATGCCAAAATCTGAATTCATATGAGGAAGTTATGATTTTTCGAAGTTTCAACTTAGTAGTAGACAACTAAAAACTCGAATTTTAGATCGAACGATATTTGACTGATACATCCTAAAAGAGAATCGAAGGTCTCGTCATTTGTAGTACAACGGTAAAAAGTCTGACGAAAACGGATGTCGGATGAAGAAGTTATGAATTTTTAACGGATTTTCCTGTCCCGGTCTGTTAAAAATAATAATATTAAAAATAAATTCAAAATTAGCCGACGAAGTTTAAACGAAAGTTGTAGAGCATAATTTTAGCTACGCATGCATATAAAGAAGGTCAAAAACGGAGCTCACATGCGAAAGTTATGGATTTTAGAAGTTCGGGGCTCAATTACCGAGAAATCTCGCATGAATAGTAGCATACACGTCACGTCGCACGAAGCAGGTACGTCACCGAAGTCGTGGCAGAGTCCGGGTCCGATGCGTGCTGGTTTCTAATTGGACCGAGGCCGAATCCTATCCCCGTACGACGCGCCTCGCTCCGTGTTACGTCCGAGCTCCGCACAGGTGGCCTTTCGCATGCGCGCCGCGTGTCCCTCCTCCCTCGCTGCCACTTGCCTCCCTGACTCGCACCGGCTGTTCCGACCCTCGCATCCAAGCCTCTCCTTTGCACCACGTGGTCTTCACTGCTGCTGCCACCTGCCTCTCCGGATCCGAGCCTCTCGCCTATAAAGAGGAGGCCTGCGAGCCTTCCCGGGTAATTTTAGAAATTTGCCATTTTTGGCCCCTTCCATATTTTCTTCATTTTGACTTTCCCTGAAGCCCCGATATCAATTTTAGCACCCGAAACACGCCCCGAGACCCCCGAGACGCCCAAAATTTTTATCTTTTCGGTTTTGAAGCCCTACCTTCGCAGAGCCCGTTTTTCAATTAAGCTCCCGGTTTTAAACATAAAAACTCATATTTAAAGCCGAAGTGCTGTCCAAATTACTATTTTAACCCCCAATTAACTTAAAGTAAGTTCAATATATATGAACAATTGTATGTTATGTGTTATATGTGCTATGTGCTTCTCAGTGTTATTATTCCGAGTTATTTTCCCGTGTTATTTTATTCGCTATGTTTATAGCAAAATATAATACCTTTGACCATGTGATCAGTGAAAGTACTTAGATTCACATTGGTACTGGTACGTAGACTCTGGCCATGTAGAGCATGTCTCTGTAAGAGAATGACTTCTATTCTATGGCATTACCAGAAGGTTAAATAGGAATGGTATGTAGCCTCTGACCATGTAGAGCATGACTCCGTAAGAGAATGAACTCTATTCTATGGTATTGGAAAATGGTTAGATAGGGCTATAAGCCTGAAATCTACCAAAATGTTAATCTTAAATTATATGTCTTCTGTACCATTTGGGCCAAAGCTTTATTGATGCATATCAAGTATTGAAATCGTTATGTCTCATTGATCGTAAATCTTTGAATCAAATCTTGAGTTGATATTGAAAGCCTGACATATGATACGCATATGCTATTGTTGTTCTTGTTCCCTTTTGCTTTTGTCATATAGGTATATAAAAGGCATAAAATTATATTGTATCTATTTATTGAATTCAGTAAGCGTTATTGCTTATCCCTCTCAATGTTTAACAATTGCAGGTGATGAGTATCCAATATAATTTTATACTGCTGAAAGATTTAGAATAGTTAATACTATTTCTGTGTATTTTAATGTTCATGTATGTATATGAATAGTAGATTCATGGGTAGACATGAAATGTAATAAAACTTAGTTGGTTTGTATCCAATATTTTATAATCACTTTATTAATATAAAATATTGTTTTATAAATATGCATGTAGCATGTTTTGAGGAAGTAACTTAAGAAATTTTTTCTGAAATAGTATGAAAGTTTGTGTCTTTCATAAATACGAAAGTTGGGGTCTTTCAATCATGGTATCAGAGCAATGGTTTAATTGAACTGAATATCACGGATTGGTATTTAGACTTAAACTGTTGGAAGCTCAATATATGAACTGATTCATAATAAGTATATGGATACAAACCATAGGAAATATTTAAGTGGGGGATTGGGTAGTGATAAACCCTAGTATTCTAAGATATTAAGTTATTTCAGAATTTTAAGAAAATTAGTTTAAGTGAACTAGAAATTTCAAGAATTTCTAAACTTAAACAAGAATTATTAAGTAAAGATGATACGATATATTTTGGGTTGAATACCTAATGGAGGCAAGCACTAGAATATTAAGAGGAGATATGCCTTATATTCTATTATGTGTTATTATTTGAGAAAGCTTAAGGTCTGTTGCCGACCTTGGTTTAGAAAATTTTAAGAATTTTCATAATAGAATTTTTCGAAGTGATAAAGAGACTTATGATAGTTGAAATCGATAAGTTTATAAATAAACGATCTAGAGATATCGTAAAATAATAAATATGAATTGTTATTGTAATAAGTGTATAAATATCAATAGAGTGGTAATATACATTTAAAGTATGTTTGATATATAATAATATCTTTGGAAGAAAGATGTGCGTTTGAAACACGTTTGGACAAGATAAATGTGTTGGTACAAATCCACGAAGTTGTTCTACCGCTGTTCAGATTGAAGAAGTGATTGTTTAATAGAGTCAAAAGAACCGAAGATGGTAATCAATACTTCGGCAGTATCACAATGAATGTTGTGCAAGATTTAGAAGAATTAAATGAAGATCAAAAGAAAGGCTAATGAAGTTTTCAGACTCAATAGGCCAAGACTTTGTGATGTAGTATGTAGTTCGAGTAGTAACCCTATAAAAAGATGTTCAAACTTAGTATTTAATAATACTAAGTGATGATTGACTTCTATTCCATCCTTACAAAAGTTCCATTGTGTGTTAAGCCGAGTTTAACATACAAGATTGGGATGGTGAATTAAGTCATTTAGTGGTAAACGGTTAAGCAACTTAGTTGTTTAAGTAAGGTAGAATGCTTAATTGAAGAAGAAATACACCCATAGTATCGTATGAGAAGAGATGTTGTAGTCAGGAATGACAGAGAACCAGGTTGAAGCTAGTAGAGCTTGCTGAGATGCAACTAAGATGCAAAATTCTTAGGATAGACTCCTATGAAGTAGACTTAGACTTACTCAGATACAAGAATAACGATGTCAAGGAAGAATAATGAAATGAACAAATGTGCATGATGGATTGCATGAGTTAGAAGATGATGCAGGTAGTAGAAGACCGTTTGTCTCCATGCTGCTAAAGTAAATTTTGAATAATGTGTCTTGTAGAGTAGACACTACCTAAGAAGGAATTAATATGAAGAAATGGAAGTAAAATTTCTATCGACATATGGAAAAGTATTAGGATATATTAAATCAAGCATATGCATGAGAAGAATCCTAAAAAGCGAGTATAGGTAATCCAATATATGATTGATAGAAACGTGAAAACCCTAGTTGAGTCTAAGAGAAACTGTTGTACATATTTGTTTGAACACATTCATATGTGATAAGTTGCTTTGTGAAAAATTTTGAATGGTGACTCGGGAACTGCGAGACAATACTTGGGACGAGTATGAGTAGGTGTGAATAGTAGTAAAGGCCTATACTACTGGAAGCACAGGACTCACACTTGGATCAGGAAAACTCACACGGTTACCAAGAAACTAGTAAGTGATTCCATTTTATTAATATGTGTTGTTACCTTCGATTTGGTAATGACTAAGAAGATAAATATTGTTCAACTCTTAATGTCATAAAGAATCGAGTTCGATTAGTATAAATCCGCGAAAGGAGTTGATTGGTTCAGAGAACCATGTCTTATATAATGACAAAACTTCAGTAGGAATACTAAAGAAGTAAATGGTTGAGGTAATCGATAGAAATATGACAATCTTCATTAAAGAATTGAGCTATCAGTAGCAGAGATGTGACTTGCTATGTGGTGTTACTAGCCACAAGAAATGTATCCGCCCTAATCGTACTATTCAAATGGCGGGGAGTCAAGTTTCCATTCAACAATCAAAGAGTACTCGAACTAAAAAGGAGGAGGTGTCAAAAGCTAAAAGATGTGTGTATCCGAAGGCATGAATTAGAGATACGTGATGTTATTCTTTCTATTCTTAAGCATCCATGTGTTGATCAAACTCTTTTTGTTTTCGCTATTCTATCAGCTCGATTTATTCGATCTGATTCTAATACAAGATTTTGGATCGTTATGTGTCTTGTGCAAGATAATATTAAAGGTCATTAGAATATGACCATTCAATTTGTTGTTATAGCAAAAGTAAAGGCCTTATCTTGGGTTAAGTCTATAAACCAAGAAGGAGCAGGAGTTTGCAATGAAAATTGAGTTTTAACTCAAAGATTAGGATCGAATGTTCAATAGAGAATGAAGAGCGGGTGCAAATTTGAACACCGCCAGTAACTAGGAAGTTTGTAGAATTTGACAATCGTTTGGAAAAATAAAAGTTAAATATCGTACATTTTAGATTACCACAAAGGAAGTAAATTAAAACTCGAATGTTGTGACTAGTAATTTTCTCGTAAACTCTAGATCTACTCACATCTTATTTGATTTCAAAGCCTCAGATTCTTTCGTGCCTTATAAATACGCATTGCTTGTTACCCAATTGTCCAATAATTTCATAACATAGGAAAAATATCATTACTTGTTGATAAAACCTATAGATTTAGTGTTGTAAGAATTGAAAGTTATAATCTTCCTGCTAACCTAATTACTATCTTTGATATTATTCTCAACATGGATTGGTTGTTAAAGAACCATGCAGAGCTCTTGTGCTACAAAAAGATGATATGCATCCCTATCGAAAGGGAAGATACTATTTATGTCTACGGTGAAAATAATAAATTTCTTTCTTAAAAACTCGTAAATTATGTCGAAGGGATATTCTACTTATCCGACATATACAGTTAATACCTTGAAAGAGGAGAAGAAAAACTATGAATGATAACCTTTGTATAATTATCAACCGACTGATGAAGAGTGCATATATTCTCGCCACACGTGAAACGAATCCATTGGAAAAACCGCGTAAGTTATTTAGACGAAATCATCGTGATACATGGTGTGCCACTAATTTTTTTTCCGATCGTGATACTCGCTTCACTTCTCACTTTTGGGCGAGTATGAAGAGTGAATTGGGATCTTGAATTACTCCCAACACAACTTATCATCCTCAGACAAATGATTAGAAGAAGAGAGCAATCCAAATAGTAGAAAATATACTGAAGGTATATAAAGTACTATATGAGCATAAATGTCATACTCAAATATGTTGGCGTGACCTAGGACAGAAGATCTTTGGAGGATATGAAATGATTTAATACATCACTAACAAGATACAAATTTTGACGAGAAAGAATGAAAGTGGCCCAGGATCGACAAATGTCCTATGCAGAAAAGAGGAGATGACCCATAGAATTCCAGGTGGATGATTTAGTAATACCGAAGGTATTTCATGAAAAGGCGTTATTCTACTTTGGAAGAAAGAACAGTTAGTAAGCAAGCTTACTACTTGGAATTGCCTGAAGATTTGATAGATATTCATGAAGTGTTTCATGTGAGCTATCTGTGTAAAGGTTAAGCATATATGATGAAATGGTTCTATTATCCGAGGTGAAACTGAATAATAAATTAAATAGAAGAGATCGTAAATGAAAGAACGACTAATCTACGTAATAAAGAATTGAAGTTGGTGCTTCTCAAGTGGAAACAACATTGAGGCTCAAATTATACTTGGGAAAAATAAGAATGAAATAAGAGTGAAGTATCCCTAATTGTTTTAATCATTATGATTTCGGGGACGAAATCCTCAAAAGGAGGAGGTATTTGTAACATACACGTTCTAAAATTGTGTATTGTTTTTATTAAAAGTGAATAAAATTGAGAATTGAGTTCTAACAGGTAGTTTTTACTAGAAATGAAGTAAAACTATGTTTAGAATCACTCATAAAATATTGGAAGTCTTATGAGATTCCAATTAATAGCCAAATAATGAAAATTTAGCGAAAATATAAAATTTGAAATAATTAAAATTTTATTATTTGATGTTGTAAATCATCTTTCTAGAAACTTGTATGCGAAAACCTCGTCGAAATTCGAGTTATAACGAAGAAGTTATGACCAACCGAAGATCTGCGATAAAACCGACACGACGCCGAATGACGTAAAAAGTGAGTTTTTGATAAACTACTTTTTAGCCTAAGTGATCTAAATTAAAGTCGTAGTATTTATTAAACCGAGAAATTCGATAAAAAGAACGCCAAAATCTAAGTTCGTATGAGGAAGTTATGATTTTTCAAAGTTTCAACTTAGCAGTAGACAGCTAAAAACTCGAATTTTAGATCGAGCGATATTTGACCGATACATCCTAAACGAGAATCGAAGGTCTCGTCATTTGTAGTACAACGGTACAAAGTCTGATGAAAACGGATGTCGGATGAAGAAGTTATGAATTTTTAACGGATTTTCCTGTCCCGGTCTGTTAAAAATAATAATATTAAAAATAAATTCAAAATTAGCCGACGAAGTTTAAACGAAAGTTGTAGAGAATAATTTTAGCTACGCATGCATATAAAGAAGGTCAAAAACAGAGCTCACATGCGAAAGTTATGGATTTTAGAAGTTCGGGGCTCAATTACCGAGAAATCTCGCATGAATAGTAGCATACACGTCACGTCGCACGAAGCAGGTACGTCACCGAAGTCGTAGTAGAGTCTGGGTCCGATGCGTGCTGGTTTCTAATTGGACCGAGGCCGAATCCTATCCCCGTACGACGCGCCTCGCTCCGTGTTACATCCGAGCTCCGCACAGATGGCCTTTCGCATGCGCGCCGTGTGTCCCTCCTCCCTCGCTGCCACCTGCCTCGCTGACTCGCGCCGGCTGTTCCGACCCTCGCATCCAAGCCTCTCCTTTGCGCCACGTGGTCTTCACTGCTGCTGCCACCTGCCTCTCTGGATCCGAGCCTCTCGCCTATAAAGAGGAGGCCTGCGAGCCTTCCCGGGTAATTTTAGAAATTTGCCATTTTTGGCCCCTTTTTCCATATTTTCTTCATTTTGACTTTCCCTGAAGCCCCGGTATCAATTTTAGCACCCGAAACATGCCCCGAGGCCCCCGAGAAGCCCGAAAATTTTATCTTTTCGGTTTTGAAGCCCTACCTTCGCATAGCCCGTTTTTCAATTAAGCTCCCGATTTTCAACATAAAAAGTCATATTTAAAGCCGAAGTGCTGTCCAAATTACTATTTTAACCCCCAGTTAACTTAAAGTAAGTTCAATATATATGAACAATTGTATGTTATGTGTTATATGTGCTATGTGTTTCTCAGTGTTATTATTCCGAGTTATTTTTCCGTGTTATTTTATTCGCTATGTTTATAGCAAAATATAATACCTTTGACCATGTGATCAGTGAAAGGACTTAGATTCACATTGGTACTGGTACGTAGCCTCTGGCTATGTAGAGCATGTCTTTGTAATAGAATGACTTCTATTCTATGGCATTAGGAGAAGGTTAAATAGGAATGGTATGTAGCCTCTGACCATGTAGAGCATGACTCCGTAAGAGAATGAACTCTATTCTATGGTATTGGAAAATGGTTAGACAGGGCTATAAGCCTGAAATCTACCAAAATGTTAATAAAAAATTATATGTCTTTTGTACCATTTGGGCCAAAGCTTTATTGATGCATATCAAGTATTGAAATCGTTATGTCTCATTGATCATAAATCTTTGAATCAAATCTTGAGTTGATATTGAAAGCCTGACATAGGATACACACATGCTATTGTTGTTCTTGTTCCCTTTTGCTTCTGTTATATAGGTATATATATATAAGGCATAAGATTATATTATATCTATTTATTGAATTCACTAAGTGTTATCGCTTATCCCTCTCAATGTTTAACAATTGCAGGTGATGAGTATCCAATATAGTTTTATACTGCTGAAAGATTTAGAATAGTTAATACTATTTTTCTCTATTTTAATGTTCATGTATGTATATGAATAGTAGATTCCTGGGTAGACATGAAATGTAATAAAACTTGGTTGGTTTGTATCCAATCTTTTGTAATCACTTTATCAATATAAAATATTGTTTTATAAATATGCATGTAGCATGTTTTGAGGAAGTAACTTAAGAAATTTTTTTCTGAAATAGTATGAAAGTTTGGGTCTTTTATATATATATATATATATATATATATATATATATATATATATATAGATATATAGATATATATATATATTTATTTATTTATAATATATATAGGTATATTTTATATATATATATTTATTTATTTATAATATATATAGGTATATTATATATATATATATATATATATATATATATATATATATATATATATATATATATATATATATATATATATATAGGGAAAAGTGAATATACCCTTATGGGTATATAAGCTTAGGTACCCAAACTCGCTATATTACGTCGTTTTGTGTCATATATATACATTGTAATTGTTCAATGTTCTTATAATTCAACTTCTAACTTGATTTACTTCGAAATTTTTTTATAAATTTCACATTTAATGTCCTCTTACATATTTTTCACTTTTAACTATAATATAAATAGCTTAGTAGTGTTTTACAAAAAGATGTGATGTAAGAGGAAGATAATGGTGAAATTTTGGAAATGTTGAAAGTAAATCAAGTTAGGGATTGAAGTTTAAGAACATTATAATGAATATATCAAACAAAACATTGTATTATAGTGGGTTTGAGTACCTAAGTTTATATACCCTTAAGGGTATTTTCACTTTTCCCATATATATATATATATATATATATATATATATATATATATATATATATATATATATATATATATATATATATTTATATTTATATTTATATATATATATATATATATATATATATATACATATATATATATATATAATTAAATATAATATACAAAGTGTTATTATAATATCTTTTAACTACTCGCGGTACGTAGAATTTGGTTTGAAGGGCCGCATAGGGTTGTTAGATTTCAGAAGTGCTATAATGCCCAAATGGTCATTCCATCCGGTGTTTCATGTCTGATCCCTGTCTATACATAGCGGTTGAAAAGTATTGTTTAATACTTATAAAACGACATTGCTCGTAAATCGTCGCAATAAATATTAGACTAAAATCTAGCGGTAATTAGACTACTATGTTTCGTCGAAGGAAAGTAGAATTGTTAGAACGAAGCGTTTCCCGAGTTGGGAATCATCACTTTAACTAGTGAGTGCACAATTACTTTCATATTACACATAAATATGAAGTACTTAGTATAAAATACGTGCTATGTTTGCATATAATCTGTGTACTTGATATTTATGCTGGATGAACAAAATATACATGTTTTACTTAATTTAAACTGTATACATATTTTATACCTATGATTATGACGGGAAAAGATGGGTAGAGTAAATAGATGATGAAAGATGAAACATAATTGATGAGGGGCCTCGATGTTTAAGATGATCCAGTCATCTAGCGGATTAGAGATGATGACCATGGACTATTCTAGACAGTCTAGTAGAATGCTAGCAGGCTCGTAACCTGTAGGTGTTTTTGAAATAAGTGTTCACCAGGTGTACTCCATCCCCTCATGGTTTCCCTATTTGACATGTACTGCTGAGGAATCTCCTAAGTAGTGTTGTCATCCCGATGAAAATCTTTAGGCTAGGTCCCTTAATTTAGATGCTTTAGGGACATAAAGTGAGGATAACGGAAATGGGTAATTTGGTTGATTTATTTGATGAAATTTATAAACTTAATTATTGTGGGTTGAAAACCCTATGTGCTCACCAGGCTCCCATGCCTGACCTACTTAGTTTCATGTATACTGGTAGTGGCAAGAGACCACAAGAATGATGATCTGATGAGAGATCGATGGATTATAGGCTACTATAATAAATAGATGTTTTAAGGCTAATGTTGTTTCTATTTATGCTTTTGATCTATATTTACAATGACATTACGACGTTTTTAATACATAATGAAAACACATTTATTTGAAAATGCTTTGATAAATTATTTATCATATTTTTTGGAACAAATTCCGCAACATATTTCTTTAAAAGTATACTCTGATTTTCAAATAAAGCATAAACAAATCGATATATTCTGGATGTGAAATTGGGGATGTCACAGTTAGTGTCAGAGCATTAGGTTAAGAGAACTAGGAATTTGTAGGATTTCTAGACTTAAACTTAGAATGCTAAGTGATGATTGTGAGATGAGTGTCTACTATATTTTAGACACGAGCACTAGCTTATTTTAGAAAAGATGCCTAAAATGCTTTTTTGTGAAAAATGATTTATGTTATAGCTATTAAGATGCCTTATTTGCAATTATTTGATCATATCTATGGTTTGTTGCCGGCCAGATCTGGAAACTATATGTGTCCAGAATGTAACAACCCGAAATTTCCGCTTCATTTTAATGTAACCTTTTCATAAATCAACTCGCGCAACCGATCGTCGTTCCGATTTCCGATTTCCGATTTCTCCGTTTAATTAAGTCATTAATTAGTACACATTTAAAATGACTTAATGGGTGTCTTAATACATTTAGAAATCATTTTAACACTCAACTTTAGTGATCGGAATAATTCTAAAATTTACCGTATCGGGTTACGGTAACTCAATCGGGTACGACCAAAAACCCCGTCTAACGCCGGTATCGGGTAGAATTCCACAGTGTCCAAAATTTTAACACTATATAAACGTGTTTAGGACTTCATTTGAAGCCTTTGGCCAAATTATCACTAAACATTTCCCACCTCTCTCCTAATCCAAGTTTAAGGGATCAAAACTCAAAATTAAGGCATCTAATTTCTAAGGTACCTTCCTAGCCTTAATCTATAACATATTTGACATCCAATTTCGAGTTTAAGACATGAATTAGGCCAAACATTCATGAGTTTACGGCCATAGAACATTCATGGGCCGTAAACTCATATTTTAAGGGTTTTTAAGCCCTAAAGCCCTTCCTTTGCATAGTTGGGACTTAGACATGAATCATGGACTTGCTAATCTAGACTTGGAACACCTTAAACTTGATTTTTGTGTGATAAAGAAGAGTTTATGGCCAAGGAACATTCTTGGGCCGTAAACTCCTCTAAAAGGGTGATTTAAGGCCTTTAAACATGTTCAAATGCTTCCAAACTCAACCTATGGCTTTGTGGTAAAATCTAGATGCATCTAAAAATGGTTTAAAGGGTTGAAACACATCAAAAGTATGATTTATGAGAGTTTACGGCCTAAGAACATACCCTTGGCCGTAAACTCATAAAACAATGTTTAAGATGCATCAAACACACCTAAATGGCTTGTACAAATTTCTAGAATCACATGTGATTGTTTTAAACACCAAAAACTATCTTTTTCAATGGTAAAAGAGAGTTTATGGCCTTAGAACATTACTCTAGGCCGTAAACTCCAACAAAGGTCTTAATTGATGTTCTAAATTCATAACAATGCTTAGAAAATTAGTTTGAATCACATGTGATTGCCCTAAGTAGCTTAAATCAATTTTTCTTAGCCATTGTGAGTTTACGGCCGTAAACTCTATGAGTGTGGCCGTAAACTCATGTTTTAAATGTTTTAAATCTATTCCAAGTGTTCCAAGGTGTTTAGATAATTATTTCTAGCAATCCCTAAGTCCATTTGAGCCCTTAAAACATCAAAACCTCACCCACATGAGTTTACGGCCGTAAACTCATGTATGTGGGTGTTCCAATGTTGTAAACTCCTTAAAATGTTTACTTATGGGGAGTGAACTCAAGTCCCAAGTCCCTTGTGTCATTACAAATCCAAAGATGTCACCCGGGTCACTCCAAACGCTCGTTTTGAGGTGTTTAACCTCATTGGAGTGTAATGTTCCTTATAATTAGTGAATGTATCTCTAATTGTATATATATGGACATTATATCATTTTACATAGGGTCATCGCGAGTAATCAAACCCTGAACCGACGTCTAGCATTCAAAACCGACACGTTTCCGAGTCCGGTGAGTTCATACCCCTACCCTTTTTCACTGTTTTCACTGTTTTCAGGGGGGGAACACAAGCAAAGTACAAGGGAATTCTTGTACTCATAACATGTTTTCAAACGTGTGTTCCATATCCTTATGCTTTTATAACTGATAACTACAACTGATAATAGATCGAACATACAGATCACGTAACACATATTTGTGAAATAAGTCTTTAAACTAGTATGTTTTACATGTATTTCACAAATGGTTTTCCACATTTTATCAGTCAAAAGCATGACATTAAAACATTTGAATATAATACCTGTACACTGTTTTGTCCTTGGTAACACTCCACGCATATACGCGAGTGGAGGACTTTCTTATTATTACTAGTAAATTTGTTATTGCTGTATGATTGGAGACACGTCCTCGGAGAACACTCCACCTGGATTACGTGATTGGAGGACTACACCCATAACCAGAATCTATGGTAGTTAGAGAGCGTGACTTGAGTGTATAGATCTATACGGGGCTGACTACCCCACACCTGGCTGCTAGCTACAGCTGAACCGAAACGGTTCAAGGGTGACGAAAGTGATAAGTATGTGGACGACTTATTGCCACATGTGGACTACTTATTGCCACAGGTTTCAGTCTATTGTATGGTTATGGAACTCGCAATTAGGATAACAGAGATTTACTTACAGTAATAATGGATTAATTTATACATCGTTTACATCTTTTACATCTTTTACATCTTTCACATACTGTAGCTAACATTCAGGAAAGTACGGGACTTTCCTGGGGAAAAAACATGAAACCTAACCACGATTACATCTTTTACATCGTTTACATTAGAAGCTTACATGCAGGAAAGCATGGGGATTTCCTGGGTAATACTTACATAACTAGAAAGAGTAACAAACTAGATAACATTACATCTTTTACAATTTGTATCATACAATAAGGAAAGTATGGGACTTTCCTGGTTACACGCGATAAGTAAACAGAACAGTTTAACCAGTCAGATAACCAACTGTACATTTTCATATGAATAAACATGTTTTCAGAGTACAAACTTACTATACTTTACATTTGTGAAACAATAACCAACTTTTAAGAAAATACGGGATTTTCATGGTGTACATAACATTTTAGAAACAGAAAGGAAACCGAAACATTTTCACAAACAAAAACCGCTTATGAACTCACCAGCTTTATGCTGATTTTCAAACCGCTTGTGTTCTCAGGTCAACGTTAGAACAGGTACCCGAAGATCCTTTTGCTTGAAGACGGTGTTCATGAAGACCTGTTACATTTTGTCTATATATATACTATGTATCATAACTATACAAACTTCACTTTTGAAACAACTGTAAAACTGTTATTATGTAATGTAATGCTTATTTTACTTTACTTACTATGTACATTGGATTTGATACTCAACATGGTAGTCAAACCCGGAAATGTATTCCGCCTTTGGTTTTCGGGGTGTGACAGATTGGTATCAGAGCCCTTGTTTATAGTGAATAAAGTATACCAAACCTTACATGGTATAAAACTATAAACACTAAAGGGCCTAAGTGCTCTGAACTAAAAGTATCTTCAAACTATAAGTATTTTCAAAAGTATACAAGTATACCGAACCGTCATCATCCGTAACCACAAGTAGAACAGAACATAAGTAAATGGGTGTTGTGTACTACGGTTAAACCTGGGCAGTTATGTAGTCGTGTCTAGGGTCAATATAGCCTGGCCAACTATATTCATTCGAGACACGGCCAACATGTGCTTGGGAGTGACTGTGGTATGTGGCATGCCTAAAACTTACCCTAATATTCCAAACATCGAATCATTGTCATAAACAATTCATGAAATACTATGGGAGTATTTCTCGATCCCGATCCTCTGTAGTAGTCCTTATTCAAGTGGTTTCCCTGTGATCACTCTTAGCGATAAATTATCTGTTCGATAACTTTTTCCTGCTTTATCGCTTACTCGAATCATATAATTGTCATACCTATCGATTCAATGTAGAGGACTTACCATCCTCTCTTTCTTGATCTTATTAGATCAAGATGCCTCCCCGAAAGAGACCTAGCTCAAAGAACAACAACAATCCTTCTTCGCCGCCACCTCCTCCCCAGTTTGACCTAGCATCAGTTCAGACAATGATGACAGCTGCAATGGTAGCAGCTATGTCACAAATGAACCCTAGTGGTTCGGGTGGTGGTACTCAATCTCAAAACCCTGAGGGTAGCTAGGGACACCAAAGAGGGGGTTCCTATAAGGACTTCGTGAATGCGAAACCAACATCCTTTAATGGCGCTGGAGGTGTTATTTCTTTATCTCGATGGTTCGAGAAAATCGAGTCCATCTTTGAAATCTGTGCTTGTGCGGAATCCGATAAAGTCAAATTTGCAGCCTGTACCTTCGTGGATAAAGCTTTGACTTGGTGGAATGGCCGAGTCAAATCTATGACCTTACCCACAGCCAATGCCATGGGCTGGGAAGCCATGAAGGAACTTCTCATTGCTGAGTATTGCCCCCGTGGTGAAATGCAGAAATTAGAGCACGAGCTCTGGAACCTGAAGATGAAAGGTTCCGACATTGCTGCATATACTTCCCGATTTGATGATCTCGCACTTCTCTGCCCGGGGTTAGTCACTCCTGAAAACAAGAAGATCGAAAGGTTCATTTGGGGAATATCTCAACCAATAAAGAGTTACGTTTTGGCTGCTCGTCCGGATACCTATGATAGCGCCAAGACCTTAGCACAAATTCTGATTGATCACAACGACGATGTTAAGGAAATCACTACCACTTCTGAGCTGACTCAAAGGAGTGGTGAAAAGAGGAAATTCTGGAAAAAGAAGAAAGGTCAATCTTCTCAAGGATCATCCAAGAAACAACAGACGGTAGCAATTCATGCTGCTACTACTACTCCTGTTGTTGCTGTTTCTGCTATGGGATCCACAGCCTCAACTCCTACCAGTAAATATGCTGGTAACCTCCCTCTGTGTGACAAGTGTAAATACCATCATCATCCCGGTCCTTGTCGAGAATTATCTTGCACCAATTGTGGTAAGAAAGGACACACAGTTCGGTACTGCAGAACTCCTACCCAATCAGCCAACCAATCATCGGGAGCAGGTGTTAGTCAAGCCTGCTACAATTGTGGTGAAGTTGGGCACTTTAAAAGGGATTGTCCCAAGAAGTCAACTGCTGGTAACACTGGAAGAATTCTAACCATGGGACGGGAGGAAGCAGTTTCTGATCCCACTGTTGTTTCGGGTATGTTCCTTCTCGACAACTCATATGCTAGTATTCTTTTCGATTCGGGTGCTGAAAGGAGTTTTGTTAGTCATGCATTCAAACATAATCTAAAACCAAATCCTCAACCACTAACTGAAACGTTTACCGTCGAGATGGCTAACGGTGAGAAAGAAAGCGCTAACGATGTATTCATAGGTTGTACACTTACCCTAAATGATCACTCATTTCCTATAGACCTCATGCCCGTTTCCATTAAGAGCTTTGATGTTATCATTGGCATGGATTGGTGGAGTCCCAATCATGCTGGCATTCTTTGTTACAAAAAAGCCATCCGTCTCAATCTTCCTTCGGATCAAACTCTCGTAATCTATGGTGATAAACCCAGTTCCAACCTTCATATCATCTCTTGCATCAAAGCTCAAAAGCTCCTTCGAAAGGAGTGTGTTGCATTCTTAGCTCATGTGATCAACGATAAACAAGAAGTTAGAGATCTCGCGAGCATTCCCGAAGTCTGTAACTTTCGCGATGTGTTTCCCGAAGAACTTCCAGGGATTCCTCCCGAACGTCAAGTCGAATTCCGTATTGACCTAATTCCTGGAGCTACTCCCGTAGCAAAATCCCCGTATCGCTTAGCTCCGGCAGAAATGCAGGAGTTATCCAGTCAACTCAATGAGTTGCTCAGTAAAGGATTCATTAGGCTGAGTTCCTCACCCTGGGGAGCTCCGATTCTGTTTGTCAAAAAGAAAGATGGATCCTTTCGGATGTGTATCGACTATCGTGAACTGAACAAGTTGACCGTTAAGAACCGATATCCTCTTCCAAGAATAGACGACCTCTTCGATCAACTCCAGGGAGCCAGCTACTTTTCTAAGATAGACCTTCGATCAGGGTACCATCAGTTACGAGTCCAGGAGAATGATGTTCCCAAGACAGCTTTTAGGACTCGGTATGGACACTACGAATTCGTAGTGATGCCCTTCGGTCTAACCAATTCAACGGCTGTGTTCATGGACCTGATGAACCGGGTGTGCCGTCCCTTCCTAGACAAATTCGTTATCGTGTTCATTGATGACATCCTTGTCTACTCCCGAAGTGAAGAAGACCATAAACAGCACTTGAGGCTAGTGTTGGAAACTCTTAGATCCGAAAAGCTTTACGCAAAATTTTCCAAATGTGAATTCTGGTTACGGAAGGTAACTTTCCTCGGTCACGTAGTAAGCGAGGAGGGTATTCATGTAGATCCTTCCAAGATTAAAGCGATAGAGAGTTGGTCGGCACCGAAAACACCCACGGAAATTCATCAATTCTTAGGTCTCGCCGGCTACTATCGACGATTCATTCAGAACTTTTCCAAAATCGCCAAACCTTTAACCACTCTAACACAGAAAGGTGTACCCTTTTGTTGGAGTGATAAACATGGAACCGCATTCCAAACATTAAAGAAAGCCTTATGCAGCGCGCCTGTCCTGTCTCTGCCCGAAGGGACAGAGGACTTCGTTGTCTACTGCGATGCGTCTAATCAAGGTTTAGGCTGTGTGCTTATGCAAAGAGGAAAGGTGATTGCCTATGCCTCTAGACAGCTGAAAGCACACGAGGTCAACTATACCACACATGACTTGGAACTAGGAGTAGTAATCTTCGCATTGAAGATTTGGAGACATTATCTCTACGGAACCAAGTGCACAATCTTCACTGATCACAAGAGTCTGCAACACATCTTTAATCAAAAAGACTTAAACATGAGGCAACGGCGATGGGTAGAATTACTCAGTGACTATGAGTGTGAAATCCGTTACCACCCCGGCAAGGCCAATGTGGTAGCAGATGCCCTTAGCCGAAAGGATAGTACAAGCCACAAAGTGAAGAACCAGACGATGACCATCCATTCCAACTTACCTACGCAAATCCGAGAAGCTCAGTATGCAGCCCTCAAACCCGAGAACGTGTCAGATGAAACCTTGAGAGGGATGGAAAAGAAACTTGAGATCAGAGGTGACGGAGTTCACTGTTTCATGAATCGAATCTGGATTCCCAAATCCAGTGGATTCAGGGAAATAGTCATGGAGGAAGCACATAGAACCAAATACTCTGTTCACCCAGGTTCGGACAAGATGTATCTGGATCTCAAGAAACAATACTGGTGGCCGAACATGAAAGCTGAGATAGCTACATTTGTGGGCAAATGTCTGACTTGCGCCAAGGTCAAAGTCGAACATCAGAAGCCTTCAGGTCTGCTTCAACAACCCGAAATTCCCGAGTGGAAATGGGAGATGATTACCATGGACTTCATCACCAAACTACCCAAGTGTTCTAGTGGGTACGACACCATTTGGATAATTTTCGATCGTTTGACAAAATCCGCTCACTTCATCCCGATTAAAGAATCATACAAGATGGAGAGACTCGCGCGAATCTACATTCATGAGGTAGTACGTTTTCACGGTGTACCTGTATCCATTATCTCTGATCGAGATAGTAGGTTTACCTCCAGATTCTGGCAATCTCTTCAGAAATCCCTTGGAACCAAACTAGATATGAGCACGGCGTATCATCCTCAGACCGATGGACAGAGTGAGAGAACAATCCAAACCCTGGAGGACATGCTTCGGGCATGTGTCATTGACTTTGGAAAGTCGTGGGATACACACCTATCCTTGATCGAGTTCTCATACAACAACAGTTACCACACCAGCATTAGGGCTGCTCCGTTCGAAGCCCTATACGGTCGTAAGTGTAGATCCCCTCTGTGCTGGGCCGAGGTGGGGGATACACAGTTAGCCAGGAGTCGAGTCCCCGACAGTGCTCTCACTGGTCCCGAAATCATCCGCGAAACCACCGAAAAGATCATTCAAATCCGTAACCGCCTGAAAGCCTCACGTGATCATCAAAAGACTTACGCTGATAATCGTCGGAAACCATTAGAATTCCAGGTTGGAGATCGTGTCCTGTTAAAAGTCTCGCCCTGGAAAGGCACTGTACGCTTTGGCAAGCGTGGGAAACTTAATCCAAGGTATATTGGACCCTTTGAGATCCTCTCCAGGATTGGTCCAGTTGCCTATAAACTTCATTTACCTCACGAGCTCAGTAACATTCATCCTGTCTTTCATGTTTCAAATCTTAAAAAGTGCCTATCCGATGAAACCCTAACAATTCCCTTAGACGAGATCGAGATCAATGAAAACCTCAACTTTGTGGAGGAACCGATCGAAATCATGGATCGAGAAGTCAAACGTACAAAACAAAGTCGCATCCCATTAGTGAAGGTTCGCTGGAATGCCAAGCGGGGACCGGAATTCACTTGGGAACGGGAAGACTCAATGAAACAGAAGTATCCACAACTCTTTTCTTATCCATGATTTGTATCTTGTCTTATGTTCTAAACTTGAATTTCGGGACGAAATTCCCTTTAACAGGGGGATAATGTAACATCCCGAAATTTCCGCTTCATTTTAATGTAACTTTTTCATAAATCAACTCGCGCAACCGATCGTCGTTCCGATTTCCGATTTCCGATTTCTCCGTTTAATTAAGTCATTAATTAGTACACATTTAAAATGACTTAATGGGTGTCTTAATACATTTAGAAATCATTTTAACACTCAACTTTAGTGATCGGAATAATTCTAAAATTTACCGTATCGGGTTACGGTAACTCAATCGGGTACGACCAAAACCCCGTCTAACGCCGGTATCGGGTAGAATTCCACAGTGTCCAAAATTTTAACACTATATAAATGTGTTTAGGACTTCATTTGAAGCCTTTGGCCAAATTATCACTAAACATTTCCCACCTCTCTCCTAATCCAAGTTTAAGGGATCAAAACTCAAAATTAAGGCTTCTAATCTCTAAGGTACCTTCCTAGCCTTAATCTATAACATATTTGACATCCAATTTCGAGTTTAAGACATGAATTAGGCCAAATATTCATGAGTTTACGGCCATAGAACATTCATGGGCCGTAAACTCATATTATAAGGGTTTTTAACCCTAAAGCCCTTCCTTTGCATAGTTGGGACCTAGACATGAATCATGGACTTGCTAATCTAGACTTGGAACACCTTAAACTTGATTTTTGTGTGATAAAGAAGAGTTTACGGCCAAGGAACATTTTTGGGCCGTAAACTCCTCTAAAAGGGTGATTTAAGGCCTTTAAACATGTTCAAATGCTTCCAAACTCAACCTATGGCTTTGTGGTAAAATCTAGATGCATCTAAAAATGGTTTAAAGGGTTGAAACACATCAAAAGTATGATTTATGAGAGTTTACGGCCTAAGAACATACCCTTGGCCGTAAACTCATAAAACAATGTTTAAGATGCATCAAACACACCTAAATGGCTTGTACAAATTTCTAAAATCACATGTGATTGTTTTAAACACCAAAAACTATCTTTTTCAATGGTAAAAGAGAGTTTACGGCCTTAGAACATTCCTCTAGGCCATAAACTCCAACAAAGGTCTTAATTGATGTTCTAAATTCATAACAATGCTTAGAAAATTAGTTTGAATCACATGTGATTGCCCTAAGTAGCTTAAATCAATTTTCTTAGCCATTGTGAGTTTACGGGCGTAAACTCTATGAGTGTGGCCGTAAACTCATGTTTTAAATGTTTTAAATCTATTCCAAGTGTTCCAAGGTTTTTAGATAATTATTTCTAGCAATCCCTAAGTCCATTTGAGCCCTTAAAACACCAAAACCTCACCCACATGAGTTTACGGCCGTAAACTCATGTATGTGGGTGTTCCAATGTTGTAAACTCCTTAAAATGTTTACTTATGGGGAGTGAACTCAAGTCCCAAGTCCCTTGTGTCATTACAAATCCAAAGATGTCACCCGGGTCACTCCAAACGCTCGTTTTGAGGTGTTTAACCTCATTGGAGTGTAATGTTCCATATAATTAGTGAATGTATCTCTAATTGTATATATATATGGACATTATATCATTTTACATAGGGTCATCGCGAGTAATCAAACCCTGAACCGACGTCTAACATTCAAAACCGACACGTTTCCGAGTCCGGTGAGTTCATACCCCTACCCTTTTTCACTGTTTTCACTGTTTTCAGGGGGGAACACAAGCAAAGTACAAGGGAATTCTTGTACTCATAACATGTTTTCAAACGTGTGTTCCATATCCTTATGCTTTTATAACTGATAACTACAATTGATAATAGATCGAACATACAGATCACGTAACACATATTTGTGAAATAAGTCTTTAAACTAGTATGTTTTACATGTATTTCACAAATGGTTTTCCACATTTTATTAGTCAAAAGCATGACATTAAAACATTTGAATATAATACCTGTACACTGTTTTGTCCTCGGTAACACTCCACGCACATACGCGGGTGGAGGACTTTCTTATTATTACTAGTAAATTTGTTATTCCTGTACGATTGGAGACACGTCCTCGGAGAACACTCCACCTGGATTACGCGAGTGGAGGACTATACCCATAACCAGAATCTCTGGTATTTAGAGAGCATGACTTGAGTGTATAGATCTATACGGGGCTGACTACCCCACACCTGGCTGCTAGCTACAGCCGAACCGAAACGGTTCAAGGGTGACGAAAGTCATAAGTATGTGGACGACTTATTGCCACATGTGGACTACTTATTGCCACAGGTTTCAGTCTATTGTATGGTTATGGAACTCGCAATTAGGGTAACAGAGATTTACTTACAGTAATAATGGATTAATTTATACATCTTTTACATCTTTTACATCTTTCACATACTGTAGCTAACATTCAGGAAAGTACAGGACTTTCCTGGGGAAAAACATGAAACCTAACCACGATTACATCTTTTACATCTTTAACATCGTTTACATTAGAAGCTTACATGCAGGAAAGCATGGGGCTTTCCTGGGTAATACTTACATAACTAGAAAGAGTAACAAACTGGATAACATTACATCTTTTACAATTTGTATCATACAATAAGGAAAGTATGGGACTTTCCTGGTTACACGCGATAAGTAAACAGAACAGTTTAACCAGTCAGATAACCAACTGTACATTTTCATATGAATAAACATGTTTTCAGAGTACAAACTTACTATACTTTACATTTGTGAAACAATAACCAACTTTTAAGAAAATACGGGATTTTCATGGTGTACATAACATTTTAGAAACAGAAAGGAAACCGAAACATTTTCACAAACAAAAACCGCTTATGAACTCACCAGCTTTATGCTGATTTTCAAACCGCTTGTGTTCTCAGGTCAACGTTAGAACAGGTACCCGAAGATCCTTTTGCTTGAAGACGGTGTTCATGAAGACCTGTTACATTTTGTCTATATATACTATGTATTATAACCTTACAAACTTCACTTTTGAAACAACTGTAAAACTGTTACTATGTAATGTAATGCTTGTTTTACTTTACTTACTATGTACATTGGATTTGATACTCAACATGGTAGTCAACCCCGGAAATGTATTCCGCCTTTGGTTTTCGGGGTGTGACACAGAATTCTAAACGTATAATTAATATATTTGAACTAGCATGTAACTTTTCAGAGTGACAAGGAGGAATTTAACGTCTATCGTAAATAAAGATCTAAATTCGCCTACTTTGGTGTATAGATCGACATGGAAATAACTCGAAGTAGATTCGGAAATGCCAATGGAACTGCTAATCAGAGGATTGTGATTAAGCGTGCACCGGAAGTAGCAGCTGCACCCGAGCCAATCACTATGGTAGGAGTACAAGCAATGATTCAAATGATGTTGTATCATCAGACGGAAGAGAGGTGTCTACTTCAACAGAATAGGGATGAACCTATTGTACCTATTGAATAGCCTGAGCTGAATGAACGCGAGTCAGAAGAAGGAAACTATAGTAGAACTGTTGGCCAAGCTGAACCGCTAGTGGTTAGGAGAAATAACCAAGACGAACGGATTGAATGGAATGAATGCAAGTACAAAGACTTTACAACTTGCAATCCATATACTTTATCTGGGAAAGAAGATCCAATCGGAGTTATGGACTGGATATCTGAGATGGATCTAGCTTTAATAACATGTGGTTGCAAGGGCAAGCTACAAACCACTTTTACAGTATGTCAGTTTAGGAGTGGTGTTGTTCGCTGGTGGAACACTTTGGGAAAGACCATAAGCTTTGATGAGCCCCTACAAAGAGTTCTTGGTACACTTTAAGAGCGAGTTTTGCTCAGCCCAAAACATGCTGGAACTAGAGAATCAATTTCTGACACTGAAGAAGGGTAGCATGTCCATTGATGAGTATACCAATGCCTTCACAGACAAAATGGAGTTTTCTTTACGGATTGCCCCTGAAGAGGTAAAAAAATTGATAAGTATATGAAGGGACTACCACGAGAATATGTTGTGCCAGCACGCCAGACACCTACTTTCGAGGCGACCATTTGGACTGCTAAGGCTGTTGAAGAGATGATTAAGATTCGAGCCACCAACAAGGTCGAAGTTGGCGAAAATATGAAGTTTGAAGGATCTTCAAGGTCCAACAAGAAAAGAAAATTCTCAAAGTATGGTTCCAAGAAGTTGGGAGGAGTAATAGGTGAAACAAGATAATGTGAGAAGTACAAGAAGAAGCACTCTGGAAAATGCAGTGAATAGGTGACTTGCTACAAGTGTGGAAAGACTGGACATTACGCCAATGAGTGTACATCTAGTAATAGGGTATGTTATGGGTGCAATGAAGAAGGGAACATCGCTAAGGATTGCCCGAAAAAGAAAGAGGCGAAAAGGCCTAACATTCCACCGAGGCCAAAGGTAAGAGCATTCCAGATGACACTGGAAGTAGCAATGGATGAAGCAGATGTCGCTTCAGGTACCTTTCTTGTAAATGGATTGCCTGCCAGTATGTTGTTTGACTCTGGAGAAAATTACTCCTGCATATTGTAACACTGTACATAATTTAATTATAAATTTTTGCACTTTTTTTCTTGGACTCGGCGAGTTGGAGGCCTCAGATCGTCGAGTAAAGGTTAATATTGGACGTGGGAAGGAGAACCTACTCGCCGAGTCGGATGCCTTGACTGGATGGGTAGGCTTGTCTGGATGAAACCCTAATTTTAAGGATTTTCACCCAATTTAAATTCCTTATGTTGTCCCAACCCGACCTCCATCATCTCCCTTAGTCAAGAAAAGCGCTAACTTGAAACCCTAAAGCATTTGGAGTGTTCTTGAGCCATTTTTGTGCGTTTTTGGTTGTTTAATCTTGAAGAAGGAAGTAGAAACTTGGGGGTTCCAAAAGAAGCAAGTAGATCCAGAGGTTTGGCTTCATTTCCAACTCATTTAAGCTAAAAAGCTTCAACCTTGACCATCTATCTCTTATATCTCTAGTTAGGGTTCATTTCTACCGCTTCTAAGCTTTTATAGAGTCATATTCGAGATTTTGTGGTTCTAGGATGGTATGACTTCAGATCTAGAACCATTGGGGGGTTCTTATGGCATAAAGTGCCAACTTTATGGCCATAAACACTCCATGCATCTTGTAGACTCCATTTTAGGGCAATTTGAGCCAAATACCCCATGCATGGACGTCAAGTTTGGACCTTTACGTGTATTATGGACCCAAGGAGGTCAAATCTATGTTTTGAATGCATCAAGACCCACTAAAATCGAGTGTATAGCTTTGTTCATAGAGGGACTCGACGTGTCACTCATGTGACTCCGCGAGTCAGGTCACATTTCCCAGCAAATCCCTTCTGATAATGGACCATGTGTTGAAATAGTCTCCACATACCGGTCAAAAGGACCGAAGGGGAGGCCATCGCCCTGATAAGCTAGACAAGGTACCGGTCGATAGGACCAAAAGGGAGGCCAACACCCTGATATGCTAGGCAAGGTACCGGTCGACGGGACCGAAGGGGTGGTTAGTACCCAATTATGTTATGCTTTCTATGTTATGTATGGTATGTGGTATGATGGGGGGGGGACTCACTAAGCTTTTTGCTTACAGTTTTCAGTTTTGTTTTCAGGTACCTCTTCGTCGAAGGGAAAGGAGCCGACACAATAGCAACGCATCACACACATGATTTCCGCACTACGATGTTCTAGGGTTGTACTCTAATATATTATTATTATTATTCCATGACATGTTTTTATGAATTTTGATTATGGGTTTACAAACTTATATGTTATCGATGATGTTTTTTAGTAAACAGTTTATTGGAAATATAATTAAAAACAATGTTTTTGGCCATGATTTTTGGGATGTTACAAGTTGGTATTAGAGCCTTGGTTTGAGGGATTTGGGTACACTCTCGGGTGTGTCTGGACTCAAACTAAGGACTTGGTATGAATATTTTCTAAGAAAATCATTTTTGTAAAAGGAATTTGAAAAGAGAAAGGCACTTTTAAAAGAAGAAGTTGTGTGATGCGTGAAACCAGCCAAGCTCAAGTATGTTTTCCCCAAGATACCCATACATTTTATGTTATGATATGATTATGAGAACTGCATGCTAGATTAGGGCTAAGGGTCTAGGAATGATTCCTTTTATGCTTATTGTATGTGTATGAAGAACTGCATGCTAGCTTAGGGCAAAGGGTCTAGGAAGGAAGCCTTTTATGCCTATTGTATGTGTATGAAGAACTACATGCTAGAATACGGATAATGATCTAGAAAGATGCCTGATATGCCTATTGTATGTGCTTATTGAGCTGCATGATAGTACTGATTAGACATTGATATGATAGCCTGAATAGGATATGTTTGGTTTGGGTTACTCAATGCTCGAATGCTACTTGCTTCATGATAATAAGAGTTCTAGCTATCTTTAGCTAACTAATAAACGAATAAATCACATTACATATTGCGAGAACTGAATAATTTTAGAAGGTTAGGTTTAACCCTATTTCACATCTTCTGTTTGAGTCCAACCGTTGTAGGCAGAACCTCCCATTCGAAGAATTATCTGGTCTTAGTGATATGTAATGGTATTCGCAAGATAGTTAGATAAAGGTGGCAGGAACTTCTTACGCAACTGATGGTTGTGAGTGGGTTGCAAAGTTACCCTAGGGTGAGTCTAGGATGAGATTAGAAAATAGTACAGTAGTAGTAGCAGAGACTTGGTGAACTCAAAGCAATCCTTGAGGAAAGTACAAATATATGTGAAAGGTAGTATGGTCCCATACTATTGAAAGTAGAGGATCCATACTCGAGTCAAGGAGGGCCAAGATAGAACCATGAAACTCGTAGAGTGGGTAAGATCTCTCGAGGTTATGTATGACCCTGAAGATTATGTGTTTTGTTTCAGAATGGTGATGATTGCGCGTTACGGAGCAGGAGGATCGGGATCAGGGTCTGGTTCGGGATCAGGTGCCGAGCCAGTCGATGAGGGACTACGTGAGTTCATTGCTTCTGAGATCACTAGAGGCATCGTTGAGTCGACCCTGATGATTTTTGGATCGATCAAGGAATGGATTATGGAGCTGATGGAGGATCGCCTTAGGGCGTTTAAGAGTGTCATGGTATCCATCCAGTCAGGATTGCACACACTATCTTTCAAGGACTTCAAGGGTTATGGTGCGCCAGAATTCCATTGGGTGAAGGACGCTATTGCTTCCAAGAGGTGGATCGTAGACATGGATTTTGCTCAATTGACTAGCTTCTGCCCAGAGGGGTCGAAGGTTCGTTATGCTGCAGGGTGTTTGAGGGACAGGGCTAGAGATTAGTTGGACTTGGTTAGTGATTCCTTGGGAGCCTCAACCATTGAGCCTATGACCTGGTCAGATTTTATGGCCCAGTTCAGGGCCGATTTCGTGCTAGCTGTGGAGTTTCAACAGCTGGCTAAGGAGTTTCTTAATATGAGCCAGACAACAGAGATGGTGGAAGAGATTACTGCCAAGTCTTGGGAGAGGGCCTTATTGGTGCCTAATATGCAGGAGATGAGGAGATGCAGAACACCCGCTATCATGACATGCTGAAGGCTGAATCTGGAAACATGTCAGCTACTCGGCATGTCCGACCTTTGATGATATGATCGCAGGGGCGAGGGAGAGGGATATTAATATAGAGCATCTCAGGAAGAGAAAGGTAGAAGATTGGCATGTCACTGGGGCTTCAGGGAAGAAGCCCAAGGGATCCGACACTAGGTCGAAGGGTTATCAAGGCCAGGGCTACTACGGGAAGTGCGGCGAAACCTATGAGGGGGTCCGTAGGTTAGGATCATCGGGCTGCTACAAGTGTGGCAAGTTCGGGCACTTTGGTAGGGATTGTACCGCCCTTGCCCCCACCTTCCAGACATCAGACCTGATTTGATTTCATTGCGATCAGAAGGGCCATAAAAGGATAACTGCCCAAGATTAACAACACCAACAGGGCCAGTGATGACGAAAACTCCAACGACCCTGTGGATCACTGATAGTCGGCAGGGAAAGATAAAGGCTCCAATAGTGTAGAGTCGGGCCTTCGAGTTGACTACCGAGGAGGCACGCGCCGCACCCAATGTGGTGACAGGTATTTTTTCTTCTCCTTAGCTTTTATTTTATGTCCCATATGATGTTTATGTATATGTTTTATGTGTTGTGTTTAGGATCATTCCATATGAACGACATCCCAGTGCAGGTGTTATTTGACTCGAGGGCTACCCAGTCATTTGTTTCTCTTGCTCTTAGCAAGAGGTTTCCAGAGTCCTCAGGCATGTTGGATTTCCCTATAGAGGTCGAGATTGCCGACGACCGATCAGTGCGAGCGTCAGAGGTTTTTAAAGATTGTGGTCTGAGGCTGTATGAGGAGCGCTACCTGTTAGACTTGGTTCCCATTCTGTTGTGTGGGAACAAGGTTATTCTAGGCATGTATTAGTTGAGTCCCAATGGGGCAGTGATCGACTGCGCGCAACAGTTGGTTCAAGTCAGGACCCCAAGTGGGGGAGAGCTGGTGATTCAGGGCAAGAGACCACAACGAGGACCAGCCCTTTGCTTAGCAGCAAGGGCTAGGCGCTACCTAAATAGGGTTGTGCAGGGTATGTCGCCTACGTTGTGGATACCCGGGAGGCAGGTAAGGCGACTGTGAGTGATGTGTCAGTGGTACGTGAGTATGCGGATATATTCCCAGAGGATCTGTATGGGATACCACCGGAGAGAAAGGTAGAGTTATGGATCGACTATGTACCTAGTGCGGCTCCGATAGCCAAGCCACTGTATCAGTTGGCTCCTCTCGAGATGCAGGAGTTGTCTACACAGGTGTATGAGTTGTTAGACAATAGATTCATTAGACCAAGTAGTTCGCCCTGGGGAGCGCTGATTCTGTTTGTGAAGAAGAAGGATGGGTCGCATCGGATGTGTATAGACTACCGGGAGATGAACATGGTAATAGTGAAGAACCGTTACCCACTCCTGAGGATTGATGATCTTTGTGGCCAGCTTCAGGGGGCATCTTGGTTTTCCAATATAGATTTGCGGTTAGGCTACCATTAGATAAGGATCAGAGATGACGACATACAAAAGACTGCTTTCCGGACTCGCTATGGCCACTACGAGTTTGTGGTGATGCCCTTCGGGCTCACCAATGCTCTTGCCGTGTTCATGGACCTCATGAACCACGTATGTAGACGGATGCTGGATTAGTTTGTGATAGTTTTCATTGACGAAATCTTGGTTTACTCCAAGACACAGGAGACTCATGAGGAGCACTTGCGGGAGGTGTTGGATACCCTATGGGGGGAGAGTTTGTATGCCATGTTCTCCAAGTGCAAGTTCTGGTTACGCGAGGTGCAGTTTCTTGTGCACCTTTTCAACCAAAATGAGATTTTGGTTAGCCTGACCAAGGTGTAGGCTGTGATGAGATGGGAGGTTCCGATGTCTCCATTTGAGACTTAGAGTTTCCTGGATTGGCAGGCTACTACCGAAGGTTCATTCAGGACTTCTCCAAGATAGCCGTGCCCTTCACCCAACTGACAAAGAAATTCGTTCTATTTTGTTGGGGGCCTGAGCAGTAGGCAACGTTTGAGACTTTGAGGCAGAGATTATGCGAGGCGCTGATAATTGTCTTTGTTATAATTATCTGGTACATTGCTACCTGATATGATTACATGCTAGTATGCTATGATGTTATGTGATATGTGATACGAGGGCTAGGTTAGACCCCATTATCAGTAGAAAGGACCGAAGGGGTAGTTAGTGCCTAATTATGTCAGACAGTTTATGAAATATGTCTTATGATATTATGTGGTAGTGGTAGGGGTGATATAGTCCCAGGATACCGGTAGAAAGGAACAAAGGGGAGGCCAACACCCTGATATACTAGGCAAGGTACCAGTTGACAGGACCGAAGGGGAGGCCAGCACCCTGATATGCTAGGCAAGGTACCGTTCGACAGGACCGAAGGGGTGGTTAGTAACCAATTATCGTATGAATTATGTGTTATGTATGGTATGTGGTATGATGAGGGAACTCACTAAGCTTTGTGCTTATAATTTTTCAGTTTTGTTTTCAGGTACCTCTTCGTCGAAGGGGAAGGAGCCGGCACGGTAGCAACGCATCACACAAATGATTTCCGCACTATGATGTTCTGGGATTGTACTCTGATATATTTTTATTATTATTATTATTATTATTATTATTATTATTATTATTATTATTATTTCATGATACATTTTTATGACTTTTGGTTAGGGGTTTACGAACTTATATGTTATCGATGATGTTTTTCAGTAAACATTTTTATAAGAAATATAATTAAAAACAAAAATTTTGGCCATGATTTTTGGGATGTTACAAGTGGGTTGAACCTGATCCTACATTGTCTGGGAAGGAGATCTAAGCATTCCTTATAAGGGGTTTGGATACCTTCCATATCAAAACGCGTTTTAAAGTCGTGAGGGTAGCAGATCCCTTAAGAACTCTGCAGTTAAGCGTGCCTGTGCGAGAGCAATCCAGGGATGGGTGACCCCCTAAGAAGTTTTTGTGATGGGAGCCCACAACGGACAATATTGTGATACATGCCAGAGGGGAATGTTAAAAATGGTATCAGAGCTAGGGCACGGGTCGATGTGGTTGACATGGACGTCGATCCCTATAAATGGGGGTGAAAGTGGTTGCACCTGATCCTATATCGGCTGGGAAGGAGAACTAAGCATTCCTTATAAGGGATGTGGATACCTTCCCTATCACAACGCATTTTAAAGTCGTGAGGGCAACAAATCCCATAAGAAATCTACAGGTAAGCGTGCCTGGGCGATAGCAATCTAGGTATGGGTGACCCCCTGGGAAGTTTTTGCGTCGGGAGCCTAAAGCGGACAATATTGTTGTACGTGCCATAGGGGGATGTTAAATATATGGCATAAGTTTGGTGAAAGACTAGCATTGCCTGTAGATATACTTGATAGTGCACGAGTTATAGAAGTTTCCAATGAAAAATCATAATCGTTAGCGATTCCATTAAAAACATCGTCATCGACTTGAATGCGAATAAATTCCACGAGGAGTTGTTGCCCATTGAGTTGAACGGCTTCGACATCGTGCTGGGAATGGATTGGCTTAGTGCATACGATGCTAAGATACTATGTAGGAATAAGATGATGAGAGTAAATCCACCTGGAAGAGAGTCATATATGGTGTATGGAGACGAACATAAAGTGAATTCTAGAATCATTTACCTGATGAAATTCATAAATTGTTTGTCTAAAGTATGCACATCATACTTGGCATTTGTGATAGATGCAAAGAAGGAGAAGAAAGAGATTCAAAGAATACCAGTGGTCTGTGACTATCCAAAAGTCTTTCCTGACGATCTTCTTGGATTACCCCCTGATAGACAAGTAGAGTTTCGAATAGACTTTTTTCAGGATCAACACCAATAGAGAAAGCACCATATCATTTAGCACCAACAGAGATGAAGGAGCTTATGATGCAACTTCAGGAGTTGTTGGACAATGGTTTCATTAGACCCAGTTCATCACCCTGGGGAGCTCCAGTGTTATTCGTGAAGAAAAAGGATGCAAGCATGTGGATGTGCATAGAATATAAAGAGTTGAACAAGGAAACAGTAAAGAACAAGTACCCATTTCAAAGGGTTGATGACCAGCTCGATCAACTAAAAGGTTTGATCTATTTCTCAAAGACCGATCTCAGGTTAGGATATCACCACCTGAAGGTGAGAGAATAGGATATTAAGACGATTGCGTTTAGAACGAGATATAGACACTATGAGTTCGTGGTTATGTCATTTGGGCTAACCAATGCTCTAACAACATTTATGGATTCGGTGAACAGGGTTTGTAAATGATTCATCGATAAATCTGTGATAGTGTTCATATATGACATTCCGATTTACTTAAAGAGCCAGCCGGAGCGTGGCAAGCACCTAAAAGAAGTATTAGAAGTTTTAATGAATAAGAAGCTATACACAACATTCTACAAATGTGATTTTTGGATTTGAGAAGTCCAATTCTTAGGTCATGTAGTTAACCAAGAGGGGATAATGGTTGACCTAACAAATATTGAAACTGTGATGAAATGGGAACGACCAAAAAGTCTGACCGAGATTCAAAGCTTTTTGGGATTAGCTAGATATTACCGAAGGTTTATCCAAGGCTTTTCTTTGATAGCTACTCCATTGACATCTTTGATCCATAAAGGTGCTACCTATACATGGAGTGAGAAACATGAAGAAGAATTCGAGAAATTAAAAAAGAAGTTGTGTAAAGCACCAATTCTTTCTTTACTTGACGGAGTTGAAGACTTCGCAGTCTATAGTGTTGCATATGTAGTTGGGCTGGGTTGTTTCTGACCTAGAGAGATAAAGTGATAGAATATGTATCTCGAAAACTTAAAGAACACGAGAAGAACTACACCACTCATGATCTAGAGTTGGCAGCGGTAGTATTTGCATTAAAGATATGGAGGCATTATCTTTATGACACAAAGTGCAAGCTCTTCACTGATCATAAAAGTATTCAGTCTCTCTTTGATAAAAAAAAAAAAAGCATTGAATATGAGGCAACGATGCTGGCTAGAGTTGCTCAAGGATTACGATTGTGAGATACTTTATCACTTCGGTAAAGAAAATGTTGTAGTTGATGCTATAAGTCGAAAGGTAAATTTGGAAAGAAAGAGGCCAAGAGCGTTAAGAATAAAAGTTGTCTCAATAATTATGGAAAGCATTAAGAAAGTTTGGTAAGAAGCTTTGGAGAAAATTACTGAAAAGAAGAACATTTAGGCAAGATGTTGGTATTCGGTACAAATAGTCAAGGGTTGAAGGTATTCCAAGATAGAATTTGGGTACCTAAGGTAGGAGGAATAAGGGATCTTCTGATGGAAGAAGCTCACAAGACCATGTACTCGATTCATCCCATCATCATTAAGATGTATAGGGATCTAAAACCTTAATATCGGTGGCCGAAGATGAAGCTTGATGTTGCAAAGTATGTGGCAGAGTGTGTAACATATGCGAGAGTTAAAGCCCAACATCAGAAACTGTATGGGTGTTTAGAACCTTTACCTATACCCATGGGTAAATGGGAAGACATCACCATGGATTTTGTGACTAAACTGCCCAGGATGAAGAATGGCCAAAACATGATTTGGGTAGTCGTGGATCGATTCACAAAGAGTGCACACTTCATAGCAGCCAATGAGAGGTGGTTTATGGATAAGCTTGCAAATGTTTATGTGAAGGAGGTAGTGAGATTTCACAGTGTACCTTTCATGATTTTATCAGATCGTGATAGTCATTTCACATTAAGGTTTTGGAGGAGTCTACTAGAGGAAATGGGTAGGAAGTTGTGTTTAAGTACATCTTACCATCCGCAGACTGATTGACATAGTGAAAGAATGATTCAAACACTAGAAGATATGTTAAGAGCACGTACCCTAGAATTCCAAGGTAATTGGGATGATCATTTACCCCTGGTAGAGTTTTCCTACAACAATAGTTACAATTCGAGCATTAAGATGGTATCTTATCAAGCCTTGTAAGAACAGAAGTGTCGTACGCCATCTTGTTGGCTTGAGGCTGGAGAAAAGTAGTTTATGGGCCCCGAGATAGTCCATCAGATGGCGGAAAAGCTAGAAGTGATTAGAGAAAGGATATTGCCAGCTCAATATCCCAAAAAGAGCTATGTTGACAAGAAGCGACGACCGATGACATTCGAAGTTGGAGATTCGGTGTTGCTGAAAGTATCACCATGGAAGGGACTTATAAGGTTTGGAAAACGAGGAAAGTTGAGTCCCAGGTTTATTGGACCGTTCGAGGTTCTTCAGAGGATTGGGAACCAAGCTTACAAGCTGAAATTGCCAGAAGAACTAGATGGTATTCATAACACTTTCCATGTGTGTTATTTGAGGAAGTTCACAGGAGAAGTTCCCGATATCATTCCAATTTCAAAGTTAAGGATGGATGAAAATAAGAGGCTAATCGAAGAGCCTAAGGAAATTGTTGACCATAAGACAAAGAAGTTGCCATGGAAGATGGTTGACTTAGTGCTTGTGCATGGAAACATACTAATGGGCCAAACCTCACATGGGAAACAGTGAGTGACATGATGAGTCCCTATTCACATATGTTTTCTGATGCATGATTCCGGGACGGAATCATCCGAAGGAAGAGAGAATTGTAATGCCCATGTTTATAGGATAAGTATTAATAGCACGATGTAATAGTTGGGGTCAATAATTGTGACCTATTTTGAAGCAATCAAGAGGAATTACATGAGTATTATGTGATTTATGTGCATTATACTTGCTTATAATGACGTAATAAAATAATAATAAAAATAAGCATCAAAAATAAAATAATAGATAGACCCAATATCTATGAAGAAAGTTGAAGTAGTCCTAACATGGATTTCGGGGATATAAGGAATGCTGAAATCCGACTTATAACGAAGAAGTTATGGTCTGTCGAAGTTTCGTAACAAAACTGGCACGACATCGAGAATCGTAAAAAGTGAGTTTGCGATAAATTACTTTTTAGCCTTATAGATCTAAATGAAAGTCGTAGTATACGTTAATCCAAGAGTGTGCATAAAAACAATGTCCAAATCTAACTTTGTGTGAGGAAGTTATGATTTTTCTAAGATTTAGCATAGTAGTGCACAGCTCGGAATTCGAATTTTAGATCGACCGATTTTAGCTGACACAATCTAAACGAGAATTGAAGATCTCGTTAATAATAACTCAATGATATAAAGACAGACGGAAACGGAAGTCGGATGACAAAGTTATGAATTTTTAACGGACTTTACCTGTCCAGGCTTGTTAAAGATATAACCTTAAAAATAAAGTCAAAATTAGCCGTCAGAGTCTAAATGAATGTTGTAGAGTACATCGCCACCTACACATGGATATAAATAACATCAAAAAGGGAGATCGTATGTGAAAGTTACAGAATTTAAAAGTTTGTGGGTTAGAATACAAGGGACACGTATACGTCCTGCGTAGCCAGCATTACCGCCAGCGGTCTCGCAGGCACGGTCCAGCAGCCTCCGCGTTGCCCCATCTGAATATAGACACCTACCCCCTTATGCGGAGCATAGCCTCTTACATGCAGCGTACTGAGTAAACGCAGTGTACTTCGTGGAGTACGCCCAACATAAGACTGAAGCAACCCCTATAAATAGCATGTGAGGTTCTCCTCAAGTCTTCACACCTTCGCCCTTCTTTCTCTCTCAACACTTCCAATCTCTCCCTACCAATCCCTAGTAACTTCTAAGTGCTATAGGTTAGTCCCGGAGCACCAGAAGGCGTCGAGAAGAAGAGCTTTCGGCTCGAAAGTTCTACCCCGGCAAAGCCCGGTTCCTAGCCAAACCCTCTTATAAGTAAGTTCTGCTTACCCTACTTTAAGTATAGCTTATGTTTAATTTTATTATCGTTATTATAAACTTATAAACTATATATATATATATATATATATATATATATATATATATATATATATATATATATATATATATATATATATATATATGAAAATATAATACACAACGTTTTATTATAATATCTTTTAACTACTCGCGGTACGTGCAATCTGGTTTGAAGGGTTATATAGGGTTGTTAGATTTCAGAAGTGTTATAATGCCAAAATGGTCATGCCCTCTGGTGTTTCATGTCTGACCCTTGTCTATACATAGTGGTTGAAAAGTATTGTTTAACACTTATAAAACGATATTGCTCGTAAATAGTCGCAATAAATATTAGACTAAAAGCTAGCGCTAATGATACTAGGTTTTATCGAAGGAAAATAGAATTGTTAGAAGCGAAGCGCTGCCCGAGTTGGGAATCATCACTTAACAAGTGAGTGCATAGTTACTTTCATCTTACACATAGATATGAAGTATTTAATATAAACTACGTGCTATGTGTACATATCATCTGTGTACTTGATATTTATGTTGGATTAACAAAATATACATGTTTTACTTGATTTAAACTGTACACGTATTTTATACATATGATTATGATGGGTAAAGATGGGTAGATTAAATAGATGATGAAAGAGGAAATAAAATTAATGAGAGGCCTCGATGTTTAAGACGATCCAGTCATCTAGCGGAGTATAGATGACGACCATGGACTATTCTAGACAGTCTAGTGGAATGTTAGTAGGCTCGCAACCGGTAGGTGTTTTTGAAATATGTGTTCACCAGGTGTACTCCATCCCCTCATGGTTGCCTTATTTGACATGTATTGCTGAGGAATCCCTAAAGCAGTGTTGTCATCCCGATGAAAATCCTTAGGATATGTCCCTTAATTTAGATGCTTTAGGGACAAAAAGTGAGGATAACGGGAAAGGGTAATCGGGTTGATTGATTTGATGAAATTTATAAACCTAATTATTGTGGCTGAAAACCTTATGTGCTCACTAGGCTCCCAAGGCTGACCCGCTTAGTTTCTTGTATAAAGGTAGTGGCAAGAGAGCATAGGAGTGATGATTTGATGAGAGATCAATGGATTATAGGCCACTAGAATAAATAGATGTTGTAAGGACTAAGTTGTTTTTGTGTATGCTTTTGATATGTACTGACAATGACATCCTGAGGTTTTTAATATATAATGAAAATACATTTCTTCGGGAATGCTTTGATAAATTGTTTATCATAGTTTTTGGAACAATTCCGCAAGATATTTCTTCAAAAATATACTATGATTTCAAGTAAAGCACAAACAAATCGGTATTTTCTGGCCGTGAAATTTGTTATGTCACATGATCCTACTCTAGAGCCACAACCAAAAAAAAGAGCAGACAAGAAAGCCTAGATCAAGAGTTCTTAGGCTATCCTACATGACCACAGACACTCCCTAGGGCACTCCACCAGATGATAATCAGAAAGTATATATAACATATACTTCTACATATCACTATAACAATGCAACATACTCAATACCAGGATACAGATCTAACAAATCACTGCAACATATCAGCATACTCGATACCAAGATACTGATCTAACAGATCACTAAAACACAACAACATACTCGATACCAGGATAGAGATCTAATATATCACTACAACATAACGATAAACTAAATATCAACAATCTAAGGAATTCATGACTATATATAACCAGAGGTGAGATAAATACCCGCACCAGTGATCCTACTCTAGAACCACAGCAAAAAAAGGAACAAGTAAAAAAATCGTAGATTGAGATCCCTTACTCTATCCTACAAGACTATATACAATCCCTAAGACATCCCTCTACTAACAAATAACCACAACTAGTGGGATAACATTGGTTCCTTTTAACCCACGGGTACAGTGAGGCGAAACTCACCGGAAATAAAGAAACCCGAGAACCCTATGATACACTCCCTGCTAGACTGCTTACTCCCGATGATCCACTAACATTAGAACCATATAAAATCTTAATCACCAATCAAAACCCTTAAGTTTGACCTAAAGTCCAAGGATGGTTGAGTACGCCCTGCGTACTCAACTTACGTCCCACGTACATGTGATGGCTTAGTACACCCAACGTACTCGATCCGGTTCCATCCTTTCCATTAAGCACTTAATCCCTTAAGGAATTTTCACCCAAACTCAGATCTAGCCTCAAAACATTGTCTTAAGTCATAAACTTTCTACCTTTACGACTTTCCATGGATAGGGAAGGTCCAAAAGCTAAAACCCTAACTTATTAATCCATTATGACATTACAACTCTTGCATGGAAGGGATAGATGGACCAAGATCACATTTCTATGGTTCCTAATAGCTCCATAATGGATAAAGTTTCCAACTTTGTCCATTAGAATGGTTCCAACAAACAAGATCTAGTCTGTAAGTCATAAAGGGACCAAAAATACATCGTTTTCAACTTAATCCATTAAGTCCAAGTCTCCAACCTCCAGATCTGAATCAATATGATGGTTAGATGAATAAAGTTTCCAACTTTATCCATAACAAGGTCACAAACTTTCAAGATCTAAACTTTATGCTCCTAAAGTGACCAAAAGCTCATAACACCCGAAACTAACTAGATCTAAAAATTTAATCATCAAGATTCAAACTTTATACCTCCAAAAGAAAGATAAAGTTGAACAAGGTCTAGATCTACAAGCTCCAATGCAACCAACGATTCTTCAATGAATTCCTTCTTCTCTAAGGTGCACCAAGAACACTCCAAAGCACTTAAATGCACCTTCTTTTGATCACAAGGCTCAAACTAGGGTTAGGGTTTCAAGAGATGGTGTTTGAGAGGTGGAGGATGAGAATGGAGTGGCATTGGGGAAGTTAAGAAGCTTAAATAAGGCTCAAACCACGAAAATAGGGTTTGGTCATTGATGGCGTACGCCGAACGTACTCCTGGTAGTATTCCCAATGTACACAGCTAGCTCAAAAATCACCATAACTTCAAACGGTCATAAATTCTTCATTCCATCTCCATTTTCAACGTTCTTTATATCCACAAAAAGGTGTTGAAGCTCTACAATATTATCTTAAATATCTTGGGCTATAAACTTCTCTAACAAAAATCCATATTTCATGCAAGAACCTAGCCTATGACTTTTCCTTGTTTACCCTTCATCCGAAAACACAATTCAATGGTTAGATCTCTCAATCATCATTACCTCATTCCAAAAGGTCTAATATTTACCTCCTTAAAGCCCACAACTTTTACACAATCGACTTCCGGCCTACGACCCTGAAATAATAAATTATAGGAAATAGGATGTTACATCGCCAAAATGAGGAAACTTTGAATCTCAGATGAAGATCTCGACCCTTCCCACTACATTCTATATTAAATGCACATCCGGTGTGAAACATACTTATTCCTGACAAAAAGGATCAATGTTCCCGAAGAAGAACTGTTCGGCTAAATAAACCATTTTCCTAACAGCTCCTGAAGCTGAGAGGATAGCTCCTGCATCTCAGGTGTTGCAAGATGGTATGGTTCCTTGGCAATCAGTGCCACACCTAGGATCAGATTGATCCGAAACTCTATTTTCCTCGCAGGAAGCATACCCGATAACTCCTTAGGAAAAACATCGGGAAAATCATGTACAACAAGAACATCAGAAATGGAAATTGATCCCTTTTCCTTAATATGAGTATCCACCACAAATGCCAAATAACCCATACACCTATGTTGCAAACTCCGCCTTGCCTGGTGGCAGAACAGAAGGTTGATCCTGACCTAGTACCTTCACTATAGATGGTGAACACTCCCCTACTACGGTCTCAAACCTTCACCATCTGACGCTTAGAGTAAATTAAAGTCCTAAACCGATTCAACCAATCCATATGCATGATCACACAGACATCTCCCATCGCAATAGGGATAAGATCTATCTGATAACCAACACCAAAAATCTATACCACGCAACCCCGGTAGATATCAGTAGCAGAGACTGGAGGCTCATCAGGTATAGAGACTCTTAAGGTCCTGCTCAAAGCCTCCCGCACAATACTAAAACTATGATAAAAGATGATGACACAAAAGACTTACTCACACCCGAGTCAAACAACACAAGTGTAGGTACAGAATTCACAAGAAAAGTATCTACACAATCAATAATATAAGGAACATAAATATATAAATCAACAGAATAATAAAGAACACAAACTAGTCATGACGTTTAGAGCTTTTTGGGCCTCCTCTGTTGTCAACTGAAATGCTCTCCCTTAAGTCCTCAGTTTCTCGGCCTTCCCTTGTATTGAGAGAAAAAAATTGAGACACACTTGAACAAACGTTAGAACAATTATATTGCGGAATAGTTAATCTCGAAGGATCTAAAAGTTTAATAATAATATTTAGAGTTAGATGTTAGAGATTTAGTTGCGGAAAAGTAATGAAATGTAAATGACAATAATTGTTATATCAAGTATACACTTAAGCTAATTCATAACGAGGAATGCATTCAAGCCAAGTTAATAAGTGAGATCAAACTTAGTGATCAAGTCACAAAAGACTTGCTCCGAAGAGAGGTTGTGATCGATTATGAGAGTAAGAAGAGTGAATAAGTAAGATAGAAAAGATAACTTCAGAGATGTGTATTAGAATTAGATGCGATACACTTTTTACTTACAAGAGAATGAGCTCTATTTATAGAGACTCATAAAGATCACTAGATTACAACTCTAAGAGTAGCCATACAAGGAATACTGGACAATAGAGTGTATTCCAAAAAAAGACAATGTAACGTAATCTAGATAGAGACTGCGGTTGATGACTTCTGATGAAGCGGCTTGGCTGCGGTGGCTTGTTGATTGTGGTAGCCGAAGTTCAAGAGGGTCACTTTTTATGATTCAACAATTTCCCCCTAAGTGACCTATTTAAATTTTTATCAGCTATCAAGTTTAAGAAACTTGATCAGGATCCACCAAAACTTTCTGATGTTCTCCAACCAGTTGATTCTTCTTAAAATTTCGAACTTGACTTTTGTAGTTGTGTGCTTGGATTTTTCAACTGCGTTTCGGCAGATGTCAAGTTGCTTCCTGGTGAGATGATGCATGGTAGTCATACGATTGAACTATTTGACATTATCAGTCTTCCTTTTGAAAATGACTCCAAGTTCAGGATATTTGGTTGCACCTAAGGATCTTTCTTCATAGCCTTCAGTAGGCAGTGGTGCGGGGTCAAGAGGTGGCAAATTAAATTTCTTTGCAATGGTGGGGTGGATATCTGCGTTGATCTTGGCAAAGTGACAGACTGTTTCCTTCAAGAAAGTACTAGCCCTTTCAAGTGCAATCTTCATCTTCGGGTGCTTCTCAAACTTGTGTTGAAACACCTTAGCGATGAAAAAGACCTCTTCCAGATTCATACAGGGAAAATCAACCTGGGTGCGGATATAATCGTGTTCCCTTCTGGTCAGAGTGTATTGGATGAAGTCATCCTTCATAAACTTCTGGATCTTGTAGTTCTTGACTACGGATGGTCTATCGTTAGACCATATGTTCTCAACGGGAGAGGCATGCTTAGAATAAAATTGGATAAGTCTATCAAACTCCATTAGCAGTCTTTTGGTGTCTGGAAGGCTGCGGTCAAACTGCTCAAATATAGTGAAGTATCTGGCATTGGGAGAGATTGGGACTGCTCAAACCGTCTGAAGGGGGTTCCGCATAGGTGAGATGGGGAGTGTAGTCATCATCAAGCAGTCTGCGGTGGGGATTGATCCAATAATTTATCTAGGACTCATCCGTGATGGTATCAAAACCGCATAGTCTCCAAACTTCTTCAGCAAGTTTGGCTGCCTTCCAATCTCTTTTCCTTTGAGTGGTGGCAGGGGAGTCATTTGAACTCGGAGAGGACATGTACTCCACAAGGTTTTTGAATTAAGGGGGAGTCTCTGGTTTCTCAGGAGTGTTTTCTTGTTGCACTGGAGAGTTATGAGGTGGAGTGTGATGAGATGGTTGCGGTGAAGGTTGTGGTGTAGGAATTTTTTCTGTAGTGATAGGGGGAGTTTGATGTTGTGAGATGGAATGGTTGGAGTGATGGACTTCTGATGACATGTACTCCACAAGGTGTTTTAACTGAGGAGGAGTCTCTGGTTTCTCAGGAGTGTTTTCCTGTTACACTGGAGAGTTATGAGGTGGAGTGTGATGAGATGGTTGCGGTGAAGGTTGTGGTGTGGGAATTTTTTCTGTAGTGATAGGGGAGTTTGATTTTGTGAGATGGAATGGTTGGTGTGATGGACTTCTTCTTCTTCACTTCCCCCTCTTGAGGAGTTCAGACCCGAAGCCTCCTTAAGCCATTGACGACGGCCATAAACCTTTATACCTCTTGGAATTGAGCTTTGAGGGCTTCGGCCAATTGTTGATTGTTTGGGATGGAGGGGTTGAAGAGTAGCTTGTGGATTTCCTTGGTGAGATGAAGAATTTCAGGACCATGGAAATTTGCAGACAAGGATCTCTGCAAACGGTTAATAGTAGTTTGGAGGACTGAAATTGCAGACTCATAGGCAGTGTGGGTTTCCGCAATCAGTTTTTCAGAATGGGAGGCTTGATCTGCAACTGTTGCTTGAAGATCCCTTTTGATTATAGTTACCTCTGAGATGAGGCGTTCCACAGTAGCCATAAATTCTTTGTGGTTAGCTTGACAATTGTTGTCAAGAGACTGGATCCCCATTTCGACCTTAAGAGAGATACGCTCCGCAACCATTCTCTCTCGTGTTTCCAAGCGTTCAATCCTTTTCATCCGGGACTGCGGTCCAGGTATATCTTTTGGCTGCGGTTGAGTTGGCTTAACCGCAACAAGGATTTGATCGACCTTGGCTTGAAGACTTAGAAACTCTTTTCTTGTAACATCATTCTTCTTCTTCTTCTTCTTCTTCTTCTTCTTCTTCTCTTTGGGTTTAGAGGTCGAATGATGAGAGCCACTAGATTCTTTGTCTTCATCGAACATCATGAGGTCGTCATCAGAAGGATAGGGTTTGTTTACCTCTTGTAATTCAACATCATCAAAACCGAAGATGGGATCAGAACTCAATTTGATTTTGGGTCCTTCACCTTGTGATCCTTCAGCAATGGGAGTGGGAGGAACTTTGGAGACATGTTGGTAAGCAGTGGCTTCCTGAGTCTTGTGGAAGGTTTCAGCCATTTCTGTCATCCAACCTTGAACTTTAAGGATAGTGGCTAAGGTATTAGCATTATTAATGGCATCTGCCCAATACTTAGCCACTGCTTGTATTTCTTGTTCCTTCAGCTACTGTTGTTTGATTTGTTGATCCTTGCGTGCTTGGAATGCCCTTCGAAAAGCGACATACTTCTTTGCTTCAGCCTCATTGGAGGGTTGGTACTTGATCCATGAATCATTAGAATTTTCACCGTCAATTCCTTGAAATCACACCGAGGTGTCCCTCGGGTTCACAGATCCTTTCACATTTGTGCTCACCGTGCCTAAACCACCTGTTACTGATGTAAGCAGAGTAGGATTTCCTGAGCTTCCTTTGTCTCCTTGACCCGTGGTCAAGTTTGGCCTCGACTCAGTTCTCGCATGGGCGGAAGAAGTGCCCTGCATTTGGGAATGTGTTTGTAGTGTTTGAGTCACATTCAAGAGGATGGAGTTTAACTCCTCAGAAGAAAAAAATACGTAGTCGGGAAGCTCTGGAGACTTTAGGGTGAGAACCAGAATTATCCCCTTGGCATTGAACTGGGGGAGGGGGGAGTCTCTTTGTTGTTGTGAATCAGAATTACTTTCTGAGTCTGAAAGAAAGAAGATGGTAGTTTCGAATGCATGTGCAGGCATCCTAATGACTACCGGAGCCTGTAGAGAGGCTGAGGTATCAGTCCGGTCATGCATTTGGCTAGAAGGATCATGTTTGCGTTTCTTGAGGATTGATATGGGTTGGTTATCCTCATCTGAATCACTGCTAGAGTCATGATGACTTGGTTCCACCGTAGTGATTACTGGTGGAGTTTTCCTTTTCTTGGAGGGCTTGGAAGCATCCTTTTTAAGAGTTCCTTGTTTCTTGGTGTTGCGGGGGCCATTAAGAGCAGAAACTTTGTGCTTGCGTCTTTGGATTTGAGAAATGTTGGAGAGAGTTGTGGAGGAAGGGACTGCGGTACCTTCAGGGTTAACAACTTCGGATGGAAGAGGCGGGGTAGGAAGGTATGGGTCAATACCTTCCGTAGCCTCAATGTGGTCTGAGACATCAATAATCTCAAGACCCAGAGTAGACAGAATACAGGCATGAAGTCTGCGGATTGGGCCAAAAACTGATTGATCAGAAGAAGGATTGTACCTTTTGAGGTCCTTGGTGACAAAGAAGTTGATGTCACTGCCCATGTCTATCCCAGCATCCGCATGTATGTCTAAAATGCAGAGGGACCAGAATCTAGCAAAGGTAAGTTCGGTTGGGTTCTACCTTGGGCTCTCTTTGGGAATGTATTGTAGAAAATCATCCCAAAGGATCTTTCCATAGTTCACATCGTGGCCTGTGAATATGCTCCATACCAGTTCCATTAGCTTGAGACCCATCGTGGCCTGTGACTATGGATGACAAAGTGGCACATGAATTGCCAGACCACATGCAATTGGTTCTTCTTGAATTCACTAATTCCTTTGATCTTTTTCTGATAACCCATCTGGTAGAGTGCCGAAGTGATGTCCGCCATTGATGGGGTGAAAATCTTGATGGAGGGATGAACAAGGAGGTTAATGGCGGTGAGGAATTTTTCTTTGGACAGAATAACCAAAGAATCATTGATTAGGTTTAGATGAACTTCTTGGGGTTATCAAGTGGGAGATAGGCGGAGAAGGCACATTTGAAGAGGGTTGAAATTGGGACAACATTTGTGAAAGCATTGAATGGACCAAACAAAGGGTGATTTTCAAGAACTTGATCATAAGTTTTATGGGAGCATTCTAAGAAGGTTATTCTTTGAAGATGGCTAGGAAATTGCTTGAAGCAATTGTGGGAGAGTTTGAACCAATTGGGTTCACTAATCCAGAGGCCTTGGATTGTTTCTTTGAGACACCGGATTTCGCCATTGTTATGAGTTTAGGAAAGCTTGAAGAATGTAGAAGAGGATGGAAGGTTTAGAGAGCGTAAAATTTTCTTTGTAGAGAAGAAAGGGGTTTTATAGTGACTCAATGAAGCGGGAAACGTTTGTTGACCTAGGTGAATTTGGGTAAAAACTTTTAGGTTTATAGTTGAATTAGCGTTTTTAATCTCAGCCACATATTGACAAAAGAGGGATAAAGTTTGAATTTGGGATTAACTAGAAAAGGTCTCTGCATTTAATGAAATGTCCGATTTTGTATCACGTCTGGTGAACGTGTGGTGGGGGAGAGATTAATATGTTGGATAAAGGAGAAGTTGTAACGGATGTGATGGTTTGGGGGTAATAGGAAAAGACATATTAAAAGGATTTGATTTGGAAAATCTTTATTTTGTCATCATACCTAAAATAGGTCTGACACAAGGTTTAGACGAAAAAGAATATGACAGTTTCCCAAGGAATGTTTTTTTTTATTTAATGAAGAATCATTAAATAGCACACCATGTTTTTTTTGTTTTTCAAAAGAATGAACAATTTGAAAATCAATTAATGTGACTGCGGATGGACACATCATATTGGATGGCATCTTTGGCATTGCGGATAACTGCAGTAGGAGAAACTGAGAAGAGCATTTGTACAAAAAGTTAGTAATAACAAGCAAGAAAGGCCCGTGAAAGACAGATATAATATATGGTAGCGGTACACAGACTGCGATACACAGGATATAGCAAAACCATCTATTACGAATGACTTTCAGTTAGGACCACAATGAAGACCAAGAAGGTCTGTGGTACCTATCAATTCAAGAAGAATTGAGGGTCTGGATTCATCATCCCTAACATTTGTAAGAACGCATTGAGTTTGGTAGAGTCAAGTGCTTTAGTAAATACATCAGCAATCTCTTCATGAGTAGGGACAAAGATGAGTTCAATATTACCTTTCAGAATGTGGTCTTTGATGAAGTGATACTGTAGTTCAATATGTTTCGTCTTGGAGTGCTGAATAGGATTATGAGAAATCGCTATGGCACTTTTAGAATCACAGTAGATTGGTATCCGCAACATTCAATATCCGTAGTCTAACATATGTGTCTTCATCCATAGGGCTTGAGAACAACAGATGGCTGCGGCCACATATTCAGCTTCTGCGGTAGACAATGAAGCACAATTTTGTTTTCTTGAGGACCAGCTGACGAGTCTACCTCCTAAAAATTGACATCCACCATAGGTACTCTTTTAATCAAGTTTGCATCCGACATGATCCGCATCGGTAAATGCTTGAAGACTGAAATCATTCCTTGCGGGATACCATAGACCAAGAGATTTGCTTCCTTTTAGGTACCAGAGAATTTGTTTGGCTGCGGTCATATGTGACACTTTTGGGTCAGCCTGATACCTTTCACATACACGAGTTACAAAGACAATGTCCGGTCGGCTTGCGGTGAGGCACATAAGAGAGCCAATGATACATCTATAAGTCTTGTGATCCACATATTCGCCAGAGGGATCAACATAGATCTTATAACCGAAGGCCATAGGGACCTTAGCTGAGGAACAATTATTCATAGAGTATTTCTTCAATAATTCAGAGGTGTATTTCTCTTGATGAATGAATATCCCTTGCTGAATTTGTTTGATTTGAAGACCTAGATAGAAATTAATCTCTCTATTCATGCTCATTTGGAATTTGTTTATCATGAGCTTAGCAAATTCATCCACCATTCCATGATCAATCAATCCAAAGATGATATCATCCACGTATATTTGTACAAGCATAAGGTGGTCACCATTTTCTTTTCTAAATAACGTGGGATCAATCACACCTCTTTTGTAACCTGAAGAGACTAGAAATTCAAAGAGAGTCTCATACCAAGCTCTAGGGGCTTGCTTCAGACCATAGATTGCCTTATGAAGCTTGAAGCAGTGGTCAGGGAATTCAATACTTTTAAAGCCAGGAGGTTGCTGAAGATAAACCTCTTCTTTCAATTCCCCATTGAGAAAAAGACTCTTAATGTCCATGAATGAACCTTGGATCAAACGATTTATCAAACAATGACTATCAATAAGAACAATGAAGTTTCACAAAGAACCTTCACTAAGAATGATAATCTCACAAAGAGATTATAGTTTGCACAAAGCGGCTATTAGGGTTTGTGAAAGACAACGTCTCACAAACTTGTACAAAAAGACTATATAGAACTATTATAGACAATCCCTACAAATCAGGGATATTCCAGCTAACTAATAAACGATAACTATGGAAACAAGATAAATACTAAATCTGTTACAAAATATTGAATATAAAAATATACACTGAACAACTTGTATGCTGATGCTGATGCTGATGCTGGATTACGTGCTGCTGCTGAGTTATCAGTTTCAAACATCATCATATTATAAGGTCCGACCTTACAATCTCCCCCAATATGATGATGTTCAAAAAAACAACTATACTAGAACACCTCTGGACATAAATTCTTCATACTCAGCTTCAGCTTCTACTTTCACTGGCCAGTAAGGACTATCCAGCAGCTCCTGTCTTCTATTCAGTAACTCTATAGCAATCAGTATGTGAAACTCTCCAGAGAGATCTTGATGACTCATGCACATTTGTCTTAAACCAACAAGATGTTCTGTTGGAGCTCTTGGAATTTCTGTAGTGCGCTGAAAACACATTTTCTGTTTTTATCAAAGATAAAACATTCCATGTTCAGGAACAGAGATGAACTTATGTTGAACCGGCTCAACACCGATAGGAAGAGAGTTGTTTATTCCTTCAGCACCAAAATTTAGAATCAATACATCTTCACTATCAACTTGAAATCTAGTTCTTATGATTCTTGGAACTGAGAAACTTGGGCCTTGCTGCTGAGGACGTTGTGTAGGAACAAGATCCAAACGCTGAACTTTCTTAATCAGTAAATGAAGAGCACAGGTTAGTTCTGAAGAGATAGATGAAGGTTGCTTGGATGCTAATTTGAGCAATTCCATCCATTTATAGTATCCGTATCTGATCAGCTCATCTCTCTTGACAACTTTAGTGTACGGATGTTGAAGACCTTGATGAGTGATCAGCAAAGTAAGAATTTTCTCGTTACAAGGTTTTGAGGCTTTAACTTTGATGATCTTATCACTGCTCACTCTTCGTTTAAGAACATCTTGAAACCTTTTGCGATCTATCTTGTCGAGAACACTATCAGTCCTTGACTTACTGCTACTGGGAGGAGGCTGTGAAGATTTAGATTTGGACTGATATTCTAAAAAATTTTGCATTTGAGCTTCAAAGGATCCTTTGGCCTGAAGTTTATGCTGAATGAGGGATTCATCAGCTTAAGCAATATTCTTTAGAAGCTGAGCTTTATTGGCTTCATCAAGAATTTGATTAACTTGATTAGGAGACATGTTCCATTCAGCTGCCAAATTGGATATGCTGACAATGGACTTAGGTTTCTTGTTGGGAAGAGAAGTATCAGTATGTGAAACAGCCAATTCAGTATCTGCTGCCTTGCGATTGCGAGATAGAGGTTGAAGATCCTCGCTAGCTACATCTGAGTCTTCTCCTTGAACTGGCACAATGGGATCAATGAAGTTCATGTCTAGCATCTGACACTCATCATCATGGTCATCTTCATCATTATCTGAGGCTTTTCCTTGAATTGGAACAGTGGGATCAATGAAGTTCATGTCCAGCATCTGACACTCATCATCATGTTCATCCTCATCATCATGCTCACTATCTTCAGCAAGCTTTTAAGTATCTGCTAGTCTATCAGACTCGTCAGTAGGCTTTTCAGTTTCTACTATTTTATCAGACTCATGCACAGGCTGTGGTGGCTCGGTCTGGTTTAAAATGTTATCTTCAGATCCAAGCTCGACAGAATCAGTTTCACCCCCTTTTTGATCATCATCATGGATTGGGCCAGGGAAGGAGTTGACAAAAGAACTCCCTTCAGTTGGTGGACATCAGCCTCAATTCGTAGAAGACGCTGACTCATGTCTCGATTCAGTGTAAGAAGCTCATTAAATGCTGAGTCCGGGATTTGAATGAACTGAGTACTTGGAAGTTCTTGTGAGCGATGCTGCTCCCCCTGAGAAGGTTGCTCCCCCTGAGATGGTTGCTCCCCTTGAGCTGAGTGAACCCTTTCAGTGACAGAAAGAGTACGATGAGAAAGTTGAGGGGAGAGATGACCACCGTCCTGCATTTCACCTTGTTGATCAGCATGAATTTCGTTGTTACCATCAGCTCCTTCATCAGTATCAACGGTTAGTGAAGGAACAGTATATGGATTTGCGATCCATTCTCTCATTCGATCAGAGATGCCGATATCATTTGCCAATGGATCATCCTGATACATTCGTACTGACATGCGTGGGCATTGGATGGGGTTTCCAGAGTGGGAGTAGTAGGCTTCAACAAAAAAATTATCCAGGACAAGAGCAATCCAGCGTGGAAAGGGGACATGATCAGCACGTACATTGGCACGAAGAAGTTGGACAAGATGATCAAAAAAGAAATCCCCATAATCAAGACGTTTGTTGAGAAGAAGGGAACAAACAACTTGTTGCTCATAAGTACTCAGTTGATCACCGCTGCAAGATTTGTGACCCACACATTTGCACAGTGCCCCGGTGAAGAACTTCCATCCTGGAGTCATACATTGACGCATAATAAGAGCTGATCGAGCACCAGCCTTCGAGTGATCATAGCCCAGTTGATCAAAGAGGCATCGACAGCATTCAATAGTTGGAAGCTCAGAGAATGGTTCAAAAATTGGTAACCTGAGCGCAACACTGAGGAGATCAGTGGTGATAAAAACTGAGCATTGGCCACGCCCAATAGTCCCGGAGATGACGTTGTTTTCATCATTAACCGTTGCGGTGTAGTAGAACTCACATACTTGTTCGGGAAAGAACTCTGATGGAACCTCACTGATAGTGTATCGAAGTCGGCAGGAGACTAAGAAATTGACAAAATCATCAAGTCCAAGACCACGATGAACATCTGGTATATCATGGTTGAAAACGACATTTGTGGCTTTGATGTATATAGGAAGAGGGGGAGAGTTTGGAGTTGAGACGACTCTTCTTGAAGTGGAGGAGAAAGTGAACAATGATGCCTCCATTGAAGAGAGTTAGGATTCTAGGTTGTTTTTTAAGGGAGAGAGAGAAGTTTGAATGATGGGAGGAAGGTTTGGGAGAGAGGTGAAAAGGTTTAAATATGGGATTAAACGGTTAAAAAAGGTAATGATTATCTTTATCGAAAATAACTGTGTATCTTGACAGACTGTCAAATCAAAAAGAAATAGCCGTTGGGTAAAAAGAGTCGTTGTACTGAAGAGGAAACTACAATCAGTGTCTGCGGAAGCGCTGAGAACATTGTCACGAAAAGTTACATGCTGAAAGATAGTTCATCGTCAATTCAAGGTACAACTTGCTTGTTTAAGTTTAGCAAGGTGATTGGTGCGTGTGATAGATATTGGTTTAATTATCTAACCATCGGCACAGACTGTCGAGTCTTTATCAGTGAGTGGTATTTCTTACTGAATCATTAGACACTGAGTGAGAAGAAGGTGAGGATAGGATTGTTGCGTGTGATAGACCTTGGTGTTTTGGTCTAACCATCGACAAAGACTGTCAGATTCTCATCAGCATGTGTTTTGTCACACTGAATCACAGAATTAGTGTAAGATTGGTAAGAGGGGATAGTTGCGTGTGATAGAGCTTGGTGTTTTGTCTAACCATCGGCAAAGACCGTTAGATTCTCATCAGTATGTGTTTTATCACACTGAATCACAGAATCAGTGTAAGATTGCTAAGAGGGGATAGTTGCGTGTGATAGAACTTGGTGTTTTGTCTAACCATCGGCAAAGAGTTTCAAGTTGTTATCAGCGTATGGTTTAATACAGTGAATCATTCAACTTTAGTTTAGAAGATTTGTAGAAGAGATAAAGATAAGAAATCTTACAATGTACTCAGCATGCTAAACATCATCAGCAAAAAACATTAGTTTATAAGACAATAGCAAACATTAGTAAAACATTTTCAATCCAGAGTGATCATTTCAAGTTCGCCAATAATGTGAGCATTAGTTTGAGTATCCAGGGCCTTGGTGAAAATATCAGCTAGTTGATCTGAAGTCTTGACATGTTTTAGAACAATCTTGCCCTTCTCAACATTGTCTCTGATGAAGTGATGTCTGATCTTGATATTCTTTGTCTTTGAGTGTTGAACAGGATTATGTGTGATCTGAATGGCACCGGTGTTATCACAGTATATAGGAGTCTTTATGAATTTAAGCCCATAGTCTAAAAGTTGATTTTGAATCCATAAGATTTGAGCACAACATCTCCCAGCTGCAACATACTCAGCTTCTGCAGTGGAGATAGCTACTGAGGTTTGTTTCTTGCTGGACCAACTGATTAGTCGATTTCTAAGGAAATGACATCCACCTGACGTGCTCTTTTTGTCTAAGTTGCATCCTGCATAGTCGGAATCAGTGTATCCAAATAGTTCAAGCGCTGAGTCACGAGGGTACCACAGTGCCAAGTTCTGAGTGGCCTTTAAATATCGAAAGATGCGTTTGACTGCAATGAGATGAGACTCCTTGGGATTAGCTTGGAATCTAGCACAGAGAATGGTTCCAAACATGATATCAGGGTGACTTGCAATGAGGTAGAGAAGAGATCCAATCATTCCACGATAAAGAGAGTGATTAACATCAGTGCCGGTGGGATCAGCGTGTAGCTTATCAGTCTTGGACACCGGAGTAGAAGCTGGTTTGCAGTCGCTGAGAGAGTACTTAACTAGCATGTCTGCAATATATTTACTTTGACAAATTGAGATACCTGATTTTTGTTGTTGAACCCCAAGACCTAAGAAGAAAGTCATCTTCCCCATCATGCTCATTTCGAACCTTTGAGACATGATCTCAGTGAATTCTTTTCTCAGCTTCTCATTTGGAGATCTAAAGATGATATCATCGACATAGATTTGAACAAGAATCATTTATGAGCCTTTCCTTTTTATGAAGAGAGTATTGTCAATTGCTCCTCTTCTGTAGCCATTTTCAAGAAGATATGATGTCAGTGTCTCATACCACGCCCTAGGAGCTTGCTTCAGTCCATATACAACTTTATCTAGTCTGTACACATAGTCAGGGTGCTCTTTGTCTTCAAAGCTTGGGGGTTGTTTGAGAAATACTTCTTCTTGTAACACACCATGAAGAAATGCCATTTTGACATCCATTTGGTAGACAATGAAGTTCATGTATGAGGCATATGCAAGAAACAGTCTGATTGCTTCAATGCGGGCAACTGGAGCAAAAGTCTCCCCGTAGTCGATGGATTCAATTTGAGTGAACCCCTGAGCAACAAGTCTTGCTTTGTTGCGAATAATAATACCATCTTTATCAACCTTGTTGCGGTAGACCCAACGTGTTCCGGTGATGGTCTTTCCTGATGGTCTGGGAACAAGGGTCCAAACCTTGTGCCTTTCAAACTTGTTCAACTTGTCTTGCATGGCTTTAATCCAGTCAGCATCTTAAAGAGCTGAGTGTATCTTGTTAGGTAAAATCATTGAAACGAAATTAACATACATGAAAAAATTATTAGATACACGAGATCTGGTTCGGACACCATCATGAAGATTCCCAATAATTTGATCAACAGGGTGATCTCGATGTCCAGAAGCTGATTCCAATGGATTTGACACTGAAGTGTTATTGCTGAAAGGAACATCAGTTGCAGGAGAATCTTCAGTCTCAAGGGTTTCATCAGCATCGGACAAATGAGTTGTCGAGCTGACCGCAGTATCTTGATTTATAGAATTTAGATCTGGAAAGATAGGATCAGTAATAATAGCTTCTTCTTCAGTATGAAAAACTTCATCATATGGGCAAGAGAGAAGCTCTTGAAAGATAGAGGAGGAATGAGCTACTTTTTTCATCAGTGTATGATTCTTCATCAAACTTTACATGAATGGATTCTTCAATGCACTGCATGTTCACATGAAAAACACGAAAAGCCTTTGAAATAGATGAATATCCAACAAAAATACCTTTGTCAGCTTTAGGCTCAAATTTTGATCTGGGATCACGCTGATTAAGAATATAACAAATGCATCCAACCACGTGAAAGAAGGATACATTCGGCTTTCGACCTTTCAGCATCTCATATGGTGTCTTCTTGTGAACCCTGTGAATTAGAGATCGATTATGAGTATAACATGTTGTATTAATAGCTTCAACCCAAAACGTCATAGGAAGACCAGCATGAATCATTAAGGTCCTTCCTGCCTCAATTAGTGTTCAATTTCTTCATTCAGCAACTCCGTTTTGTTGAGGTGTGCGAGGAGCTGAAAAGTTCTGCCTAATGCCTTTATAATCACAAAATTCTTCAAGAGTTGAATTCCGGAACTCAGTGCCATGATCACTCCTTAGCTGCTTAACTTTGAGACCATTTAGTGTCTCGTTTTGACGAATCAGGGAGATGATTTCCTGTGTAGCATGACTTTTCTTCTTCAAGAAAACCACCCATGTAAATCGAGTAAACTCATCCACAACCACCAGAGTATACTTGTTTCCTCCTTGGGAACGAACAGGAATAGGTCCAAACAAGTCCATGTGTAGTAAATGAAGAGGAACAGATATGCTAGAACATGACTTGGGTTTGAATGACGACTTGGTTTGTTTTCCGTGTTCATACGCTGAGCACATCTTATCTTTGACAAAGCTGAGTTTTGGGAGACCTCTAACTAGATCTTGATTGGATATTTTAGATAGATTCTTAAAGTTCAAATGAGAGAACCTTTTGTGCCAAATCCAGTTGAGATTGGTTTGAGACTTTGTAAAGAAACATTACATCAGCGCCTTGTCACTTGAGAACATGTCAAGAACATATATATCATCTTTTCTACCTGCTGAGAGTACAATGTTCTTGTCAGTGTTGACGACTCTTCCTTCCTTCTTTGTAAAATGATCTTCATAATCAGCATCACACAATTGGCTTATTGAGATGAGATTGTGTTTGAGACCCTTTACATATGAAACATTCTGAAACACCACATTATTGCACTTGAGGTTTCCATATCCTTTAGTAAACCCCTTTGCACTGTCTTCATATGTTACTGCATGACCAGTTTTCTTGACATAGTCTTCCAGGAGAGACTTGGATCCTGTCATATGTCTTGAGCAACCGCTGTCTAAGTACCAAAGATGCTCCTGACCCTACAGTACTGAAAAACTAGTTAGAACACACTGACCCATTGTAAGATGGGTCATTCACAAAGTTATTTGACAATATATTATAGCACTCTTTAGGAAGACAGTTTAAAGAATTTGATTTAAGATTCCATCTTTCATTTCTAACTTTGATGTTATCAGCTCTTAATGATGTTTTATCAAACTTGCATTCACTGATTTTGTGAGTGGTGTCACCACATCTGTAGCAAACTCTAGTACCAAAGTTATTCTTGGTAAGCACATATCTAGATTTAACATATTTGGATTTGAAAGATTCACCAAGTGAACTTTGAGTCCTTATATTTGACATTGAATTACTACAGAATTCAGTGTCAGAAGAACTATGATCAGTGATGGATAATGAGCTGTCAACAGTATCAGATTTAGACTTATGTACTGAAACACTACAATCAGGATAATGTTTAAGTTGTTCATGAACAGCATGAAACACTCCGTTTGAGATAGGAAATGCGATAATATTTTCAGTGAGAGGAGTTGGTCTCTCAAGATGTGCAGGGTAAGAAGTAGGATCAATTCCGGTAATTTCAATATTACACTCAGTAACACCATTAGAATCAGTAACACAGTATTCATCAATGAGACTCTGATTAATAAAAGTGTTGCTGATAAATTTGTTTTTGAAACTATCTTTTAATTCATTCATAGAATAAAATTCAGATTCCTTTTCTTGAGATTTAAAAACTTTTTCAGCTTCAGCAAAATTTCCCCTAAGGATTTTTTCACATGCATGAGGTATTTGAGCAGAAGTAACATAATTAGCATTTTTCTGAGATTTAGCCCAAAGTTTTAAACAGTTTGTTCTTTGTTCAAGAGGTCTTTAACTTTATCAATTTTAGCAGATAGTGAGGAATTTGATAAACTAGTAACTCTTATATTTTCCTGAGTAGTGTCAATAATGTTATTTTTCAAGGATAGTTCAGTTTTAAGAAGATCAATTTAATTCTGCATATCTATTATGATTTGATTCTTCCTAGAATTAAGAACACCCAAATACTCAAACATTTTGATTTTTTTCATTCATTGAATAGGAAACAAAGTTTTGAACCTGATACATTGAAGGAGAATCAGTGTTGTGCTTCCTGGAGTTTTCAACTGCATCAGACATATCAGCATCAAACGAACTGTTGCTGACTTTACATTCATCAGTGTCTTCTATCTTGGTCGTCATACATTTAACTTCATCATCTGATGACTCCTCATCAGTCTTCCATTTTTCTTCTTCAGCGACAAGAACTTTATGTTCCAAGTTCTCTGCTTTTAGTTTCTCAACCAACTTGTTGTACTTCTGCTTCCAGTATTCATCCGAGCTTTGGGTTCTTTGCTTGCATTCTTTTGCAAAATGATCAGTGCTACCACAGTTAAAGCACTGAGCTTTCCCTTTCCTTTCAGTAGCATGTTTCTTGTCAGCATCTGATCTTTTTGAAGATTTCCCACTCATCTTCTTCTGAAACTTTGAGAAATTTCGGCCTGATTTCTGAAAAGTCTTCACAATTAAAGCCGGACTAGCAACAAACTTTTCCAGATCATCAGTCTCACTTTTAGAAGAATTAGTATCTAAATGGTTTTCAGTGTCTAACTCTGACACTTGCTTTTTGTTTGAGAATAATGCCACTGATGACTCACGCTGAGCATCCTTCATCAGCTCCTTTCTCTGAAGCTTGGATTCCTCATAGTATCGAAGGTTTCCATAGAGACTTTGTAAGTCCATTGTGTCGATCCTCTCACTATTTTTCAGCACATCAACATGATTCTCCCAACCTGCACCCAGAGAATCCAAAAACTTCTGCACTACAACAGTTCGATGCTTCAACTTATCTAGTCTCCGCAGATCATTAACAAGAGTATTAAACACGTTAAAGGTTTGAGTCAAGGTTTCACTTTTCTTTGCAAAAAAATGTTCATACCTTCTGTTTAGATCATTTATTTGAGTAGCCTTGACTTCTTCAGTGCCTTCAAAAGATACAGTCAGCGTGTCCATCATTTCTTTTGCTGAGATGCAGTTCTGAACCAGCCCAAAGATATTGTAAGGCAAAGCATAGCTGATTGCAGCCCGAGCGCGAACATCGAGACCATTCTTTCTTTTGTCATCTGCTGTCCAGTTTTCCCTAGGTGTTTTCTTCATGACACCATTAGGAACATTGTTTTTCAAGGGTTGATACATCGGAACATATGGACCTTTTTCGATGATGTCCAACATGTCTTCATCTATAGATTCTAATGCATAGAGAGCCTTTATTTTCCACATAGCAAAATTGGTTTCATCAAACGAAGGAATTTTACCAGAAGGATGATTTGATGAGTTTAAAGAGGAAGATGATGAATCCATTTGTTTGATAAAAGAAACCCGCTCTGATACCAATTGAAAGAACCTTGGATCAAACGATTTATCAAACAATGACTATCAATAAGAACAATGAAGTTTCACAAAGAACTTTCACTAAGAATGATAATCTCACAAAGATATTATAGTTTGCACAAAGTGGCTATTAGGGTTTGTGAAAGACAACGTCTCACAAACTTGTACAAAAAGACTATATAGAACTATTATAGACAATCCCTACAAATCAGGGATATGCCAGCTAACTAATAAACGATAACTATGGAAACAAGATAAATACTAAATCTGTTACAAAATATTGAATATAAAAATATACATTGAACAACTTGTATGCTGACGCTGATGTTGACGCTGGATTACGTGCTGATGCTAAGTGATCAGTTTCAAACATCATCATATTATAAGGTTCGACCTTACAGTCCATTTGGTGTACCTTGATGTGTTTGTGGGCAGCATATGCTAAAAAGATTCGGATGGCTTCCATTCGAGCCACCGGAACATATGTTTCATCGTAGTCAACGCCTTCAAGTTGACTGTACCCCTTTGTAACTAGTCTTGCCTTATTTCTGATAACTGCACCAGATTCGTCTAACTTGTTCTTGAACACCCATCTTGTTCCAACAATTGTATGGCCTTGAGGTATGGGAACGAGTTGCCACACTTTGTTCCTTTTGAATTCTTACAGTTCTTATTGCATTGCAGAAATCCAATCAGGTTCCAATACTGCTTCTTTGATCGATTGTGGCTCGACTGCGGACATAAATGTTGCGTAGTGATAATGATCAGATAAATCCTTGGCAGATCGAGTTTGGAAACCTGTGGATGGGTTGCCAATAATTTGACCTGGTGGGCGGTCGTTTGTCCATACATGTAGACGAGGCATCAGATGATCAGCAACTACTGTAGAGGGAATGTCTTCAATATCAGAGGTTTCTTTGGTTGGTGATGGCAGTTCCCCGTGGATTTGAGAACATCCTGCGGAGTCATCTTGGCTTGTTGGAGAGAGAATGAAATTTTCTTGAGCGGTTTGGATAGGTTCCCCCTGGATTGATGATGGGAGTTCCTCTGGAGCCTGAGAAGGTTCCCCCTGGACTGCTGATGGCAGAGTGATGATCCTTGAATCGGTTCTAGTGTTAATGTTCTCTATGAGTTCGTCATTCGAATCCGAAGATATGTTTGATGGTAATGATTTTTCTACGGATAGGAACTTGAGTATCATCAAGTACTGGAACCTTAATGGTTGTTTCTTGATCCGGAGTAGAGCTTTCCCCCTCAACCGGAGAGGTGAAAGTTTTGAGAGATGCTACTTCAGATAGAGATGGACCAGAAACGTCAGCGTGTTGTTGTTGAGAAGCCGGTAACACGGGAACTTCAGATAGTTTTGTCGTTTCAACAGGGTCGAAAAGATCATCATAATTGACTTCGACTAAATTTGGAGGACCTGAAGAAGCAGGAATGTCACTTTCCAAGATTGTGGTGGTTTCAGTAGATGGAGGAGCATTGCGGATGTAAGAGTCATCAAATTTCACATCGAAGCTTTCAATGATTAGCCTTGTACGTTTGATGAGTACTTGGTAAGCAACCTTGTTCATAGAGTAGCCAAGAAAGATGCCTTCATCAGACTTCGGTGCAAATTTGTTGAGTTGATCTCTGTTGTTGATCACAAAACATCTACACCCAAAGATATGAAAGAAGCGAACATTTGGTTTGCGGTTGTTGAGGCCCTCATATGGTGTTTTATTGAGGCGTTTGCACACAATGCTTCGGTTTTGAATAAATCATGTGGTTGCTACAACTTCAGCCCATAAGTAAAGAGGAAGGTGTGCGAAGTTGAGCATGGATCTGGCTGCTTCGACTAGTGTACGGTTCCTTCTCTTTACTACTCCATTTTGTTGGGGTGTATACGGAGCTAAAAAGTTGTGAGAGATACCTTTAGACACCAAGAAGTTGTTGAGAGGGTGATTAGTGAATTCAGTTCCATTATCATTGTGGATGCGTCTTATTGGCAGCTTGATCTGAAGTTCTATTTCTTTGATGAAGTTGATGAGAGTTTACGGTGTTTTGTATTTGAGTTTGAGGAAGAAAACCCAAGTGAATCGAGTGAAGTCATATACTATAACCAGTATATAATTTTTATGATGGAGACTGGCTACGGTTGATGGACCATAGAGATCAATGTGCAGAAGCTCAAGTGGTTTAGATATTGAAGAGTCAATCACCATGGGGTGACTTGCTTTGGACTGCTTACCACATTCACAAGCAGGACATAGAGTGTCATTGTTGAACTTGAGAATATGTAGTCTTTTGACCAACTCTCAAGTGACCAAGGTGTTGATGTATCTGAAATTGAGATGAGCGAGCTTGTAGTGCCATAGCCAGCTGACGGATACAACTTTGGAAAGGAAGCACAGCTGCGGTTTGCCAATGATGAGAGAGACATCCATAGGATACATCGCACCCTCAGATCATGACTTGATCAAGCAGGTGCTCCTATCACTTGTCATTACGTAACATAATTGATCATCGAATTCAACTCGATGGCCTGCCTTACATAGTTGGCCAACACTGATACGATTGTGTTTGAGGCTTTCTACATAAGCCACCTTTTGAATTGAGAAGTTCCCCGTAGTGAGTACATCGTAACCTCGAATGATTCCATTCGAATTGTTGTCGAATGTAACATTTCCACCATTGCAAATAGGCCTGAAATCCCGAAGGTATTCTAACCTTCCGGTCAAGTGCAAGGAGCAGGCACTGTCAAATAACCATTCATCTTCTTGTTCCTCCTTGCACAAAGCCCGAGAATTACACTGTTAGTTTAGGCATCCAAACTAGTTTAGAGCCTGGAGCAACAGGTGAGTTTCTAAGTGATGTATGGACATAGGTTGTAGGGACTGGTTTCGTGTCAACTTTTAAACCTAGTCCTGGGTGTTTGTGAAATTTTGTAGTGTTGTGTGCTTTTGTAAAGTTACGAGGTTTCTGATTTTGACAACTACACTGACACTCATAGGTTGAGATTTTGTCTTTTGTTTTGACTCCACGTTTGGTCATCGGTCTAAAGGAAGATTTTTTTGGCTTTTGACTAGACCGAGGTTGAAAAGATTTGACATGAGTGTTGTTAGTTTTCTGGAAAGTTTGTTTTGAAAAAGGTTTAGCACGTGTAGATCTTTGTGTCCTTTTTGTTGGATTTGGTACAATACCCTTCCACTTGTTAAAATTTTGACGTGACTTTAAATGTGTTGGAGTGGGTAAAATACATTTCCATTTCGGATCATCTGAGGAATAGATTTGAAAAGCACTGTTTTGAAAAGACTTTGCACTCTTTTGAATAGAGTCAGATGAATTAGGAATGACTATTGAAACTTTACATTCCTTTTTGGATGTTTTCTTGGGAGTAGGGTTTTTTGAAAAATAGTGAGAGAAAACAATTTTTTCTAGACTTTTGGATTTTTGAGATCTAACATGACTTTTGTTTTTTGAAAGCATTTGTCTATTTGTCCCTCAGGAGCGAGTTTCTTCTTTAAAAGCCTTTTTAGCTAAGGATTTTGGTGAACCATAGTTTCTGTTATTCAACTGCGGTTTCCTAGAATCCTTTGAAATTTTGTGAAAACGTGGGCTTGAGTCATCAGAACTGGAAGATTTTGGGATTTGAGAACATTGACCCACTTCAAAGTTTTCTATGGGTAATTCATGATGAATTGTTTGAAGGGTGGCAGAACTTTTCTTCGAAGACTGCGGTAGGGATGACTTGACTACCGCAGAGTAAGTCTGAGTTGGGAATTCATTGGGACTTTTGTGGTACTTTTGACTACAGTGAGGAACACTGCGGTCTGAGGACAAGGATGGAAAATCTTTTGAGACTTCAGTGTCCTCAATGACAATTTCTTCATCAACTACGGATGAGTATTGAGAATTTGGGTAACTAGTGCCATAGATAGGAAATTGATCACCTGTGTGATCCGAAACCTCAGGCACAATTTCCTCAATGACACAATTGTTACTTAGACTATGCAGTCTACCGAAGTTAGTTTTGATATCTTCGGGAAGGGTCTTGTAATTGACTGGGAAATGAAATTCTTGGTCTGGAGGGAGATACAGTCTATCTTTATTGAACCAGGGTGAGGAATCCATTCGACCAACCCCAATTGTATGTGTTGTCCACAGTTCCATTATTTACCAAATTTTCAATAGCTTCACTTTCATTGAACAATTTTTTGATTAAAAGATTTAAGCGTACAATTTCATTCTGAGCTAAATCTCTCTGGTTCAAAGCTATTTCTAATTGGGTTTCACTTAACATCCTTGCATCTTTTTCTAACTCTAGATCTCTTTCTAGCATAGCCATTTTGAGTCTTTTGTTGTTCAGTCGTCCTCTCACATGGAACATCTCCTGGGACGCAATGTTCTTCTCATCTAAGGCTTTGTTATAGTCTGTAAGGACGGCAATACATGTGTCATTAAGATTATATATGTAAGGTTGACAATCATGCATGCTACAGTTTAGAGTTTGGATCATGAGTTTTACCTGTTCAACGATGCTTAGAGTTCCATCCTTTGCCATGTAGTAGTAGTTTTTGTCCATCTTTGTAGACCCATCTATTGGGTTTTGAGCATTCTAACACTTCCTAAGTGTACATGCATCCCTAATAAACCTTGGATCTATGTTTGTCTAAGATACATGCAAATAATTATTTTTCCAAGGTTTATATCCTAACTAGCATGGCATGGGGAACATGAATCAAATAAAGCTAGTAAAAATACTTACCTTGTAGTAGTAGTTGATTGCTTGGAGTTTTAGAGCCTAGCACCAATAGTGTGAATGCCTCAAATGGAAATCACAAATCACCACAAACTTGGAACTTTGAGAGAATAGTCACTACTATCTTGAAATCGGCCCTCACCTCAACAAGTTTCAATTATTGTGATTTCAAGAACCAAAGCCTCATTTATATAGTGTGGTGGATTAGGGTTACATCCATGTAAACCCTAATACCCATGTCTCTTCATTTCCATGAGATCCATGGGTTAAAGCTCCATGGAGTATCCATGGACTTTTCCATGCAAGCCTAGCCCATTCCAAATAAGCATTAGCCCACACTATATAAATATAGAAGCCCATATTTAATTAGTAATATCTTTGATCTCTAAATTAATCCTAGATTAATTATAGATCAATACTAATTAAATAATATGATCTTATATTAATATATTAGAACTTATAATATATTAATAAATCATAACTTGTACTATTCTCAAGTATTATCCATAAATTGTTCGGGTGAAGTGCAACCCAAATGGACCATGTCGGGTTGGTTCAAGCACATACCAAATATAGTTATGGACTTAGACACTATATCCAACAGTCTCCCACTTGGATAAGTATAATAACTATAGTTGCAAGTATGACTTCAGGAACCAACCAGCAATCGTAGCTCTTTAAACTCTGTTGAACTAGAATGCGCCATTTTAGATAAGTGATCATATAATCCTCTGCTCAAGATATCAGCCGGACAAATACATGGAACATGGTCTTACTTATTGTCCAGCATTTGTTTCCCGATTTTCGATTTGTTTGACATAGAACTTAACTGAACACATCAATTTAGTTCTGACCGGGCCCGGTACATAGGTCAAAACACAATCATCGAGGGGCCCAGATATCAGCTTCTAATCCTAGAAGGAACAGATAAACTTCGACTCATATGTTTGTTCTACCACTCATTGAATTATACACAAAGGCACGTTTTATAACATCGAGTTACCAATGTGTTTTCGTACAATCAATGCATAATCAACTCGTAAGTAACAAATCATATCTCTAGGTTTGAAGACTTATATGATATTACCGTCTCACGATCACTCGAGATAAAATTCCATGAAGTGATTCCAGTGAGCATGGGTTGAGTCCAATTCTCAGAACTTATGAGCACTCATGATTATTGTAGCCATGTCCAACACCTTAGACCTCTGCAACCAATCATGACAGTCTTGATTCATACCTACTTCCGACATATGACCGACTGTGGAGGTTTGAATAATATGATATACCAAACATAATTATTCTAGAAGTCAAAACATGCAAAAGAAATATAGTAAACGATCGACAAGAGATAGCAACACTTTACTCATAAATAAAACACCTTTTATTCATCATCTAATGTCAATTACACTTTACAAATTTCATAATTTATCAAACTACTAAAACTTATATCATCCTTCAGCCCTATGCTCCGAGCATGCTGGAGATGCTTAACCCTACTCAGTCCCTTTGTGAGGGGATCTGTTGGGTTCTCATCCGATGATACCCTCTTTGCTACGAGGATTCCTTCTTCTATTCGGTGTCTGATGAAGTGATATTTTCTATCAATGTGTCTGGATCTCCCATGATCTCTTGGTTCCTTGGCTAAGGAAACCGCACTATTACTGTCACCAAAAATCTCCAATGGCTCTTTTATAGCTGGTACAACTCCAAGGTCTCCGATGAAGTTCTTTAGCCATATAGCCTCCTTTGCTGCCTCGCTTGCTGCTATATACTCTGATTCACAAGTGGAATCAGCCACTGTCTCCTGCTTGGAACTCTTCCAAGTGAATGCTCCTCCGTTTAAGGTAAAGACCTAGCCCGACTGAGAGCGGAAATTATCACTATCAGTCTGGAAGCTAGCATCACTATACCCTACAACTCTCAAGTCATCACTCCCACCGAAGGTAAGGACCCAGTCCTTAGTTCTTCGCAGGTACTTGAGGATATTCTTTACCGCAGTCCAGTGTTCCTTGCTAGGGTTCCCTTGATACCTGCTAACCATGCTAAAAGCAAAGGCTACATCTGGTCGAGTACACGTCATAGCATACGTGATCGATCCTACAGCTGAATCGTAAGGTAGTCGACTCATTTATGCTATCTCAGCCTCAATACTAGGGCTTTGTGTCTTACTCAATCTAGCGTTACTCTGAATGGCTAACTCACCTTTCTTGGAGTTATGCATGTTGAATCTTTTCAACACCTTATCCACATAGGTGCTTTGACTAAGTCCAATTAGTCTTTTACTCCTGTTTCTCAAAATCCTTATCCGTAGGATATAGGCAGCTTCACCAAGGTCCTTCATAGCGAAACACTTCCCAATCCAGGACTTTACTTCCTGCAGGGTTGGGATGTCGTTTCCTATGAGTAGTATGTCATCCACATACAATACCAAAAAGCTAACTATACTCCCACTAGCCTTGACATAAACACAAGATTCATCTTCACTCCTAGAAAATCCAAATTCCTTAACCTTTTCATCAAAGCAAATATTCCATCTGCGAGGTGCTTGCTTTAATCCATAAATGGATTTCTCAAGCTTACACACTTTATTAGGGTCCTCATTGCTGACAAAACCTTCTGGATGACTCATGTAAACATCTTCAGTCAACTTTCCATTAAGGAAAGCGGTTTTGACATCCATTTGCGAAATTTCATAGTCATGAAATGCAGCTATGGCTAACATAACCCTAATAGACTTAATCTTGGCTACTGGAGAAAAGGTCTCATCATAATCCACTCTAGGAATTTGAGAGAAGCCCTTTGCAACCAGTCGAGCCTTATAAGTGTGTACATTACCATCCATGTCGGTCTTCTTCTTGAAGATCCATTTGCACCCTACAGTCTTACGACCTGGTACATTCTCAACCAAGTTGCAAACTTGATTGTCATACATGGATTGTATCTCGCTGTCCATATCCTCTTTCCATTTAGCAGACTCGGGGCCTGCCATGGCTTCCTCGTAGCTGTTAGGGTCATCCAGACCTACTAGTTTCCCATCACTAATAAGTGTCTCACCTTCTGCAGTAATATGGAAACCATAGTAATGCTTAGGTGCACTCCTAACTCTCGTGGAACGCCTCAGAGGTACAGATTCGTCAATTGGCTCAACAGGAGTTTCCTCCTCAAGTTGAGGGCTAATGTTTGAAATTCCTTCACCACTTGACTCTTGAATTTCTTCAAGATCAACTTGCCTCCCACTGTCTCCTTGGCTTATAAACACACTCTCTCGAAAGACTCCTCTTCTTGCTACAAAGACCACATTATCACTAGGTCTGTAGAAGAGGTAACCAAAGGATCTTTGTGGGTAGCCGATGAAAATACACCTCTCGCGTCGGGGTTTTAGCTTGTCATGAGTCTCACGTCTCACAAAATCCTCGCAACCCCAAATCTTGATGTGGTCTAGTTTACGTACTTTACCAGTCCACATCTCGTGAGGAGTTTTGGCAACTTTCTTTGTAGGGACTAGATTAAGAATATGGTCGGCAGTCTCTAAGGCATACCCCCAAAATGAGATTGGTAGCGAAGCTCGACTCATCATGGAACGAACCATGTCCAACAAGGTTCGATTACGCCTCTCAGCCACACCATTCAACTGTGGTGTCCTGGGAGGTGTCAATTCTGAGACAATCCCACATTCCCTAAGATAGTCGAGGAACTCTGAACTAAGATACTCACCACCTCGATCGGATCGAAGCATCTTAATGTTCCTGCCCAATTGATTCTCGACTTCCTGTTTAAATTCCTTAAACCTTTCGAAAGTCTCTGACTTATGCTTGATTAAGTAGACATATCCATATCTACTGTAATCATCAGTAAAAGTCAAATAATAACGATTAGCATCCCTTGTGCAATGTTTGAATGGTCCACACACATCCGTGTGTACAAGGTCAAACAAACTTTCACCCCTCTCACAAGAACCTGTGAAGGGTGACTTTGTCATTTTTTCAAGTAAGCATGATTCGCAACTATCATCTGACTTAAGGTTAAACGACTCCAAGACTCCATCCTTTTGGAGTTGGCCTATGCGTTTCATGCTTATATGTCCAAGACGACAATGACATAACGATGCTTTATCCAAGTTATTATTATTAACAGAATCAATAAACAATACATTATTTCCTAGGTAATCAACCACAGATACTGTTTCTGTGTTTCATACACGCCATCACAAGGTAATGCTTTAAAATAAAGAACATTATTAAAGAAAGCATCAATAGAACCAACTTCATTATTAAATGAAAAGGTAAACCCTTGTTTATACAATGCATGAACGGAAATAATATTTCTTTCCATTTCTGGCGAATAACAACATTTATTCAAATCTAAATTTAACCCACTACTTAGAGACAAAGTATAAACTCCAATCTTGGTGACAGGTGCAACTTTCCTATTCCCCATGATTATGTTTATCCTTCCTCGCTCCACATTCTCACTTCTTCTTAGTCCCTGCAAGTCACAACAAATATGAATACCACAACCGGTATCAAGGACCCAAGACTTAGAATGGGGTGAGTTATTAGAAATGATAGTGTAAATACCTGCATGGTTGGGTTTAACTTCCCCATCCTTCACATCTTGCTGGTATTTTGGGCAATTCCGCTTCCAATGTGCCTTTTCATGGCAATAGAAGCATTCAACATCTTTTGGTTCAGAAGAAGGAGTGATGAAACCTTTCTTGGTTCCATTTGAAGAAGAGCCATCAATGGTCCTAACCTTGGTACCCTTCGAAGAACTCTTTCTCTTCTTCCCTCGTCCATTGTCGATTGCCAAGACAGGGGCGGAGTTGGTAGGAGTAGGAGTAACAATCGCTGAAAGACCCCAACTTTCGTATTTTTTTGAAAGACCCAAACTTTCATATTTCACATTATCATTACTCCAAAACATGCTATTTGCATATTCATAAAAGCAATATTTTACATTGATATAAAGGATTTACAAACTATTGGATACAAACTTTCTATTACAAAGTGTTATATATATATATATATATATATATATATATATATATATATATATATATATATATATATTACATAACTACCCAGGATATTGTAATTTATACAAACATAAAAAGTAGTACAAAAGTACTATTACAAACTATTCTACATCTTTCAATAGTATGTAAACATACTATTTATTTATCACCTGCAATTTTTAAACATTGATAGGGTAAGCGGTGACGCTTAGTGAGTTCAAAAATAGATACAATATAATGTTATGCCATATATATATATATATATATATATATATATATATATATATATATATATATATATATATATATATATGTATATATATATATATATATATATATATATATATACTTCAATGTGGCAAAAGCAAAGAGGAACAACAAGAAGTATGTGAGATCATGTGACAAGCGTTCATATCAATCAAAGACATTATTCAAAGATATTCTTTTCAATTCTTGATATACATCAATAAAGCTTTGGCCCAATTGGCATAAAAGACATGCAATTTCTGATTAACATCTTGTTAGATTTCAGGCTTATAGTCCTGTCTAACCATTTTCCAATGCCATAGAATAGAAGTCATTCTCTTACGGAGACATGCTCTACATGGCCAGAGGCTACGTACCAGTACCAATGTGAATCTAAGTCCTTTCATTGATAACATGATCAAAGGTATTACACTTGCTATAAACATAGTGAATAACACGAGAAAATAACTCAGAATGATAATACTGAAAAGCACATAGCACATATAACACATAACATACAATTGTTCCTACATATTGAACTCACCTTGAGTTAACTGGGGGTTAAAATAGTAATTTGGACAACACTTCGGCTTTAAATATGTCTTTCTATGTTGAAAGCCGGGAGTTTATTTGAAAACCGGGCTCTGCGAAGGTAGGGCTTCAAAACCGAAAAGATAAAATTTTCGGGCTTCTCGAGGTCTCGGGACGTGTTTCGGGTGCTAAAATTGATTTCGGGGCTTTAGGGAAAGTTAATATGAAGAAAATATGGAAAGAGGGGCTAAAAGTGTCAAATTTTCAAAGTTAGTTGGCAAGGTTCGCAGGCTCCTTTATATAGGGCCGAGGTTCGGAAGTCGGCTAAGAGGCGAATCTCGGTGGCAGTAGCGGAGCGAAGCAGGTGGCGCTGCAAGTCTGATAGGCGAGGCGTGTCTCGCTCCTGCTGGACCTCGGCTTCGGCGAATCAGGGCAGAACGCGCGTCGGAAGCAAGCAGCGAAGCAGCTCGGTGGCGAAGCGCATGTCGGATCCGGATTGGCTCGCACCTCGGTCCAATCAGCTCACGACACGTGAAGCTTCTCGGTTCGACCACGTCTCCGGTGACACTGCTTCTTCGTGCGAGTGACGTGTCTGGGCACTATTCATGCGAAATTTTTCGATTTTTGTGCCCCGAACTTCTAAAATCCATAACTTTCTCATACGAGCTCCGTTTTTTACGTTCTTTATACGCACGCGTAGCTACAATCACGCTCTACAACTTTCGTTTAGACTTCGTTTGCAAATTTTGTATTTAATTTTAATATTATTATTTTTAACTGACCGGGACAGGAAAATCCGTTAAAAATTCATAACTTCTTCATCCGATATCCGTTTTCGTCAGACTTTTTACCATTGTACTACATATGACAAGACCTTCGATTATCATTTAGGATGTATTGGTAAAATATCGCTCGATCTAAAATTCGAGTTTTTAGATGTCTACTGCTAAGTTGAAACTTTGAAAAATCATAACTTCCTCATATGAAGTCAGATTTTAGCGTTCTTTTTATCGAATTTCTCGGTTTAACAAATACTACGACTTTCATTTAGATTACTAAGGCTAAAAATTAGTTTATCAAAAACTCACTTTTTATGTCATTCGGCGCCGTGCCGGTTTTGTCGCGGATCTTTGGTTGGTCATAACTTCTTCGTTATAACTCGGATTTTGACGAGGTTTTCGCCTACAAATTTCTAACGAGATTCTATACAACATCAAATAATAAAATTTTACTTATTTAAATTTTCATATTTTCGCTAAATTTCACTATTTGGATTTTAATTGGAATCTCATAAGGCTTCCAATATTTTCTGAGTCATTCTAAACATAGTTTTACTTCATTTCTAGTAAAAACCATCTGTTAGAACTCAACCCTCAATTTTACATAATATTTCACAATTTTATTCATTACAAAACACGATTTTAAAACGTGTATGTTACAGATACCTCCTCTTTTTGAGGATTTCGTCCCCGGAATTACATTGATTAAAATAAATGGGGATATTTTGCTTTTATCTCATTCTTATTCTCCCAAGTATAGTTTGGGCCACGATGGTGTTTCCATTTGACAAGCACCAATTCTACTTCTTTATTGCGTAGCTTAGTTGTTCTTTCATTCACGATTTCATCAGGCTCTTCTACATATCTTAACTTATTATCCAATTTCACTTCAGATAATGGAACTGTCTCATCGTAGATGTTCAAGCATTTGCACAGATAACTTACATGAAACACATCATGAATACCCGCCAAATCTTCAGGCAATTCTAAGCGGTAAGCTTGCTTTCCAATTCTCTGGATGATTTTGAAAGGACCAACAAATCTAGGACTCAACTTTCCTTTCTTCCCAAATCGCATAAGGCCTTTCCATGGGGATACCTTCAACATCACGAAATCACCCACTTGAAATTCTATAGGTCATCTTCACTTTTCCGTATAGGACTTCTGTCGATCCTGGGCCGCTTTCATTCTTTCTCGTACGATTTGAATCTTGTCGGTGGTGTCTTGAATCATTTCAGGGCCTCCAAGGATCTTTTGTCCTACATCACGCCAACATAATGGCGTACGGCATTTGCGACCATATAATGCTTCATATGGTGGCATTTTGATTGAAGTGTGGTAACTGTTATTATACGAAAATTCGACAAGCGGTAAGTATTTATCCCAATTACCACCGAACTCCAAAACACATGCACGAAGCATATCTTCTACTGTCTGGATTGTTCTCTTTGTCTGACCATCTGTTTGAGGATAATAAGCGGTACTGAGAGCAACTCGAGATTCTAATTCGCATTGCATACTCGCCCAAAAGTGAGAAGCGAAGCAAGTATCGCGATCGGAAATGATCTTTAGTGACACACCATGTCTTGCAATAATTTCATCTAAGTATACCTGTGCGTATTTCTCCATTGGAGTCGTTTCACGCATAGCGAGAAAATGTGCACTCTTAGTCAGGCGGTCGACGATTACCCAAATGCTATCATTTTGTCTAGTAGTCTTTGGCAATTTGGTAATAAAATCCATGGACATCTCTTCCCACTTCCATACAGGAACACTAAGGCTTTCTGGAGTTCCATAAGGCTTTTGGTGTTCTGTTTTGACTTACAAGCATACTAAGCATTCCTGTACATATCTTCCAATGTCTCTCTTTAATCCAGGCCACCAATAATCAGCTCTTACATCATAGTACATTTTACTTGTGCCAGGATGTATTGATAGCTTAGATTTATGAGCTTCATCTAAAATCTTCTGTCTTAATCCACCAATCTTTGGAATCCATAGCCGATTCTTAAATACTTTTAATCCTCGTGGATCATCAAGTAAAACATCGGCATAATGTACCATTCCTTCCTTCTTTACATTTTCTGGCTTTAAGGCTTCAACTTGCCACTTCTCTAGTTCATCAAGAATGGTGAACTTCACCATAGTGTGAGTAATAGTATAATACATACTATTACGATAAACTTTTCTACTAAGTGCATCTGCAACCACATTAGCCTTTCCAGGATGGTACATGATTTCGCAATCATAGTCCTTGATTAGCTCCATGGCTCTTTGTTGTCTCATATTCATAGTTTGCTGACTGAATATATACTTGAGACTCTTGTGGTCGGTGAATAATTGGCATTTCGTACCAAAAAGGTAATGTCTCCAAAGTTTTAGGGCAAATACTACTGCAGCGAGTTCAAGATCATGGGTGGGATAATTCTTTTCATAATCTTTCAGTTGTCTTGAAGCATAGGCTATCACTTTACCACGCTACATCAACACGCAACCGAGTCCCAATCTTGAAGCATCGCTATATACGGAGAAATCATCATTACCTTCTGGAAGTGATAAGATGGGAGCAAGAGTTAAAAGGTATTTTAGAGTTGAGAAAGCTTTTTCTTGATCTTCACCCCATTCAAACTTCACTTCCTTCCGTGTAAGGCTTGTGAGGGGTACGACTATACGAGAAAAGTCTTTAATGAAGCTAATATCCCGCGAGACCTAAGAAACAACGAATTTCGGAAGCATTACGAGGTACTTCCCAATTTTGAATGGCTTCGATTTTAATGGGATCTACAGATACATCGTTACTAGAAATAATATGGCCGAGAAATTGAACTTGGCAGAGCCAAAATTCACATTTCGAGAATTTAGCATAAAGTTTCTCCTTTCGAAGCAGTTTTAGGATTTCACGAATATGAATGGCATGATCGGCTTCAGATTTAGAATAGATTATAATATCGTCGATGAATACGATGACAGACTTATTGAGCATTAGGCGGCACACTCGATTCATCATATCCATGAATACAGCAGGAGCATTTGTCAAACTGAATGGCATGACAAGGAATTCGAAATGCCCATAACGAGTACGGAAAGCAGTCTTCGGTACATCTTGCTCTAGTACTTTCAACTGATGATAGCCAGATCTTAAATCAATTTTTGAGAAATAGCTAACACCCTGAAGTTGATCGAATAAATCATCGATGTGAGGTAGTGGGTACTTGTTCTTGATAGTCACTTTGTTCAGCTCACGATAATCAATGCACATTCGCATCGATCCGTCCTTCTTCTTGACAAACAATACTGGAGCACCCCAGGGAGAGGTACTCGGTTGAATAAAGCCTTTGTCAAGTAATTCCTGCAGTTGGATCATCATTTCTTTCATCTCGGCTGGTGCAGGACGATAAGGAGTCTTTGCGATTGGAACAGCACCGGGCACAAGGTCAATTCGGAATTCTACTTGTCTGTCCGGAGGAAGTCCAGGCAGATCATCGGGGAAAACATCAGGATATTCCTTAACAATGGGAATATCATTTACATTTTTATTCTCCTTTCTTGAGGTATCAACTGTATAGGCCAGATAGATAGGACAACCTTTCGATATGAATTTACGAGCTCTGAGGAAAGAGATTGTTTTTAAGATTCTTTGTTCACCATAGACATGAATAGAATCTTCCCCTTCAATAGGAGTGTGTACCATCTTTTCGTAACACAAGAGTTCTGCATGGTTCTTTGACAACCAATCCATGCCGAGAATAATATCGAAATTGGGCAAGGAGATAGGGATTAGGTTAGCAAGATATTCTTTTCAATTCTTGATATACATCAATAAAGCTTTGGACCAATTGGCATAGAAGACATGCAATTTCTGATTAACATCTTGTTAGATTTCAGGCTTATAGTCCTGTCTAACCATTTGCCAATGCCATAGAATAGAAGTCATTCTCTTACGGAGACATGCTCTACATGGCCAGAGGCTACGTACCCGTACCAATGTAAATCTAAGTCCTTTCACTGATCACATGGTCAAAGGTATTACAATTGCTATAAACATAGCGAATAACACGAGAAAATAACTCAGAATGATAATACTGAAAAGCACATAGCACATATAACACATAACATACAATTGTTCATATATATTGAACTCACCTTGAGTTAACTGGGGGTTAAAATAGTAATTTGGACAATACTTCGGCTTTAAATATGTCTTTCTATGTTGAAAGCCGAGAGTTTATTTGAAAACCGGGCTCTGCGAAGGTAGGGCTTCAAAACCGAAAAGATAAAATTTCAGGGCTTCTCGAGGGTCTTGGGACGTGTTTCGGGTGCTAAAATTGATTTCGGGGCTTCGGGGAAAGTTAATATGAAGAAAATATGGAAAGAGGGGCTAAAAGTGTCAAATTTCAAAGCTAGTCGGCAAGGTTCGCAGGCTCCTTTATATAGGGCCGAGGTTTGGAAGTCGGCTAAGAGGCGAAGCTCGGTGGCAGCAGCGGAGCGAAGTAGGTGGCGTGAGAGAGAGGCTCGGATGCGAGGTTCGGCTGCGAGGCTGATAGGTGAGGCGTGTCTCGCTCCTGCTGGACCTCGGCTTCGGCGAATCAGGGCAGAACGCGCGTCGGAAGCAAGCAGCGAAGCAGCTCGGTGGCGAAGCGCATGTCAGATCCGGATTGGCTCGCACCTCGGTCTAATCAGCTCACGACACGTGAAGCTTCACGGTTCGGCCACGTCTCCGGTGACACTGCTGCTTCGTCCGAGTGACGTGTCCGGGCACTATTCATGCGAAATTTTTCGATTTTTGTGCCCCGAACTTCTAAAATCCATAACTTTCGCATACGAGCTCCGTTTTTGACATTCTTTATATGCACGTGTAGCTAAAATCACGCTCTACAACTTTCGTTTAGACTTCTTCTGCTAATTTTGAATTTAATTTTAATATTATTATTTTTAACAGACCGGGACAGGAAAATCCGTTAAAAATTCATAACTTCTTTATCCGACATCCGTTTTTGTCAAACTTTTTACCGTTGTACTACATATGACAAGACCTTCAATTCTCGTTTAGGATGTATCGGTAAAATATCGCTCGATCTAAAATTCGAGTTTTTAGCTGTCTACTGCTAAGTTGAAACATTGAAAAATCATAACTTCCTCATATAAAGTCAGATTTTAGCGTTCTTTTTATCGAATTTCTCGGTTTAACGAATACTACGACTTTCATTTAGATTACTAAGGCTAAAAATTAGTTTATCAAAAACTCACTTTTTACGTCATTCGGTGTCGTGCCGGTTTTGTCGCGAATCTTCGGTTGGTCATAACTTCTTCGTTATAACTCGGATTTTGACGAGGTTTTCGCCTATAAATTTCTAACGAGATTCTATACAAAATCAAATAATCAAATTGTACTTATTTAAAATTTCATATTTTCGCTAAATTTCACTATTTGGATTTTAATTGGAATCTCATAAGACTTCCAATATTTTCTGAGTGATTCTAAAAATAGTTTTACTTCATTTCTAGTAAAAACGATTTGTTAGAACTCAACACTCAATTTTACATAATATTTCAGAATTTTATTCATTACAAAACATGATTTTAAAACGTGTATGTTACAATCGCCTTACCCTTAAGACCACTTTCCGCGGTCTTTAAGAGTCCTTAAAGTTTGTTGAGTGTGACCCCTTCCTTGTTCATGTGGTATGTCATGCGGAATTGATCATAACATGAAGGTAAGGAGTGCAAAATTATATCTATTGCAAGCTCCTCAGGGAAGTTCACATTTAGCTTCAGCAAACGGTCCACAAATCGTTGCATTTTCTGCATGTGGCCCGTGATGGATTCACCATCCTTCATGCGAGTTGTTATCATGGAGGAGATGATTTCATACCTCTCTTGACGAGCACTTTGATGGTATCCTTCCATCAAGTCTTGGTGCATCTCATAGGGGTAGAAATCTTCATAGGATTTTTGGAGATCAGCGGTCATGGTGGCCATCATGATGCATGCCACTTTCGTGGCATCCCTTGCATGTGCCCTAAACTCAGTGATCTCTTGAGGAGTTGCAACTGTCTCATCAATCTCCTTAAGCTCCTTATCGAGGAAATATTCCTTGTCCTCGTAGCGAGTAATCATTCTGATGTTTCTGATCCATTCATTAAACTTGGATCCATCAAAAGTGACTTTCCCACACACGTTCATAAGAGAAAAGGAGCCATTAGGATTAGAGCCAGAAGCAGCAGTGTTTGCAGACATCTGAGAAGAAGAAACGTTTAGTTTAGAAATAGGAATAGTCCTTAATAAAACACCCAAATGTAGTATTAAGGCTAGGACCCAATCACAATATATTATACTTAGAAGAGGTATGCTGTAATCTAAGTAATAACATATTTGAAAGGTAGGTGAATGACGATTCACCAATTTCCACCAAAGTCGAAATATTAAAATATTTAATTTGGTTCTTAGAAACTCCTAGATTCTTTTGAGATTCAATGAACTTTTCAAAGCCATGTTTCAATCTCGAGTGTACCCTCCAAGTTTTGTGACTGGGATGCCGAGGATCACAAAACGAGGTGTGAAGTAACCATGCAAATTACTTGGTACCCGTAATAAATTACCCCTCAATCGATGTGCCGGTTAACCACACACGCTCCATCGATACTATGATAAATATTAAGTCATCCTTTACCTACCTTGTTAAGTCCAAGTTAGTGTGTCGGTTAACCACACACGCTCCACTAACGACTTAGACAAAGTGTAAAGTGTAATTTCATGGATTAACACCTTATTCACATTTTTTCTAAAGTTACTAAGATTGGGAATTTAATAAAACATTTAGTTACTTTATGATATTCATCATACTTTTAATGAGAATTTATAAGTCATGTCTTACCCATTCGGCTAACGACCCTCCACTAGTCAAGCAAGCGGTGGGTAAGAATGGACACCCATTAAGTTGCCATTTTATAGGCAACAACCTTATACCCACCTTATAGACTAGCTTCGTGAATGAGGCGTACTAGCGGTAAGACGACTTTGATCTTATATATATATATATATATATATATATATATATATATATATATATATATATATATATATATATATATATATATATATATATTATTAACTTATAATATTATAAGTATAAGGGTTGAATTTTAACTTTTTAAAATTCTAAGGGTTGGAACTAAAGTTTAATATGACTTTACTTGTTCCAAAACTTGAGGGCAAGTTTTGAAAACTTTCAAAACTTTTCATTTCTTGTAACTTATGAGTTAAATAGAGTAATAAAAATGAAGACTCTTCATTCTTTTAACTCTTGTGTTCTTTTAATGGTTTTAATTCAAGTGTGACTCTTGGTTTTCCATAACTTGAGGAAAAGTTATGGACTCCATTAAAATACATTATGATCAAGAATTAAACTACCACATAGGTTACAAATAATTCCTATGATCATCTAAACATCATAAGATCAAGAACATGAATATGAACACTTTCATGAATCAAAAATTACACATAAAATTTTGTAATTTTGATAACAGTTGTTGTAAATGGATTAGCAAAGACATTACACCTTCTAAAACAAGTTTTCAAGTACCAAAACAGTTTAGGGTAATGTTTCTATTCCATTTCCAGCAACAAAAGTCGAAAATCTGCACTTTGTCGCTCTTACTCGTCGAGTGCATAAACCTACTTGCCGAGTAGGTTGAAGATACACATGAACTCGACGAGTCCCCCCATGGACTCGGCGAGTGCATCTGGCAGACAGCAAGTTTTTCAACTTTTTCAACTATATTGCATCAAGTATCAAACAAGCAAGCCTAGGCTTTGATACCACTGTTGGGTTATGAGCATTCTAACACTTCCTAAGTGTACATGCAACCCTAATAAACCTTGGATCTATGTTTATCTAAGATACATGCAAATAATTATTTTTCCAAGGTTCATATCCTAACTAGCATGGCATGGGGAACATGAATCAAATAAAGCTAGTAGAAATACTTACCTTGTAGTAGTAGTAGTTGATTGCTTGGAGTTTTAGTGCCTAGCACCAATAGTGTGAATGCCTCAAATGGAAATCACAAATCACCACAAACTTGGAACTTTGAGAGAATAGTCACTACTATCTTGAAATCAGCCCTCACCTCAAAAAGTGTCAACTAGTGTGATTTCAAGAACTAAAGCCTCCTTTATATAGTGTGGTGGATTAGGGTTACATCCATGTAAACCCTAATACCCATGTCTTTTCATTTCCATGAGATCCATGGGTTAAAGCTCCATGGAGTATCCATGGACTTTTCCATGCAAGCCTAGCCCATTCCAAATAAGCATTAGCCCACACTATATAAATATAGAAGCCCATATTTAATTAGTAATATCTTTGATCTCTAAATTAATCCTAGATTAATTATAGATCAATACTAATTAAATAATATGATCTTATATTAATATATTAGAACTTATAATATATTAATAAATCATAACTTGTACTATTCTCAAATATTATCCATAAATTGTTCGGGTGAAGTGCAACCCAAATGGACCATGCCGGGTCGGGTCAAGTACATACCAAATATAGTTATAGACTTAGACACTATATCCAACACCATCATCATCCGCAATCGCCAACATGCAGATTTTCCCATTGCCATTTACACTACTGATGGCTTCATCTTCATCTCCGAATGACCAGACTTGATGGTCTCTTTTGACATGGGCTACGTATGCCCTTGCTTTCTCCTTTTCTTCTATCTCTTGAGCCATTCTAAGGTAGAATGCTCTGTCTTTAACTATATTAGCCTTACAATCTCTTGCAAAGTGATTGTCTTTGTTGCATTTGTGACAAACTACAACATCAGTCTTGTCTTCTGAGGGAGTACCGAAGTCAGAGGTTTGAGTAGGTTGTGGTCTTCCTTAGGTTGACTATTGTGAGATTGTGGTGGTGGATGAGAAATTTTTGGATAAGGTGAGTGATATGTTTGTGGGTTGAAGTTACGATTGAAGGGTGGTTTGTTGAATTATTGGTTTTTTCGAAAAGAGTGAGGTGGTAGTCGATTGAATTGTTTGCTGACGAGAGCGACTGCCTTTTGAAATTCTTCTTCATCATCGTAATTTGAATCAGCTTGATATGACTACGGTGAGGTGTCCTACGAGGGAGAGTAAGATTGATTATGTGAGGTTTGTGCTATGAGAGCAAGAGGTCCTCTAAAGTCAGCACAATCTTTGAGTACGGTGGATTCCTGTGCTTGTAGTTCCCCATAGAGTTTGTAGAGTGACAAGGAGTGAATCTTTCTATCACCTTGAACTATCATCTTTGTAGTAGTCCAATGTCTACCCAAGCCATTGAGAAACTGGAGATTTGTTTCATGGTTACTGCGGATGGTGCTCCCATTGGATAACTTGGTGACAATCAGGTTGAATCTTTTGAAGGAGTCTTCCAAACTTTCACCAGTGTGAGCTTTGAAGTTGTTGAATTCATTGAGTGTAGTTGTAAGCTTCTTGTCTTGAGCTTGTTCTGAGCCTTCGTACAGATTTTTGAGAACATCCTAGATCTCTTTTGCTGATTTGCAATTTATGATAATATCAAAGTTGTCAGGAGCAACTCCACAGGAGATTTCATAAAAGGCAACAACATCATTTTCCATTTTATCGAGATCATCCTTGGTGGGACAGTTCAAAGCTGGTTGACCTCCTCCTAGTCTTGTTGTGGCTCCATCAGTTTGGGCTGGTATAAGGACTGGGACATGTGGTCCTTCTTCTACGGATCGCCATACATCTCTACCAAGTCTCCTTAAATATCTTTCCATTCTTTGTGACCAGTGATGATATTCATTTGCAACCAGTATTGGGGCTCGATTAGAACCACCAACACTGTTGGAAACATTCAAAGATAACGATTGTGCCATATTTTGAAGTGTTTTTTTAGAAATGAGCTTCAGCGGTATAGAAGGCTTTTCGAAAAACCAGAGTTCCGATTTTCATAAAGCAACCACTATGGCTCTAATACCAATTGTTGAGAGAAAAACTTTGAGACACACTTGAACAAACGTTAGAGCAAGTATATTGCAAAATAGTTAATCTCGAAGGATCTAAAAGCTCAACAATATTTAGATGTTAGAGAGTTAGTTGCGGAAAAGTAAAGAAATGTAAATGAAAACAATTGTTATATCAAGTATACAGTTAAGCTGATTCATAACGAGGAATGCAATCAAGCCAAGTTAATAAGTGAGATGAAACTTAGTGATGAAGTCACAAAATACTTGCTCCGAAGAGAGGTTGTGATCGATTATGAGAGTAAGAAGAGTGAATAAGTAAGATAGAAAAGATAACTTCAGAGATGTGTATTAGAATTAGATGCGATACACTTTTTACTTACAAGAGAATGAGCTCTATTTATAGAGACTCATAAAGATCACTAGATTATAACTCTAAGATTAGCCATGCAAGGCATACTGGACAATAGAGTGTATTATACAAAAAGACAAAGTAACGTAATCTAGATAGAGATTGTGGTATATAGAGACTGCGGTTGATGACTTCTGATGAAGCGACTTGGTTGCGGTGGCTTGTTGACTGCGGTAGCTGAAGTTCAAGAGGGTTACTTTTTATGATTCAACACCTTGTCGGCCATCAATAATATGCAGGGTCGCAGGGGACAGTGTCTGAACCACCCTAGGTACAAGCTGAGGACACTCGTCCCTAAAATGTCCAATCTTGTTGTAATTAAAGCAAACTCGAAATCCCTTGGGGTAATGCTTGGCCAAATGACTCTCCTTGCCACATAGGTAACAAGCTATTATAATAATAATAATAATAATAATAATAATAATAATAATAAAACCTGCATATTAGTTATTAAGTCTAACCTTTCAGGAATGATTTCAAACAAACATTCTTAGCATAGTGGTTGATCTGTTGGCATTGCGTTCAAATCCTGTAGATCTCATGTATTGTCCAAGCCTTGCGTTTTTTTCACTTGATTAAAACATCGTCGACGTGGCTAGCCCGCATCATGTTCGACTCAACAAAATGCCCCCATCAGCAAAGGGGTGACCAAGCACCCAAGGTAAATTCTGGCTAGGGGGTAAAATTGAACCAATTTTCCGGTATGTTAGGGCTTGAAAGCACAAAAAAAATGGACTTGAGACATAACCGATTTTTTTGTTTAAAATTTAGAGAACTTTTATGTTACACAAATACCTTGGACTATAAATACCCGGTCAGACATTTGAAAATATATAAGCTAATTAATGAACTGCAATTGCATATTTTTGTATTTCTGAAAATCCATTTGCACCTCTTGCATCCTGACGTTGTCTGAGAAATTCAGAAATAGTAGTAACGTCACCTACTATATAGAGAAATAAATGTTTCGCTATTTGAAATTGACGTCAGAACAAGTATTATCCATAAACAGAATATTCGTTGAAGTAGTGTGACATTAGATGCGTTCTTGCATCCCAACGATCTCTGTGAAGTAACTTCTGTGTCCTAGGTTGTGTAGTTTCTTCTTCTTCTTCTTGATTTGTGTGTATGTATTTATAGTGGCAATAAAGGGGAAAAAATTAGCAGCCAATGGTCTAGAGAAAAAAACGCAACGTCCAAAAATATGTCTGTAGTAAGCTACCGCTGTTAAAAGATAAGGAGCAGGGCGGTGTTCACCGTCGGTAAAGAGTGACAAATCATCATACTAGCGCTGAATTCACTCCCGCACCGTGCAACCTAATAGAGTTAATCTCGAAGACCGCACATGCAACTTTTAAAAACTATAGAAACAAGCTAAGTCAAATTCAAAAGTTAAACTAAAATTACTAGAGATATAAACCAAAGGGACCAAAACCGTAAGTTATTTTAAAGAGTAATAACTTTCACGTGTAACAAGAAAGAAGTGTCCCATTTACTTTAATGCATGGTATGTCTCTCTTTATGTGTTGTTTCTCGTGTATCTGGTGGACCAAACACTCATCCCAAGTCTACACTACTACTGCTACGCTTCTGCTTAGTTTCTACAAATTAAATTTGTTCATTTATTCGTGAAAAGCAACGTAATTCTTTGTTAGACATTATACATTGTATGCATAATGTATTATAAGATCAAAACTTATATATTTTTATGTTTTAATTAAGTTTTGATGTCTTTAGGTTTTTGCCATAAATTTTTAGTGACATTGACATTTTTAGTCTTTGCAGTAAAATTTTTTACATTTTGGTGTTTTTGTCACAAATCTTTAATGGATTTGACACCTTTTGTCATTGTAATCAAAACATTTATATTTTGATATAAAAAACACAAAAAACTTTCTTTAGAATTTTGCCACCATATTTTCCAAACTTTGACAACTTTAACATTATTGTCACAATATTTTTGGATTTTCTTTAGGGTTGTCAAGTTACTCCCTTATTTGTGATGATTTACAATTTTAACACATATCTTTTAAAATTGCCGATTTTTCCCATATTACATCGAAAACGGCGTAGCCACGGGTTCTTTACTAGTCGTAATAAAAATAATTTGTTCTAATAAAGATGTTAAAAAAAGATAATGCCACAAAAATCACATTGTTTGTTTTAACTCTAATTTTTGTTTTTTATATGCACTTATATTTTGAAAACTTTTTAATTTTTAGTTATTGTTCTATCACCAATAGGTTATGATGACATAAAGTTTTCTTTCAGTTTGCATTAAACTCCAACATTTACTTTTTGGTTTGTGTTTAGTCCCAATATTTTTTTTGTTCTACATTTGCCATTATTATTATTTTTTCTTTTATTTTTTAGCTCTTGACCATTAAAATGAAAAAGGAAGAGGCGTTAAAGGCAAGAGTCGAAACGGTGACTTCTCTTTGATGGACAAAACGTGTTAGTTAATAAGTCAATGTCTTTTTTTTCATGTGTTGTATTTAATGTATACATATATTTTAAAATGAATGAAAAACAGTTAGGATGTGTTCGAAAAAACTAGTTGGTAACAGGTAGTTTGTAGCTGATACCGTTCTGTTAAACGCTACGTGAAGTAACATTTGGATTTGGAACGTTTTGTTTAAACTAGACGCTAAAAGCTTGTAGTGTCAAACAAAACTTTCTATTCAAAACGATCCGTTTCGTCAAATGCTAGAAACTAGAAGCTCTCAAATGCTATCAAATAATTTGTGCCAAACACACTCTTAGTGTAAATCTCGAACCCATAATAAACAATGAGACATGCTAATCTCTTAGCTAATAAAAATTGTGAATTTATTCGTAATTCATGTAAGAAACAATTGGCTATTTCAAATGAAATATTTGTTAAGAAACAAAGAAACGAGATGACATATATGTTGAGAAACCAAATAATTGACTATTTCTAATGACATTTATTAATTCATTTGTAACATGTTGAAATGATTTATGATGACATGACACAACTAAATAGATTTTTATGCCATAACAAAGAGAGTCATTGGCTCACCGACTAACACGTTTCCGCCCCTTAAGGGGAAGTCACAAGTCAACATTTCTTGTAGTAGCACCCAAGAACAACGGCCAACAAATATAGAATTTTTTTTAACAAATATGTCATTAGAAACATTCAACTATTTTTTAGATGAATTAACCAATTTGAATGGTTCAAATATTAACATGTCCCATTGTTTATTAGCTGTCCCTCGTTCGATACTTAGACTAGGTGTGTATTTTCATTTTAAAATATATGTATACATTCAATACAACAAACACTCGTAATACATGAAGTAAAGAACATTGACTTATTAGCTAACACGCCACCCCCTCAAAGATAAAAAATAGTTTTGACTATTGCCTTCAACACCTCTTCCTTTTAAAGGCCAATGACTAAAAATGAAAAAAAAAATCCAAAAAATAATGGCAAAATGGTGAACAAAAAAAAATTGGGACTAAACATAAGCTGATGCGTAAATATTTGGTGAAATGCAAACCAAGAAACAAATTTTATATCAATATAACTAACAAGTCATCATAACTTGTTGGCAGAGGATGTGCTGAAAAATTAAATATTCTTAAAGGCTCATGACGAACTAGAAAAAATGAACTCGTTATTATAAATTGTTATTTTTAAATAATAATATATCATAAAAAAATTGAGTCCTGTCCAGTTGTCCACTTTGCACACCCACAAGGTCCCCTATGCTTGTTGGTGATTGGCTCATGGCCCAAAAATGATTTTTTTTTTCCAAAGTATAATAGCATATAAGAAACAAGAACAAAAATTAGGGTTAAAACATAATATATACTAGTAATTGAGCCCGTGCTTTGCGCTGTGTTTTTATGTTTTTTTTGTTACATAGTCAGAGTGACAATTAAGTAAACCAATGACATTTTACAAAATTTAAAGTTGAGGAAATCAAAATAACATTTAAAAGAACAGAGATGAAAAATACATTTAACAAAGTCGAGGATTAAAAATCATATTATACATTACTACGGGGATGGGAGATATACGCAAAAGTCTAAAAAACTAAAGCATAAAAAGTGATATTTAACAAAGTTCAAGGCAGAGGGGTGAAAGTGAAAATCTAAAAAATGAAAGGGTAAAAGTGATATTTTACAAAGTTGAAGATGGAATGGATGAAAGTGATATTTTAAAAACAAAATGATAAAACAATCCATTTTTCAAAATAAAAAGGATGCAAATAATGAATTATACAAAGTTGATGGATTAAAGTTACACTTTACGTATTAACATTTAAAAAAAAATAGAGGGGTAGACAAAAAAAACTTTACAAAGTAGATGAAAAAATCATATTGTATATATATGATAAGGAGATAAGGACGGAGGATAAACACAAATATCTAGAAAACGAATGGGTAAAAATGATATTTTATAAAATTGAATGTTGCAAGAGAAGGGGGGGGGGGATATATTTGTACTATCATATAAAAAATAAAGGGGTAGAAAATAAATTTTACAAAGTAGATGAGAAAAATTAATATTACATATATATATATATATATATATATATATATATATATATATATATATATATATATATATATATATATATATATATATATATACATTATAAGGACGGAGGATAATCACAAATATCTAGAAAACGAATGTGTAAAAATAATATTTTACAAAGTTGAAGGTTGAAAGGAGAGGAGGATAATGTTTTAAAAAGTAAAAGAATGAAAAATATCATTTTACAAAATACAAGGGATCGAAAATGAATGATCATACAAAATTAGAGGATTGAAACATTAGAGGATTGAAGTTAAACAACGTGTATTAAGCATACTTATACATTATGTTTAAAAATTTATACTTTTAGCTACACAAGTAGTTGGTATATATATATATATATATATATATGACTTATCTCCGGATTAACTCTTAAAATTTATGTTTTTATTCAAAAAGACTTAATAAAAGGAAAAAAACTTCTTCACACTCCCAACAACTGTAATTTTTCTCTCCATGAAAATTTAGTTTTAAGCTTCTTGAAAAAGGTCACCATGCATAGGGAGGAGTGCATCGAAGCTACCTCCCTTCGTCCATTCACGTTTATAGTACACCAAATGATCTTAAGGCTAAGTGTGGCAACCCAACGTTAAATTCGTTATATAATTCCGTTTCCGCTAACGGAAGATATCATTTATAAAAGTTCCGTAATTTGGAGTCGTGAAATAAATGAATATTTGATTATTTATTTATATTTCATGTGATTATCATTTTAGTGAAAATAAATATAACTCGTTAATGTTAGTTCCATTCAACGAAATAAAATTATATTATTTTTCAACCACTTAACCCGGGTAAAAGATTTAAACCCCTTTAAACTTTAGCATCGGATAGTCGTGTACCAGGTGCAATACCCGAGGCATATAAAAGGAAGTGTAACACCACTTAGAAGCTTTGTCACACCCCAAAACCAGGAACGACGGAAACGTTCTGGGGTGGAGGACGTCATGTATAATATCAACAACAATGTAAAGTAGTAAACAAGCAACAACATCATCCATTGCATTAATAATATAATTATTATACAAATGTGTTCTGTCAAATTTTGATAAACACTAAAGCATAAATCAAAATGAAAGATAAGCCTTGAACAAGCTCCATCTTCCTTTCTCCTTGCATCGGTACCTGTCTATGATGACCTGAGGATACAAGTAATTTTGAAAGCGAGTATCAGCTTTAAAGCTGGTGAGATCATAAGTATTTAGTGTCTTAATTTGTATGTGAGAAAATGTAAATATATGTACTTAAAAGTATTGAAAGTGTATATGAACTGTAAGTGTTTGAAAAACCTTAGAATCCATATGATTCCTATTAATAATAAAAGGAGTCTTCTACCAAGACCTAACTGTTCTGAATGTAGTCTTCTACCAAGACCTAACTGTTCTGAATGTAGTCTTCTACCAAGACCTAACTGTTCTGAATGTGTGTGTCTCTTGTAAGTGGATGTATTTTCCAAAGTATAACTATCATTATTCAAAAATATAGTTTGTACAATAATGTTTAAGTGAGGTTATCACTAAAAATATGTAATGGAAAATCAATCTAGTACTATGGTGTAGTGTCCAACTACAACCGTACTTATTACCTTAAATCTAGGGTAATACTTCCAAGTACTGTAGTATTTAATAAAAATAACTACATCGGTACTCAACTGCCTTATTTGAGGGATAAGGTATAATGTGATGTCTAGATCCCAGACTATACGCTCCCCTATCAAAGGGATTTTGGGACCTACCCATGACCCCTGCATGAACGCAAGCTGTGAGCATCCACATTACCGAATGATCATGTATACTCGATATAAGTATCACAATTGTGGTGTGATTCATCAGTATAGTTAGATCCTGAACTGGTTCCGTTCTATAGCACCTAATGACGTCTGTTCTATGTATATGTAAGTGTGATCATGTAATTGTAGTCAAGTAAGAGCGATCATGTAATAGTACAGTAGTGTACTGTAATGTTCTACGTGTGCTAGCTGTAATGTGTGTTCTCTCTATCTAGCAAGTATAGTAATGTAATCATTCTAGTATAGTTGTATATGTTCTCGTCCTAGTATAGCTGTATATGTAATGTACTGAAAAGTTCTAGAAAGTATTGACTCATGAATGAATTGACTCATTGAATGATATTGCGTTCTAGCAATGGTTCTAGTATCTTCCTGAACTACCCATATGGTAGCTTTCTAGTAATCTAAGTGTACGTATGGACATGGATGTATACCCTTGCTACCCAAGGGCATAGGATGAACTGGAAGGACCTTTTATGACTATATATGTGTACATGATATATAACTAATATTTAAACGACCTTCGGACGAATACCCAAAATCCCATCAGACCACATCTCAAGGCGCGAAAAGGAAATAGGGTGGATAGCCTTCCTAAGTCTTTTAAACATTTCTTATATAAGTATACATATAGAGGCATGCAATTTATAGTATAAAAGCATAAATAAGATTTGTAAGACATTTGAAATATAAGTATTATTTTAAGAAAAGATCGACTTGGTGTCAATCTATAAAACAATTTGAAGGCATAAGTTTAATAAAACAGTTTAAGTATAAGGAAACATTTGTTTGAAACACGGTTGTAAATAAGTTTGAAAGGAAATGTACGGAGTAAGCTATACAGTGTAAAAAGGAGTTTAAAACATATAAAATGTTATAAAAAGTCATTTGAAGGAAACTGTTTGGTAAAACGGCTAATGAGTAGCCAAATCATTTGATTGCTGTATATTAATCACATGTGATTGATGTAATAAGTAATATAATCCTACTTGCTAATCACATGTGATTGACATAATAAGTAGCATGATTCTACTTGTACCCCCCCCCCCCCATAAAACATTTAAAAAGAGTTTAAAACATTAGTTAAGGGGTATGAACTCACCTGCGGTAAGTGACTGGAATTGAACGGACTATTATCGTACGGAAGGATCGGACAAGTGCTTGGTGTCAAGTGGAGACCTAGACACACACAATGATCCTAATTACATATGAAAACATATGTATATAAATAATTAGTGATTATAACACTAATTATACAAGTAATAACATTTAAGCGCGGGGATAACACTTTTGGTCAAGTGCTAGGAGGCTAAAGGGTTGCAACAAAGGAGTGCAATGCCCCTAATGTGAGTTTAAGGTCAAAAGACCATATTCATTAGAGTTTACGGCCCAAGGAAGTAAGTTCCTAGCCGTAAACTCCCAACCAAGGCTTGGGATGGTACTTTCAATTACTACAACCTTAGTGGGAATTGTTTCAAGGCATATACAAGTGTTTGGGCACCATATTGACTCCTTTGGGGAGTTTACGGCCCAAAGACCCTTTTCCCTTGGAGTTTACGGCCGTAAACTCCCTTGGGAGGGTGATTATGGTGCCTTCAAGTCTCTCAAATAACTAGGAAAAATTCTAAGCTTTTGTACTTGGCCTTAAGAGGATTTATGGCACCATTTGGTACCATTTCTTGGAGTTTACGGCCATAGAACATCTTGGGCTGTAAACTCCCTCAAACATGGGGTTCTAAATGTTTTAGCTAGTCCATAACTCATCTAGGTACTTGTCAAAATTGTCCCTTGGCCTTAGGAAGTGTTTAGGGTGTCATTTGACCCCTTTATGGGAGTTTACGGCCCAAGAAATACTCTTGGCCGTAAACTCTTCAACACTTGAGCTTTTCATGAGTTTTCTAGGTCCTAAACACTTTAAGGTATTTGTCTAACATGAAGTCCAAGCCTTTGGGGGTGATTAGGGCACTTTTAGCCCTTGGAAAAGGGGTTTACGGCCCAAGAAATGTTCTTGGCCGTAAACTCCTATAAACTTATGATTTTGAAGTGTTTTGATGTCTAAAATAGTCACAAGCATATGAGGGTTAAAGTCCTTAGGCTTAAGGGGGTGAGTTAGGGCACATTTGTCCCTTGGAAATGGGGTTTACGGCCCAAGAAACCCTTGGCCGTAAACTCCAAAAGCCTTGTGATCTTGGATGATTTTGGACATGTAACAATGTTATAAAGCATATAAAAAGTATTAAAACACATCTAGGGAAGTAGACTCACAATCTGGGATGAAAACCCGAAGATCCGTGAGAGAGAAATGGGCTTTTCTCTAAATGGAATTCAACTAATGAACCAATTTGGTTCAGAATTCTATTTATAGTCCTGAGATTTTTGGCAGAAAATATTTCTAATCTCAGAATGGATTCAAATGATTATAGGATAATGGAATTTATAGTGTTGCACAAAATCCTAGTGCAACCACTCTCCTAATACCCCTTTTTGGTGTAAAACCCTAAAACTGCCAAACTTATATTCTAAGTTTGAATTTTTATTGTAACTGCTCTACTTCTATTGGATTGAAATGGTTTGATTAGTATGGAAAATTTCAGGTTGTCACATCATCCCCCTGTTAAAGGGAATTTCGTCCCGAAATTAGAATTTAGGCAAGGAAGTATGCGCGAATGATCGAGACGTTAGGAGAAAACTTCCTAATTGATTGGTTCTAGCGCTCTTAAGTGAAATCGGGCTCTCGGTTGGCATTCCAACAAACCTTCACTAACTGGCGACGACGTTGCTTCGTCCGCTTGACCTTTCGGTCAAGGGTTACCACGGTTCTAATGCGAAGGTGAGGATCTCGACGAGTGGACTTGCAAGAGTCCTAACTGAAAGGTATAGTTTCACGATCGAGATGCGAAGAGTAGAAAGTATGTTACTGAGTTCGCGGAGTAGATCTAGTTTGTGCGAGGCACAGGACCGATTCTGATAAGAATCTCGGAGGTCCTGTCTAACTTGGATTTAGCTTTCCACGCTTTACGAAGCGTATAAAGCCATTCCCAGAGTGAGTTATTCTAAAGAACTTGGTCACTCACTTGGAATCTCAAAGGTTCCTTTTCTTGAGTAACTTCCCAGTCAAGGCCACCCCTTGCTGGGTCAAAGTCGTACGAGTTTCTGTAGTTTGCGAGGAGTTCTGAATGAACTAAGGCGGTAGGTCGGTAAGACCTAGAGTTTGGTGAAGGAATGTCGGCGTCTCTGATGTCGATACATGCTCAGCGGTTTTGAGAAATTGAAAGAGTACTCAAAATTTCCCACACTACTAATAGTGGGTCTTAGAAATTTGACTCTTCAATTTCAAAACTCGTGCTTTGAGAACATCGTTAAAAGTTTCTCTGGAGGAGATGTTTTCCCATGGGTTCCTTCTTACTACAGGGGTAGATAAGTAAGTCATTACAAGGAGAAATGACGAACTGATCCAGGTAAGAAAGACGTACCCTACTCATTTAGCTTATAAAAGCTATGGGCGCATTGGTCCTATCCGAAGGGTATCACTACGGACTTGAAGTGTCCGTATCGAGTTCAGGAGATAGTCTTCCGGACATCTTTCCCTAACACTTGAACTGGTGATATTCGGATCCCGGATCCATTCCTGGAAGTAGTTTCTTTCTTTGCGTTTGCTCAACCATTTTGTCTACGCGCGATAGAGATAACGATTTCTAATGAAAAATCTCGACGGAGTCCTCAATAACCGAGGTACATGCAATGCGATCCGTCGATCTCTGGAAGAATATGACCGAGGTTCTCTAGGGTGAGAAACCTAGTCTTCTAATTCTATTTATGTGTAGTTCGCTAAGTTGTCCAAACTGTTCTTGTATCTCCGTGGGTGTTTAAACTATAGGGCGACCTATTTTCGGGAGTCGTACTGGGTTCTATGCTTGTTCTCATGACGATGTGATTACTCGTACTTAGGCAGTTCTCCGTCCTGAAGTTCATATTAGAATTCATACCTAGTTTCACAGTCACCCTTTCATGTATACGAGTCATATATAATTAAGGTTGAAAAGGTAGTCGAATAACTGGTTCTTCTTTAAGTTCACATCCCATCGGGGAAAAAGAATTTAAAGTGGAATCATCAATTCTAAACCTGTAGAACCTTGATTATATATCACTCTTATGCATACATTCTTCAGTGATAGATCAACCGCATGAATCCCTGGATTAAACTTGACGTACTGCACGAGTGGTACTTCAGGGATTTCTTTGGAAAGAAAATAACTAATAGGTACTCCTGGCATGAGTACCTCGGAGTTCTGATGTGACGGTTTCGCTGGAAAAGTGATCTAGAAGAAAGGGGTGTACGTATGAAGCTGTTTTCGTGAGGATCAAATTGAATCGAGTCGTATGATAATGTCGAAATCATACCGAAACTTAAAGACATTAGATTTGAACATAAGACGTTTACATACAAAACACAACCGTGCAACCATGAACAGAGTTACAGTACTTTAGGTTTACCACAAGACTATTGCTGCGAATAAGGTATACTACCAAAGACAAGTATACGCAGCACGAGAGTCCCTATACAGACAGGATCTCGCAAAAGGTAAGACTCTAGTTGCACTAGTTCTAGATAGTTTTTAAGTCTGTTACAACGAAACGCCTTAATTACATTAACGTGGTTCCTGAGCAGGCTCTCCTGTAGCTATGATCCTGAGAATCTTCCCATCTGCGCCAGAATTCTGCATTATCGGGCAATCTTTCTTGAAGTGCCATGTCTCACCACACTGGTGGCATGTCTGGCTAGTACTAGCTTTGGTGACGGAATTACGGTGCTTAGCTAGTGTTATGTGGACACGAGTGCCCTCCTCGTTACTCCACTTTGAAAATTGCTTCTTAAATCGTTCTGCGCCATAACTCGTCTTGTGCGTAGGGTCAGTCTCGATGAAAGGGACTTGAGTGATGGGTCGTTTCGGTGCTCCACAGTCACGAGCATGATGCCCTATGTTTAGGCAATTGCAACATTGCATCTCATGGCAAGTCCCATGATGATGGAAACTACATTTATCACACTTAGGGAGTTTTCCCTCATATGGCCTGCTCGGTACGGGAACGGAAGGGGTTTCCACTTGCTGCTGTTGTATAGCCAGCTTTTGGGCTCTCTTGCGTTCCTTCCGGGCTTGACGCTTTCGTTTCTTGTTCTCTGCTTTCTGGCTTTGCGAGCCTGTGACTGTTACTGTTTGGTGACTTCCTGGATGGATATCACGATTGGGAACTTCATTCCCATCAGCAGTATCGACTGTGCTGCTAGCGCTACGGTGCGCAATGACCACGGTTACGGCAGCCACTATAGCAGCTGTTAATGTCGTTTGAAAGGTAGCGGCGTCCATCGAAAAAGTAGAGGTCTCGTTGCTTGGCTGGTTGTTTCTGGATAACGACATGATTCTGTAATACGAAAGATAAGGATTTGTGAGCGACTTTGGTTGACCCTGATGTACTTAGATTGTTCATGTAAAGAGTAGAAGTATGTTCTCGAAAGTTGGACCTACATCCCCATGATGCAGTCCTAGTCACGGGTGGAAGTAAGTTCGTAGAATGGTCTCAAGATGTTTGTCGTTCGAGCTGAGGTATCGTGAGTTGGTGAATAACAAGATCCAACCACTGAAAGAGACTTGGAAGTGTCTCCGGAGATAAATCGCTATAGTCTAATGATTTGACTAAAGCATGATTCAGATAGACTCTTATGAATGAATGACAAGAGTACTTGAATGAAGAATGACACAGAAGTTAGCCGACTGTCAATATCTGTTATATTCACGATGTAAAGATTCTGGAAAATGACCTTGGAAAGGTCTTACATCATATCCACTAAGGATAGTTCCTGACAGCATAAATACCTGACTAAAGTACTTACGGTACAAGATAATTTCATAGAAAATGCCACATCGGGCATAGACAGAAAACACGATTCCTTTTTATAAGGAAAAATTAAAGTAACGGGTCTACTACTGTAATCTGATGTAGGGCTGTCCTGCCTTGAATCTCATTTCGGGCCACTCTGCGGACCAAGATTGGCAAGACTACATCTGCTAAGCCCTCATTGCTCCAGTCGTAAAAGCTTCGGTCGCCATAAAATAGCATAGATTGATCTTATCCTTGGCTCCTCTTTTCCAAGCATTCCCCTCACTCAGAGGGGGTCGGGCCATGAAAAGCCGGACGAGGGTTAGGAATTTTAAAGGAGCTGCTCGGGGTAGGTTTTCAAACTCTGGTTCGGAGTTAGCATCATACGAAAGGTCTTCGTCATGGTGATCATTCAAGGGGAACATGATGATCATTCTCTGGTTATTCTCCAAACCAACCAGCTATGACTTCATTCGGAAGATACTGGTTGTCAAGGGGATGGAGTCTAGTTATGGTTTCTTTTGCGAGAATTTAGGGTAAGAGAATAATTATTAGACAAACTATCTAGATAATTATTTAGAAAATCTTCATTAGTTACATCGCTATTTGTGAAGTGCATACCAGCTATGTGTAATCTAAACAGGATAGACCTTCGAATAAGTGACCTTAATTCCAAATTCACACAGAATAGGGGTAAGGCAAAATTATCACTGATTCTAAGTCTATAACATCCTAATTACATGTAGCCTTAGTGTATCCACCTGGCAACTATCAACTTAGTAATGAAGATCCCGTTTTAATTCTCAAGTATAAAGTACTTATAGTAACACCAAATACACCTATAGTATTTAAATTTTAATGTTATGTTCTATTGTTCTCATTGTGGTAGGGTTGGTAAGATTTTAGCATTGTTGCAACCACACACTTAAACTTAGGCACATGCGAGTCAACCCTCGGATAATATAGGCGATCAGGCTATATCTTCCCAGTTTTGACCATATGTCTCTAAACCCACTTGTGTTGTCCAACAATCGTAATTCTTTTACACTGTCCTAGTGACACTGATTTTAGTATGAATGCAGCACGTATACTTACTTAAATATTTTACTATTTAAAGTATAAACTCTTGGTCAGAGTATTTTTAATCCCTTATGTATTTATAGTTAGTATATCTTTTATGGGTTGATATACTTAATTCACTATAAACAATGCTCTGATACCAATCTGTCACACCCCAAAACCAGGAACGGCGGAAACGTTCTGGGGTGGAGGACTTCATGTATAATATCAACAACAATGTAAAGTAGTAAACAAGCAACAACATCATCCATTGCATTAATAATATAATTATTATACAAATGTGTTCTGTCAAATTTTGATAAACACTAAAGCATAAATCAAAATGAAAGATAAGCCTTGAACAAGCTCCATCTTCCTTTCTCCTTGCATCGGTACCTGTCTATGATGACCTGAGGATACAAGTAATTTTGAAAGCGAGTATCAGCTTTAAAGCTGGTGAGATCATAAGTATTTAGTGTCTTAATTTGTATGTGAGAAAATGTAAGTATATGTACTTAAAAGTATTGAAAGTGTATATGAACTGTAAGTGTTTGAAAAACCTTAGAATCCATATGATTCCTATTAATAATAAAAGGAGTCTTCTACCAAGACCTAACTGTTCTGAATGTAGTCTTCTACCAAGACCTAACTGTTCTGAATGTAGTCTTCTACCAAGACCTAACTGTTCTGAATGTGTGTGTCTCTTGTAAGAGGATGTATTTTCCAAAGTATAACTATCATTATTCAAAAATATAGTTTGTACAATAATGTTTAAGTGAGGTTATCACTAAAAATATGTAATGGAAAATCAATCTAGTACTATGGTGTAGTGTCCAAATACAACCGTACTTATTACCTTAAATCTAGGGTAATACTTCCAAGTACTGTAGTATTTAATAAAAATAACTACATCAGTACTCAACTGCCTTATTTGAGGGATAAGGTATAATGTGATGTCTAGATCCCAGACTATACGCTCCCCTATCAAAGGGATTTTGGGACCTACCCACGACCCCTGCATGAACGCAAGCCGTGAGCATCCACATTACCGAATGATCATGTATACTCGATATAACTATCACAATTGTGGTGTGATTCATCAGTATAGTTAGATCCTGAACTGGTTCCGTGCTATAGCACCTAATGACGTCTGTTCTATGTATATGTAAGTGTGATCATGTAATTTTACTCAAGTAAGAGCGATCATGTAATAGTACAGTAGTGTACTGTAATGTTCTACGTGTGCTAGCTGTAATGTGTGTTCTCTCTATCTAGCAAGTATAGTAATGTAATCATTCTAGTATAGTTGTATATGTTCTCGTCCTAGTATAGCTGTATATGTAATGTACTGAAAAGTTCTAGAAAGTATTGACTCATGAATGAACTGACTCATTAAATGATATTGCGTTCTAGCAATGGTTCTAGTATCTTCCTGAACTACCCATATGGTAGCTTTCTAGTAATCTAAGTGTACGTATGGACATGGATGTATACCCTTGCTACCCAAGGGCATAGGATTAACTGGAAGGACCTTTTATGACTATATATGTGTACATGATATATAACTAATATTTAAACGACCTTCGGACGAATACCCAAAATCCCATCAGACCACATCTCAAGGCGCGAAAAGGAAATAGGGTGGATAGCCTTCCTAAGTCTTTTAAACATTTCTTATATAAGTATACATATAGAGGCATGCAATTTATAGTATAAAATCATAAATAAGATTTGTAAGACATTTGAAATATAAGTATTATTTTAAGAAAAGATCGACTTGGTGTCAATCTATAAAACAATTTGAAGGCATAAGTTTAATAAAACAGTTTAAGTATAAGGAAACATTTGTTTGAAACACGGTTGTAAATAAGTTTGAAAGGAAATGTACGGAGTAAGCTGTACAGTGTAAAAAGGAGTTTAAAACATATAAAATGTTATAAAAAGTCATTTGAAGGAAACTGTTTGGTAAAACGGCTAATGAGTAGCCAAATCATTTGATTGCTGTATATTAATCACATGTGATTGATGTAATAAGTAATATAATCCTACTTGATAATCACATGTGATTGACATAATAAGTAGCATGATTCTACTTGTACCCCCCCCCCCCCAATAAAACATTTAAAAAGAGTTTAAAACATTAGTTAAGGGGTATGAACTCACCTGCGGTAAGTGACTGGAATTGTACGGACTATTATCGTACGGAAGGATCGGACAAGTGCTTGGTGTCAAGTGGAGACTTAGACACACACAATGATCCTAATTACATATGAAAACATATGTATATAAATAATTAGTGATTATAACACTAATTATACAAGTAATAACATTTAAGCGCGGGGATAACACTTTTGGTCAAGTGCTAGGAGGCTAAAGGGTTGCAACAAAGGAGTGCAATGCCCCTAATGTGAGTTTAAGGTCAAAAGACCATATTCATTAGAGTTTACGGCCCAAGGAAGTAAGTTCCTAGCCGTAAACTCCCAACCAAGGCTTGGGATGGTACTTTCAATTACTACAACCTTAGTGGGAATTGTTTCAAGGCATATACAAGTGTTTGGGCACCATATTGACTCCTTTGGGGAGTTTATGGCCCAAAGACCCTTTTCCCTTGGAGTTTACGGCCGTAAACTCCCTTGGGAGGGTGATTATGGTGCCTTCAAGTCTCTCAAATAACTAGGAACAATTCTAAGCTTTTGTACTTGGCCTTAAGAGGATTTATGGCACCATTTGGTACCATTTCTTGGAGTTTACGGCCATAGAACATCTTGGGCTGTAAACTCCCTCAAACATGGGGTTCTAAATGTTTTAGCTAGTCCATAACTCATCTAGGTACTTGTCAAAATTGTCCCTGGGCCTTAGGAAGTGTTTAGGGTGTCATTTGACCCCTTTATGGGAGTTTACGGCCCAAGAAATACTCTTGGCCGTAAACTCTTCAACACTTGAGCTTTTCATGAGTTTTCTAGGTCCTAAACACTTTAAGGTATTTGTCTAACATGAAGTCCAAGCCTTTGGGGGTGATTAGGGCACTTTTAGCCCTTGGAAAAGGGGTTTACGGCCCAAGAAATGTTCTTGGCCGTAAACTCCTATAAACTTATGATTTTGAAGTGTTTTGATGTCTAAAATAGTCACAAGCATATGAGGGTTAAAGTCCTTAGGCTTAAGGGGGTGAGTTAGGGCACATTTGTCCCTTGGAAATGGGGTTTACGGCCCAAGAAACCCTTGGCCGTAAACTCCAAAAGCCTTGTGATCTTGGATGATTTTGGAAATGTAACAATGTTATAAAGCATATAACAAGTATTAAAACACATCTAGGGAAGTAGACTCACAATCTGGGATGAAAACCCGAAGATCCGTGAGAGAGAAATGGGCTTTTCTCTAAATGGAATTCAACTAATGAACCAATTTGGTTCAGAATTCTATTTATAGTCCTGAGATTTTTGGCAGAAAATATTTCTGATCTCAGAATGGATTCAAATGATTCTAGGATAATGGAATTTATAGTGTTGCACAAAATCCTAGTGCAACCACTCTCCTAATATCCCTTTTTGGTGTAAAACCCTAAAACTGCCAAACTTATATTCTAAGTTTGAATTTTCATTGTAACTGCTCTACTTCTATTGGATTGAAATGGTTTGATTAGTATGGAAAATTTTAGGTTGTCACAAGCTTTTTACCACTCAAACTCCTCTCTCTCAGTACTTTCTCTCTCTAGCTCGTTTTCGGCTCAAAAACCGCAATTTCTGGCTCCCAAACGTAAGATTTTCCTCCCTAACTTGTTCTAAACATGCATTATTGTAATTATAGCTCAAAAATCATATGAATGAGGCATGAACAAGGAGTTTACGGCCTAAGAATCTTCTTAGGCCGTAAACAATCAAAAAGTTGCCAAAAGTCCCGATTTTTCTTTTATTAAGCTTAGATACTAGTTAAGGGATTTACCTAGCGGTGTTTAGTCATCAAAACACAATTTTTTAGGGCATACAAGAGGGTTTACAGCCCAAGCACATGCTTAGGACATAAACACCCCTTATCCATGCAAAAATGCCCCAAAAACCCTTCCAAGGCATGTTTAGGCTTGAGTTGTGATTTAAGGACATTCCATTTCGAGTTTGGGACCATTAAACATTATGTTTTGAGGGGTAACTTAGAGTTTACGGCCCAAGCATAAGCTTTGACCGTAAACTCCCCCAAACCTCATCAAATGAGGGCTTAAACCACCCAAATAGCCCTAGACCTTCACTAGAAAATTATTTGGATGAAATAAGGACCTTAACATTAAAGATTTGGGAGTGAACAAGAGTTCACGGCCAAGAAATGAGGCTTACGGCCGTAAAATCCCAAGGAGTGGCCTTTGGGCCGTAAAATCCAAGGGAGTAAGCTCTTGGACCCCCTTAGTACCTCTTTTGGGTCTTCTACAATCCCCGAGAACCACTTTTAACCCATAAGACCTTGAATCGATTTTAGGATATGTAAATGTTTTAATAAAAAGTATAAGTAACTAATTATTTGTAAAACATATATCTCATATGTTAATAGGGTCTTAAAAGGTGTACAAGTCCTTAATTGACACCAAACGCTCAACCGACACTTCCACCCAATTTACCCGATTTACTCGATTTTAGATGAGTTCATACCCCTTGATGAACCTTTCTAATGTTTTCATATGTTTTAGGGGGGGATACAAGTCAAATATTCATTTTTTTATGGAAGTGAATCACATGTGATTTACTACCCGTAGTGCAAATCACATGTGATTTATCACTATGCTTTATAAAAGAACTTTACGTTTTCAGAACTACTTTGGATAAATAAACTATTTTTTTAAATGCTTTCTTTGGTCAAGATTTTTATTAAATTACTTTTCTTATAAAATGTATCTACAATAATATATTTATATAAGTAAGACTTGAAGGACTTAGGACCGATAGCTCGCCTTATTTCCTGTTCTTGTTTGATTGTGGGCTTAGGGTATTTGTTATCCGTCCGAGTGTCGTTAATTTCTTAGTTATATATCATGTATATTGGTGTTAGGTACGATTTTCATCTCATTCGATGCCTATATTACTTAATTGCCAAGAACCATACACATTGAGTTAACTATAATAGGTATAGTTAAGGCCACTACTACTCGTTACTGCTACTACTATACATACTATAATTCATACTATTACAAAACGATACACGAATAAGAGAACACACTATGAACTACATAAAAGACTACTACACTATATTACAAGAGAAAGCACTAATCCGGAGGATAACACACTAACTCTCTACAAGATACTCTACGCGCTACCTACTGTGACCGGAGCTTTCCGAAAGGAAGGCAACACTGCATGTATAGATCTATACAGGGCAGACACTATTATATTTCGACTGTTAACCTCATTCCGAGTCGAACAGGCCCAAGGATGGCACTACTTCACTACACTATGTATGACCGGGAAGGTCATGAGATCCTTTATTGTTCACACTATTGGTCACATAAAAGGAATACACGGTATCCACACTAAAATACTAAGACTAAAGTCTAAGTTAATATCCCGAAGTAAATAAGTATCTATTACTAATGGGAATTTGCACCATTAATACTGACAACAGGCATAACTTTTCCTCTATCTACACTACATACTGGAGATTTTAGTACCACACTTTTACAACAAACGGTTTTCAATGATAAAACTTACATGCAACTTAGAGTTTTTCACTTGCGATGTATTACTGGAAAATATAGGATTTTCTAGGGTTTTCTACTACTTATGAATGTAAATTGCAATTTTTCACACTATAAGTTTTAACGCATTTTATACAAAATTTACACTAAATTCTTATGAACTCACCAATCTTTATGCTGATACTCATTTTCAAAATAACTTGTATCCTCAGGTCAAAGATAGACAGGTACAGGTGCAACATTTTGGAGAAGATGGAGCATACAAGATCCATCTTTTGTTTTTGTATTACTTTTGGTGTCTATTGAAACTTTACAGAACACACTTGTAATTAAACTCAATATGTAATGAAATGGTTGTATGTTTCTTGTTTTTACTATTATACAATTGTGATGATTGATGTGTGTAAAACTCACTTAGTTTTAATCCTACTTTAATTATCAAATAACACACAAAAGGCAGTGAACATATCAATTGTGGTATAGCTAAATCAGCAGGGTATCGAACACAGGGAACAGCAAATTAAATTAAAAACTAATTCTATCTAAGTTGATTAAGAAAATAGGGGTTTTTTTCTCTAGTTTTACAATACTAGAAACTTACTAACTATAACTAATTTAAGACTAGAAAATAACAATTTAACTAGATTCAATAATTGGAAAGGAACTTCTGTTTAGTTCAACTCGGTTAACTCTATGGTTGATTTCAAGGTAATAGTGCAATGGATTAATTCTTTCGTTGGTTACCGATTCAAGTGATTAGGTTCATGTTCACTACCCTAATCCTTAGCAAATAAACTAACTCAAACAGTGGCCAATTGCTTAATTTAATTATGTTTACTAGATTAATTATTCGGGTTAAGTTAGACTTGCAATAGCTAATTAATTTATTATTCTTAATTAACCTCTTGTTTGATGCTCATCTTACAAGCTTGCACATGAATTTACTCAATTTTCTTATTAATTCTAGTTTCATATTCATTAATCCTAGACATATAGTATAGTGGTCACATATTATATGAGGTTGATAATCAATAGATGTTCATGCTAATCAATTATCTTCCTATTAACAGAAAATTAATTATCATTCATACACAAGGTTCTTTAGCAAGCTAAAATAACAAAAATTCACCAACTTGGAATTAATCCTACCAATCAATCAAACCATATTGTCAACTTTGTATTCCCAAACAGAAGTCTAAAGATTTTAGTTCATAATTAAGGTAAATAACAGCAAACAAAGAAGTTCAAATTGCTTAATCATGTTGACAAAACAAAAGAATAAGTAGAATGATGAAATTGTGCCTTAATTACTCCCGGAATTGAATTCTAGCTTTCTTTGTCGACTTCTAGGGTTCTTCTGGCTTCTTTATCGCAACAAAGCACTTCTGAAACTTCCCAGAATTCTTCTCTCTCGATCTGTGGAGTTATCTTTAAATATGCGTTCCGACTCATCGAGTCAAGTGGTCACTCATCGAGTCCCTCTCACATTCTCCGTATTGCGATAACTATCTGAAATTCCGAATCATTATCCTTCTGATTCCTCGAGCGGACTCATCGAGTCCATGCTCGACTCGACGAGTAGAAGCCTTTTTTAGTTGTTTTCCTTCTTCATTCCACTCTCGAGCTCCTAACCGCTTCTCTTGCTTCCTTTCGCTTCCGAGCTTCATCTTTGGACTGAAAAACATAATTTAACACTTTTAAGTACCTTTTGTCCATAATATGCAATAATTTAGCTAATATATGAATAAAAAACTATACTTAATACACACTAAATATGCACATATCAAAATACCCCACACTTGTCTTTTGTTTGCCCCCAAGCAAAACTGAATTTTAAATATATTAGAATTGCATGCATTTGTGTCTAAAATTTCCTAAAAACCCCCCATACTTCAAATACTCACAATCCTCATAAACATTCGCCCACTCACCCCGAACTATGCTCATTTTATGCAACCCTCCGAATCCATCCTCAGAAAACCTCTTTACCCTCAAGGTATTTTTAATTGAGCAACCCAAGCATACATATTCTAGAATTACAACTTTTCGATACCACTATGGAATTCTTTGAATTCTTCACTTTCTTGATAATTTGGTCTTTGATATCTTTGAATTCACCAACTTGTATTGACTTTTGGTATCTTCAACTTTTTGGATTTCTTGGAATTTTGTGATCTTTAGATCTTCACTTCATTTGCTCCAAAATTCTTACAACTTTTCTTGTAATTCTCTCTTTTTTTTTTACATGTATACCTCACTTTTGTCACTCAAATCCCTACATGCTTAAGCAGGGGCGCTCAATCTCAACCTTTATTGGCTAATGATAAAAATTTTCCTGGATACATTTCAGGTTTAGGCAGCTAAACATATTGCATCCCTCAGGCTGAGCAAGGTCGTGTTTTTGTCTCATGATTTCACTGGAATAAGGAAGCCACAAATGCACTAGAACGTATATAGGCTCAACTAAACATTTGGGTCTTCATGCAATTATCAACACAATCCTAACATGGAATCCTAATTTTTTACCAAAATTTTCTAAATTAAGTCCTAAATAATACTTTTGGTATGCAATTTTTTTTTTTTTAAATTGACTATTATGTAACCAACCCCCTACCCCACACTTATGTGATGCAATGCCCTCATTGCATATGATGCATAAAAACATAAAAAGAAACTAAAGAGGGAATTGGAACAAACTCCCCTGGGATAGCAGTGGATAGGTTGATCACTCTCATTTAAGCTCCAACTTCAATCAACTTTAGACATGGTAACATCTCATCCATGCCTTGGGTGTCTCGTCTCGTGTGGGTCGCTCCAAATACACGAAAATCGGTGTAAGATCTTCAAGAATGGATATGGAAGAATAAGTGAGCAAGTGGTACAAGTATTAGCATCAAATCAGCAGTCTTTCGGCATAAAAAGTGAACGAATCGTCGAGTCATACGGTGGACTCATCGAGTACCAGCGCGCCTTCTCAAAATTTATGAAAATACAAGGCGACTCGTCGAGTCAGCTTAGTGCAGTCGACGAATTGGCCACTGAGCGAAAAAACTTGGTATTTTGCAACTGTTTTAGCCTCTAAAAGCTTCTTTAACTCTTCCTCACGTTTGGACTCAATTGCTCATACCCCTAGGAACGGACTTGCCACTTTGACATTAAAGTTCCGCTTCCTTGACTCGCTTTCACTCGTGATAACATCCATTTGCTATATCTCTAAACCATCCTAAGCAAGCAATCATAATTCAATCCTGAAAAATAACTAAAGCAAACAACCATTAAACACAATAAAATCTTAAACAAGTCATACACACCAAATAAGAATAAAAACAAAACAAAAATAAATTTTTTTTGATTAAAAACACAAAAAAAATCAATCTTCATCCTCCTCATCATCATTGGCGGCTCCACTCCGTCGCGCACCAATCACCTAATCCCAAGATGGAATAAATGGGTAATTTCCACCATCAATATGTGGGATATTGAAGTGGTCAAAAAGTCGAATGTGAGATTGGTTGCTAAAGTTCAGCCCCCACGCCATTTGATCCTGCATCCGCCTCATCTCCACATTGTACCAATCCATTGGTACGTCTTCATTCTCGACCGGAATCACCGGCGGCTCGGCCTCCACATCCCGCTCTCTTCGTGATCTCACCCTCCTTCCCGGTGCTTCGAGACCAACAACGGGGTCATCATTTGGGATGGCATAATGGCCACCACCATAGTCTTCAATTATCCGTGCTCTTCGGAAAAGAATGGGATTGAACGGAGGTGTCGGGATCAATGTCATGAAGTTCCATGCACCGCGGTTCATCAACCCGAATGAGTTAGCCAATCAGGTGACAAACATTCCACCATTAATACGAGAGGTTTTGCGATCTTTGACCGCACCCTCCGAAAGGTATGAAGCTATACACCAAGGGATGTTTCAAAAGACGTCGGGTGTAATTATGCTCCATAAGTAGAAAACGCCAAGGTTGGAGACCTTGTCATCATCTTTTCTTTGGTTGATGGTGGATGAAATAAGGCGGTGAATGAGGCGGTGAGTTGGGGATCAGATGCTCCCTTCTTGTGCAGACTTTGGGATGTAAACTTTATTTCCAATGGTATTCCACCAGCCCGTGCTTGTAACTCCATCGGGGAACACCATATGAGTGTTTGCCAAAAAGGCCCGAAAGATGTTTGTTGACACCAAGGGCTGATCGTAGATCCCTAGTCGGCAGGCAAGATCCACCACCGAGCATTGACGATACTCGCCCCCAAGGCAAAAACTAAAGCTCGCCGGGTGATACACATCCACTCCCCCGGTAAAAGATACCGTGGAGAAAAACTCCAAACAAAGCTCTAAATAGATCGACTCTTGTATACGAAAGACCCGGCTCCACCCGTCACAGATCATTGTCTCGCCTTCATGTTGGAACTCCTTCAAAAGGTAAGGAGCTAATTCCTCCTCATATCGAACACTTTGCAGCCACTCCCAATCAATTCTGTTTGGCACATACACCTCCTTCTTCTTAATATCAAATAGCTTCTTCTTCCATTTCCTCATTGTTAAAGCGGACTCAATTTGAGGGAAGTTTAGCCATGGAAAATCCCCTTGGTTACCACTTGAACTTTGTCCCCTTATGAACATGATTTCTGCAAAACAAATAAACAAAACCCAGAAAACACAGAATATGATTAAAAATTGTCTTGTATCTGTAACTCGACTGGACTCGTCGAGTCCATGCCCGACTCGACGAGTCGCGCAACCTGCACGAGTCAGTCGACGGGTCGCATAAAATTGGACCATTAAACCTGTAAATTCTTTCAAGGGTTTTGTCTCAACACTTAGTATTGATGTATTAAGGCCAAAATAAGCATTCAAAACAACTTAATTCATGAAAAATCAAAACCCTAGAAATTTAGAACTTCTCAAAAACGGGTTTTTCATGCAATTACTACCATGGATTGCCTTATAATCATGCTCTTAACAGAAAATAGGAAGAAATTTGTTACCTTTTTGGATTGTGCTTGAAGAACTTGATGAATGCTTGAGAGAAAGAATGCAAATAGCGGCACCCGTCGAGTGTAGATGTGAAACTGATTCTTAGGGTTAAAACCCTACTTACCCAATGTAAAATTAATTTCAAATTTTTTTTTTTGTAAATAATACCGACTCATCGAGTCATGGTCAGACTCCGCGAGTCTGGTCGCGAATTCAATTTTTTCCTGAAATCCATGTGGACTCGTCGAGTCGTGGTCAGACTCGGCGAGTCGCTTAAAAAAATGTATAATTTTCAAAATTTTGTTGTTTGTTGTGAATCATTTCACCCTACACTCAGCCTATGCACACTCTCAAGCAGACATGCCCGATGATTTGGAAGATTAAGATTCAAAAAACGAAGGGAAAATAAAAATAAAAATAAAAAGAAAACTAAAAAGTAAAAGAAAGCAAACTCTATATAACGGGTTGCCTCCCGCCAAGCGCTTCTTTTTGAGGAGTCATGACCTAGACTCCTTCCCATCTACGTTTTGTCATCTTCGAGCATCGGGAACGCACGCCTAACTTTTTGTGATTTGTACTTGGTCTTGTAAGCGTGGATCTTTTTCTTGTAAGCCCTTTTTAATGCATCTCTTTTTCTTTTCATTGCCTCATCTTCAACTGCTTGGGCTTCCCTTTTTCTCTTTTTCTTCTTTACCCCCTTCTTTTTCACCGTCTCTTGAACCTCCTTTTCTTTAAATTTATTAACTTCACATTCCATGATGGTCCGTGCTCTAGGTTTAGTGGTGAATTGGTGATCAGCTTCCTCCTTCGTTTTCTTTATCTCTGCATCCTTTCCAGCGCTTAACCCTTCCTCGAAATGGACCGTATCAAGACATGCTACATCGGTGTATTGAACTCTCCTTTCCTTTCCTCTTTCTGCTGTTTGTTCTTCTAAAGAATCATGTATATTATTGAAATCCAAGGTATGTGAAGAACTAGTAACATGCAGATCTAAGTCGGCCAAGTGTTTGCCCAAATCGACTGGACTCGTCGAGTCCACTAAAGTGACTCGGCGAGTCGGTACGAATTCTATCGATTCTTGGGTTTCTTCTGAGTGGGCTCCTTCCAGTAGCTTTTCCAATTCATCCAAGTCCTTGTTAACATCTCCTTCTTCTTCAGAGTGCATCACAAACTTGCTTGGATCCTCTTTTATCAAACGTGCAAGCTCTTTTTCTAATATCTCATCATCCAATTGGATCATTGAGACTTCTTCAATCTTTTTCTCTTCTTGCTTGATTTCTAGAATAGCTTTAAACTTCACAGCCTCATCACCCACTCTTAATGTCAATGTAGACTCACTTATATCAATTAAGGCACACGCGGTGTTCAAGAAGGATCTCCCCAAAATAATTGGAATTTCGGGGTCTTCTTCCATATCAATAACCACGAAGTCTACTGGGAATATAAACTTGTCAACTTTTATAAGGAGATCTTCACAAACGCCTTTTGGATGGATTATTGTCTTGTCCGCCAAATGGATCTTCATATTCACCGGTTTTGGTTCTGGTAGATTCAACTTCTTATGGAATGACAAAGGCATCATATTGATGCTTGCCCCCGAGTCAGCTAATGCTCGTGTGAAGATCTCATTACCATATTGGCACAGAATCACCATATTTCCAGGGTCACCCTTCTTTTTAGGTAGCTCACTCATCAAGACTTCTGCAACTTCAGCCAAATCCTTCCTAGCAGCAAAAAGGCCGTTAAGCAAGTTGAAGTATTTAGGCGTTTGAAGTATTGTTTCCACAAATGGCATATTAACTTGTAGAGCGTTAACATGATTCATGAAGGTTCTGTATGCTTCAACTTTTTCTGCAGGAATGGCTTTGGTTGGGTATGGCAGTGGAGGCTTATAAGGTTTCGAAGAATTGATGGGTTTCTTAATTGCGCATGGACTCGTCGAGTCCACAGGAGTGACTCGGCGAGTTGGGTCGGGTTTGGCTGGCTCCGATTCTTCTACCTTGTCTTCCTTCTTCTTGGAGATCCTTAGTGCTTCTGTGCATTTTTCTTCACTTCTGGAGGTTATTGCGCTTACGTTCTCCATTCTTGGATTGGGTTTGGTGTTGCTCGGAAGTTGGCCCGGTCTTCTTTCATTCACTCGATGTGCAAGTTGTCCCAGCTGTTTCTCAATATTGAGAATGGAAGTTTGTTGATTCCTCAACATGTTTCTGGTTTCTTACATTGCTACATCATGATCATTATGACTTTTCTCGGATGCGGTTACGAACCTTGTGAGTATATCTTCTAAATTTGCCTTCTTTTCCGACACCGGCTCTTCCTTTTGATAATATCCCCTCTCCTTCTGTTTGTATTTTTCCTCCTTAGCCTTTTTATACTCTTCGTATGGGAGCCATTCCTTCTTCGGTTTCCTCCAGTCTTCATCGTATCTATCGCCACTGGAATAGAATACTTGAGCCTTTTTATTTCCATTCTCGTCTCGATCACAATCCTTGGTAAGATGGGGGCCGCCACAATTTTCGCATCCAACTCTAATAGCATGGATCGTTTGATCCATTTTCATCATTCTTCGGTCTAGGCTATCGAGTTTAGCTATTACCGCCGCCATGCCATCGTTCACCGAGTTTACTGCTCCACGACTCACTTCATTCCTCGGATTGTGGTATTCTCTAGAGTGCTTGGAGAATTCTTCAATTAATTCCTTTATTTCCGGAGGTGGCTTTCGGGTGAGCGGGCCTTGTGAATCGAGTAGCTGCCTTGTGGTGACATTAACTCCATCATAAAAGATGGAGACCTCTTGTTGGCTATTAAGATCATGGTGGGGGCAATTTCTAAGTAGGCTCTTATATCTTTCCCAAGCTTCATAAAGAGATTCTCTGGGTTGTTGCTCGAAGTTGGCAATGGCTTTCTTTAGCTTGGCTATCTTGAAAGGTGGGCAGAAATGATCTATGAACTCTTCTTTCATCTTGGCCCATGTGGTAACCGATCTGGGAGGGAGTGACTTTAGCCAATCCTTTGCAGCTCCTTTAAATGTAACAGGAAGCATGCATAGTAGCTGGATCTCGCGAGGCACATTGGGTACATTAAAGTAATCTGTCACATCATTTACTTCATCCAAGTGCTTATAGGCATCTTCATGATCTCTCCCATGAAAAGGGATCTCCTTGAGTTGAGCGAGAATATGGCCCTTTAGTTCGAAAGTAGCGGTAGCGGGAATTGCGGGTTGCACAAGTCCCGGGCCGGTGTCATCACGCATCCTCTTCTTCCACTCCCCCATGGAGATTTCATCAATATTAGCCATAGCAGTGGCTAAATCGTCTTCAAACTCGGATGTGTGCTCGTATGTGGGCTCGTTTTCTTCCTCGGTCTCGTAGTCGGTGTCTTTTGGGATCGGGTCTTCGATTGTGAATGATGCACTGGATGCTCCTGATTTGCTGCTCCTTTTCTTGCTAAAAACGGATTTGAGGTTTTTGAGTGGTGAGTTCTTTGAAGAAGCGGTTTCTCCAACGGTTTTGTCGTTGTTTCTTCTTAATGCGGTTTCCGGATCTTCAAGAGGGGGAACCAGAGGCGTAGCAGATCCTCGGGTCATGAACCAACTACAAACAAAACAAAAAAAACAAAACAAAACGCGTAAAAAAGAACAAAAAATTAAATCTGATTCAGCGTTGTACTCGCCGAGTCGGGGCGAATGCACTCGGCGAGTTCAAGTTAAAATCAGGTTTTTTTTTTTTTTTTTTTTTTTTTTTTTTTTTTTTTTTTTTTTTTAACCTAAAAACTTAAACAAAAATTAAACAGAAATTAACTATGTGTAAGATAAATCTTACACAAAGGATCGATTAAATTAGAATTTTAATGCTAATTTTAGAATCGTTCCCCAGCAACGGCGCCAAAAACTTGATGTGTGTAAAACTCACTTAGTTTTAATCCTACTTTAATTATCAAATAACACACAAAAGCCAGTGAACCTATCAATTGTGGTATAGCTAAATAAGCAGGGTATCGAACATAGGGAACGTCAAATTAAATTAAAAACTAATTCTATCTAAGTTGATTAAGAAAATAGGGGTTTTTTCTCTAGTTTTACAAGACTAGAAACTTACTAACTATAACTAATTTAAGACTAGAAAATAACAATTTAACTAGATTCAATAATTGGAAAGGAACTTCTGTTTAGTTCAACTCGGTTAACTCTATGGTTGATTTCAAGGTAATAGTGCAATGGATTAATTCTTTCGTTGGTTACCGATTCAAGTGATTAGGTTCATGTTCACTACCCTAATCCTTAGCAAATAAACTAACTCAAACAGTGGCCAATTGCTTAATTTAATTATGTTTACTAGATTAATTATTCGGGTTAAGTTAGACTTGCAATAGCTAATTAATTTATTATTCTTAATTAACCTCTTGTTTGATGCTCATCTTACAAGCTTGCACATGAATTTACTCAATTTTCTTATTAATTCTAGTTTCATATTCATTAATCCTAGACATGTAGTATAGTGGTCACATATTATATGAGGTTGATAATCAATAGATGTTCATGCTAATCAATTATCTTCCTATTAACAGAAAATTAATTATCATTCATACACAAGGTTCTTTAGCAAGCTAAAATAACAAAAATTCACCAACTTGGAATTAATCCTACCAATCAATCAAACCATATTGTCAACTTTGTATTCCCAAACAGAAGTCTAAAGATTTTAGTTCATAATTAAGGTAAATAACAGCAAACAAACAAGTTCAAATTGCTTAATCATGTTGACAAAACAAAAGAATAAGTAAAATGATGAAATTGTGCCTTAATTACTCCCGGAATTGAATTCTAGATTTCTTTGTCGACTTCTAGGGTTCTCCTGGCTTCTTTATCGCAGCAAAGCACTTCTGAAACTTCCCAGAATTCTTCTCTCTCGATCTGTGGAGTTATCTTTAAATATGCGTTCCGACTCGTCGAGTCAAGTGGTCACTCATCGAGTCCCTCTCACATTCTCCGTATTGCGATAACTATCTGAAATTCCGAATCATTATCTTTCTGATTCCTCGACCGGACTCATCGAGTCCATGCTCGACTCGACGAGTAGAAGCCTTTTTTAGTTGTTTTCCTTCTTCATTCCACTCTCGAGCTCCTAACCGCTTCTCTTGCTTCCTTTCGCTTCCGAGCTTCATCTTTGGACTGAAAAACATAATTTAACACTTTTAAGTACCTTTTGTCCATAATATGCAATAATTTAGCTAATATATGAATAAAAAACTATACTTAATACACACTAAATATGCACATATCAATGATACTGTACATGCCATCCTCCACCCCGGAAAGTATTCCGCCGTTATCGGTTTTGGGGTGTGACAGATTGGTATCAGAGCATTGTTTATAGTGAATTAAGTATATCAACCTATCAAAGATATACGAACTATAAACACTTCGGGACTAAAACACTCTGACCAAGAATATATACTGTTAAGTATTTAAAAGATTTGACTGTATATATGCACACACCTCTATAAAACACAGAAGTCAGTATCACACTAGAATAGAACAAAAGTATTAAGATTGTTGGGCAGTACAATTGGGCTTAGAAACATATGGTCACATCTGGGGGGATGTAGCCTGATCAACTACATTTTCTGGGGGGTGACTAGCATGTGCCTAAGTTTGGTTGTGGTGTTGCAACAAGTCTAAAACTTACCAACACTACCACAATAACGTTAGAATAAGAATACTATAGGAGTATTCTGTGCCTCTAAAATATACATATGTGAGAATTAAAAGGGTCGTTACGGGTAGGACAATAGTTGCTAACTGTATACACCACAGTTACATGTGACTAGGGCGCTATAGACTCAGAATCTGTAGCCTTTGCTTCATTCCCTGTTCTTGTTTGATTGGGGGTCTAAAGTTAGGGTTGCTTATTCGAAGGACTATCTTGCTTCGGTTACATGTAATTGGTATGCACAACGTAAGTATTGGGTCAACTAATAACGATTCATCTTATAAGTATCCTAGATTAGTACGTTAATTAACCTTTCTTTCCCCCTTTCTCGCGTAGATAGCATGACTGGCTTCCACCATCCCGGTTATCCGTATTACCCAAACCAGGGCAATGGAGGATGGCTCGACGAAGAGTCGGACGATGATCACTAGATCCCTTTGGATGACCACCAAGCAGAAGGCTTCTCGGATAGCTCCAGCTCCGAACCATAAGTTAACAACCTACCCTCTGAAGCTCCAAATCCAAACCCGCGTCCGACATTTCAGGGCCCCACTCCCCTGTGGGCAATATCCTTGAACCGATGGAGCGAGGAGCAGGGCTAGCCTTTACCTTACAACGGAGACCAAAGCTTCTACAACATAAGCGAAGGAGGATCAGCGGATCGGGTTCTGCCCATCATGGTCCGAAGGATTGCCAGGAATGTCAAGCAGGGTCAAGCAGTTATTGGTCTGGTTGTAGAAGTGAATGCCAATTCGGATCTCAACACTGTTCGCATCTGTGACATCCCCAATTTTCACAGCCAGAAAGACCAATTTGTTTATGCTTTGTTTTATTAAATCAGAGTAATCGTTTAAAGAAAACGGTTGCGGAATTTGTTCCCAATACAAGATATGATAATAACTTATCAAAACATTTCTCAAAGAGAATGTATTTTCGTTTATTAATAAAACCTCGGGATGTCATGTTCCGATACAGACATATAATCATAAACAGAACTTACATTCAATTACACTAATGATTTATATATCCTTTAAATCTCTCTGTGAAATATGCCTTCGAATTGATACCTGTGATATAAAGGAAACTGAGTGGGTCAGGCTTGAGAGCCTGGTGAGCATATAGGGTTTTCAACCCACAATAATATAATTATTATATTCAACCATCAAACAATCAACTCAATTACCCATCCCTATTATCTTCCTTAGGATTTTACCCTAGGAATTCAACTACCCGTCATTCGTTCATTCCTAAGGAATGACCTAAGGAATTAGCACAAACTTCCATTGCTACATAAGGCGCATCTACCAACATTATCCTTTAAGCGCCTCTGCCAGGTTTACATCATTCACTATAAGGCACATCTGCCAATATTATCCTTAAGCGCATCTGCTAGTATTATGACATTCTCTATTTGGTGCATCTACCAATATTATTCCTAAGCGCATCTGCTAGCATTATGGCATGCTCTTCCAGGTTCATCTACCAATACTATACTTAAGTGCATCTACTAGTATTATGTCATTCTTTCTTTGGTGCATCTACCAATACTATGCTTGAGCGTATCTGCTAGCATTATGACATTCTTTAATTGGTGCATCTGCCAATATCATCCTTAATCATCTTTCATACCTCATCTTTTTATCACATACCAACTATCTCATCTACTCATGTTCTACCCAACATATTTGTAGATATAAATACATATACAGTTTAACCCATTTAAAAACTATATAAAACATCCATTCCACACTCATATCAAATAAACAACAATATATATAAAACCATAGCACGTGTTTTATAACCAATACTTCATTTTTATGTGTTAAAAGAAGGTAACTACACACTCACCCGAACATATACTTAATACAGTCAAACAATATTTGTGTTATACTCGTGTTTATGAAAGGGACTATACACCCACACATATAAAAAACTTTATATTATACACATAACACGTATTTTATACTAAATACTTAATAATTATGCTTAGATGAAAGTAACCACACACTCACCCATATAAACAACAATATACTCAATACACTCAAACCATACTTGTATTATTATTGCGTTTATGAAAGGTAGTATACACTCACTTGATCAGAAGATGATCCGACAACATTACGACTTGCAAAAGTAGAAATCCTCAGCAGATCTGAAAGATCTCTACAAAAATCGAACTTCTCGCGGGCAGATCTTTGGCTCGGAAACTGCACTTCTCGGGATCTTCGGGATCTCGGGACTTGCTTCGGGACTCGAGAATATTACCGGGGCTTTGGGGTATTTATGCCACGCAAATCGAGGCAAAAACGGGAGAGAGAAGAGAGAAAAGTGGCATTTGAGTCGGCTGCCCTCGCATCCTATTTATAGGAGGTTGGAGCCTCAGAGTATGCGGGGCGTACAGGCGTACGCAGGGCGTACGCGTCCGAATTCGTCATGGCATGCGCCATCCGAAGCCACTTGCTAAGAGGGTCGTCATGCTTCACTGTACGCGGGGCGTACTTCGGATCAGATCAGTGACTCCTTCGGATAATGCCGGATTTTCTAATTAAAATTAAATACAAAATATTTAATAAACTTCGGAAATTCATATCTTCTTCATACGAACTTCGTTTTTGACGTTCTTTATATCCACGCGAAGGTGAGACTACGCTCTAAAACTTTCGTTTAGACTCCGTCGGCTAATTTTGACTTTTATTTTTATTATTTATTTTTAATAGGCCGGGACAGAAATTTTCGTTATAAATTCATAACTTCTTCGTTTGACGTCCGTTCTCGCCTAACTTTTCGTCGTTTCGCTACTAACAACGAGATCTTCGATTCTCGTTTAGATTGATAAGGCTAAATATCACTCTAACATAAATTCACGTTTTACGTCATTCAGCGTTGTGTCGTGCCGGTTCTGTCGCGAAACTTTGACAGGTCATAACTTCTTCGTTATAACTCGGATTTCAGCATTCTTTATATGTACAGAATCCTTGTAACATATACTACAACTTAGTTAAGATTATTAATTCTAAATAATCTTTTATCAAAAAGTCATTTTTGACGCTTATCGTTTCTAAATTGACTAGCCCTGATCTACGGGCGTTACAACATCCGCCAACTTGAAGAAGCCATGGACAGGACAAGGAGGAGCAACGAGGCTCTGCAGCATCAGCTAGCTGCATCCAGAGCCAAAGTTAGGGAACTCCGAGCATGTCAAAGGACTCATGAACGACACCTTCAGGAAGTTATGCGTCAACTAGCGGATTTGAGGGTCCGCCCAACAAGTAACCGTCGCCCGTAGAAGACATCTAGTTACCTCACTCTTTTGTTTAAAGGACTAGCCTTTCCTCTCTATGTTTCATAGATCACTTGTCTGTAAACATTTCTAGCTTAAAAATATTCTAATTAGACCTCTAAAATGCCAACATTTTCCTCATGGTTTGATGTAAGACCTACTGTTAGGTCACTTTTCATGAACTTGTATTACATCATTAATACCAGAAATTTGGCAGTTAACTACTCTATTGCTATGACTCCCATTATGATCTTTGGATTATGTTGATTTAATCCACGAAACACTCTATTCATATTTGCAATAGACTCTTACTATTGCTATCATTTCTATGATCTTCCAGTGAAATATGCCTCCATGAAAGCGTCCAATCAGAGGAAGACCAGCAACTCAAACCCCTCCTCCACCACCTCCTCCTCCGCAGTTCGATCCAGTGCTGTTCCAAATGGCTGTGATTGCAGCTGTGACAGCAGCCATGGCTCAAATGAACTCCGGTGATACGAGTAGTGGCAACTCTAGATTTCGTGGAGTCCATCAAAGAGTGCAGGGATGCACATATAAGGACTTCATGAACTGCAAACCTACCTTCTTCGATGGTACTGGAGGAATTCTGGCATTGTCTCAACGGTTTGAAACAACCGAAGCTGACTTTGAAATGTGCTCTTGCCCCGAAGAGAGCAAAATCAAGTTTGCTACTGCTACCCTCACTAATAGGGCCTTGACATGGTGGAACGGCCATGTCAGTGCACTCTCCTTGGTAACAGCCAATGCCATAGGTTGGGACACTCTAAAAGATCTCATGAGAAGGGAGTACTGCCCTAGGGGCGAAATTCAAAAACTTGAGGAGGAACTCTGGAACCTCAAGATAAAAGGGACCGACATAATAGCTTACACGGCCAGGTTCTGCGACTTGGCGGCTATGTGTCCCAACATGATCCCATCTGAAAGCAAGAAGATTGAAAGATACATCCGGGGTTTAATGCCCTCGTATCAAGGAAATGTCCTAGCCTCACGCCCTACCACTTTTGACAGTGCTAAGGAATTGGCCCAGAGTCTAATCAATCACGAAGTCTCTTCCACTCCAGCAACAAGAACCACAACTACCACTGCACCACCCGATTCATCTGACAGAAAGAGGAAGCGGTTGGATAAGAAGAAAGGCAGGAAAACTCAAACTTGCTCCAAGGACCAACAAATTGTGGCGGTCCATGCTACCACTACTCCAGCCACTCCTGCACCGACAAAAGCTTATGTTGGGAATCTGCCCAAATGTCCCAAGTGCCCTTACCACCACAACGGCCCCTGCCGTGAATTACAGTGTTCCAACTGCGGCCGAAAGGGACATACTGCCCGATTTTGTAGAGCCCCACCCAAACCTATCTCGCAAGTTCCCGGCTCGGGAGTGACCCCGACTTGTTACGGCTGCGGTGAAGCTGGTCATTTTAAGAAAAATTGTTCAAAGGCTGGGAATGCTAGGGGAACGGGAAGACTACTCGCTATTGGTCACAACGAGGCAGTAGTGGATCCCACAGTAGTCACGGATACGTTTCTTCTCAACAACTCATATGCATGTGTCTTATTCGATAGTGGTGCAGAAAGAAGCTTCATAAACCAAAACTTTAAACACTTACGCAAACAATCCCCGCAACCACTAAAAGAAACATTCATTGTAGAAATGGCTAACGGGAAGACCGAAAAATCTAACAAAATCTACATAGGTTGTACCCTCACGTTAGACGATCACTCATTTCCAATCGACCTCATACCAGTCTCAATCAAGAGTTTCGATGTCATTGTTGGTTTGGAGTGGTTGAGTCTTTATCGTGCCGATATCCTATGCTTCGACAAAGCCATTCGCCTAAATCTTCCGAATCGCGAAACTCTATTGATCTATGGAGATAAACCCGGTACGAGCCTTCGTATCATATCCAGTATCCAGGCTCAGAAGTACTTGCGTAAAGAATATCGCGCATTCCTTGCTCACATCATCGACACAAGTCAGAAAGTGAGAGATCCAAAAGACATCCCCGTAGTATGCGATTTCCCTGATTTCTTTCCAGAGGATCTTCCAGGTCTACCTCCAAAACGTCAGGTTGAGTTCAGAATCGACCTAGTCCCAGGAGCTACCCTCGTAGCTAAGTCGCCCTATCGTTTAGCGCCTACCGAGATGCAAGAACTATCCGGTCAACTTAACGAGCTGCTTAGCAAGGGCTTTATAAGACCAAGCTTCTCACCTTGGGGAGCTCCAGTCTTGTTCGTAAAGAAGAAGGACGGATCGTTCCGCATGTGCATCGATTATAGGGATCTCAACAAACTCACGATCAAAAATCGCTACCCTCTCCCTCGCATAGATGACCTATTCGACCAACTACAAGGGGCGAGTTACTTTTCCAAGATTTATCTTAGGTCCGGGTATCATCAGTTACAAGTCCTTGAGGAAGATGTTCCGAAGACAGCCTTCCAGACTCGTTACAGGCACTACGAGTTCGTAGCGATGCTCTGCGGACTGACTAACGCACCTGCAGTGTTCATGGACTAGATGAATAGGGTATTTCGTCCATATCTAGATCAGTTCGTCATCGTCTTTATTGATGATATACTCGTCTACTCTCGGAGCGAGGAGGAACACATGGATCATTTGCGACGAGTCCTGGAAACCCTACGATCAGAGAAGTTATATGCGAAGTTCTCTAAGTGCGAATTTTGGATTCGAAGAGTTGAATTCTTAGGACATGTGGTTAGTGAATACGGAATCCATTTGGATCCCTCCAAAATTAAAGCTATTGAGAACTAGTCAGCACCGAAGACGCCTACAGAAATTCGTCAATTTCTAGGCCTCGCTGGCTACTACCGCAGATTCATCCAAAACTTCTCTCGGATTATGAAACCTCTCACCATGTTGACACAGAAGGGCGTAACATTCGATTGGGAGGAGAAATAGGAGAAGGCATTCCAGACCCTGAAGCGAGCCTTATGCACCGCACCAGTATTATCCCTTCCCGAAGGAACAGAAGATTTTGTTGTATACTGCGATGCATCGAATCAGGGGCTCGGTTGTGTCTTGATGCAATGAGGTAAAGTCATCGCCTATGCCTCAAGACAACTAAAGACACATGAAGTAAACTACACTAATCACGACCTCGAGTTAGGAGCGGTCGTCTTCGCACTTAAAATTTGGAGACACTACTTGTATGGAACAAAGAGCGTAGTGTACACTGATCATAAAAGCCTCCAACACATACTGAACCAGAAAGAGCTCAACATGAGACAAGGCCGATGGGTTGAACTACTCAACGATTACGACTGCGAAATTCGATATCACCCGGGAAAAGCCAATGTAGTAGCAGACGCACTGAGTAGAAAAGAGTCTTCTGGACGAAGAGTCAAGTCACTAACAATGACTATCCATTCACATCTATCCGCACAGATTAAGGAGGCTCAGCTAGAAGCCTTAAACCTTGAGAACATGACGGGTGAATCCCTACGTGGGATGGATAAGAACTTGGAGGTTAAGGATGATGGAGCCTACTATCTCATGGATCGGATCTGGACTCCACGCCACGGAGGTTTCAGAGATTTGGTCATGAAGGAAGCACACAACACTCGATACTCCATCCACCCAGGTTCGGATAAGATGTATCTGGATCTCAAAAAGCTATACTGGTGGCCTAACATGAAAGCAGAGATTGCTACCTTCGTGAGTAAGTGCCTTACTTGCACGAAGGTCAAGGTCGAATACCAGAAGCCATCGGGTGTCCTCCAACAACCGGAGATACCAGAACGGAAGTGGGAGCGGATCACAATGGATTTCATAACAAAACTACCCAAGACAGTGGGTGGGTTGGATACCATTTGGGTCATCGTCGACAGATTGACCAAATCTGCACACTTCCTACCCATCAAGGAAACGAACAAGATGGAGAAACTCACAAGAACATACATCAAGGAAAGAGTACGGCTGCATGGAATCCCCATATCTATTATCTCAGAGAGAGATAGTAGGTTTACCTCGAGATTTTGGCAATCACTACAAAAGGCACTAGGGACGAGGTTGGATATGAGTACAACCTACCATCCGCAGACTGACGGACAAAGTGAGAGGACGATCCAAACCTTAGAAGATATGTTGCGAGCTTGTGTGATTGACTTCGGTAAATCGTGGGATACACACTTACCCCTTGTGGAGTTTTCCTACAACAATAGCTATCATACGAGCATCAAGGCAGCTCCATTTGAAGCCCTTTACGGCCGGAAGTGCAGATCCCCTCTGTGTTGGGCTAAGGTGGGTGACACTTAGTTAGCAAAAGGACGAGTTCCTGACAGCGCTCTCACGGGTCCAAAGATCATTCGAGAAACGACTGAGAAGATTGTACAGATTCGAGAACGATTGAAAGCCGCTAGAGATCGACATAAAAGCTACGCAGACAAACGAAGAAAACCCTTGGAATTCTAGGTGGGAGACCGAATCCTTTTGAAGGTCTCACCTTGGAAGGGCACTATACGCTTCGGAAAGCGTGGAAAGCTAAACCCAAGGTACATAGGGCCTTTTGAGATTCTCGCCAGAATCGGCCTTGTAGCTTACAAACTCAACCTACCCCACGAGCTAAGTAACATACATCCTACCTTCCACGTCTCAAACTTGAAGAAATGCCTGTCCAACGAGACTCTCGTAATTCAGCTTGACGAGATAGAGGTAAATGAAAGCCTTAACTTTGTGGAAGAGCCTGCGGAGATTCTGGATCGAGAAGTGAAACGAACGAAACAAAGCCGCATCCTAATTGTGAAGGTTCGGTGGAACACCAAGCGGGGACCAGAATTCACTTGGGAGCGCGAGGATCAAATGAAACTCAAATATGCCCATCTTTTCGCTTAGTAGTACTGTAATAACTTGATTGTTTGAATTCTAAATTTCGGGACGAAATTCCCCTAACGGGGGGATGATATGGCAACCCAACGTTAAACCCGTTATATAATTCCATTTCCGCTAACAGAATATGTCATTTATAAAAAGTTCCGTAATTTGGAGTCATGAAATAAATGAATATTTAATTATTTATTTATATTTCATGTGATTATCATTTTAGTGAAACTAAATATTACTCGTTAATGTTAGTTCCATTTAACGAAATAAAGTTATATTATTTTTCAACCACTTAACTCCGGTAAAAAGTTTAAACCCCTTTAAACTTTAGCATCGGGTAGTCGTGTACCGGGTGAAATACCCGAGGCATATAAAAGGAAGTGTAACACCACTTAGAAGCTTTTTACCACTCAAACTCCTCTCTCTCAGTACTTTCTCTCTCTAACTTGTTTTCAGCTCAAAAACCGCAATTTCCGGCTCCCAAACGTACGATTTTCCTCCCTAACTTGTTCTAAACATGCATTATTGTAATTATAGCTCAAAAATCATATAAATGAGGCATGAACAAGGAGTTTATGGCCTAAGAATCTCCTTAGGCCGTAAACACTCAAAAAGTTGCCAAAAGTCCCAAATTTTCTTATATTAAGCTTAGATACTAGTTAAGGGATTTACCTAGGGGTGTTTAGTCATCAAAACATAAGTTTTTAGGGCATAAAAGAGGGTTTACGGCCCAAGCACGTGCTTATGCCGTAAACACCCCTTATCCATGCAAAAATGCCCCAAAAACCCTTCCAAGGCATGTTTAGGCTTGAGTTATGACTTAAGGACATTCCATTTCGAGTTTGGGACCATTAAACATTATGTTTTGAGGGGTAACTTAGAGTTTACAGCCCAAGCATAAGATTAGACTGTAAACTCCCCAAAACCTCATCAAATGAGGGTTTAAACCCCCTAAATAGCCCTAAACCTTCACTAGAAAATTATTGTGATGAAATAAGGACCTTAACATCAAAGATTTGGGAGTGAACAAGAGTTCACGGCCAAGCCATGAGGCTTACGGCCGTAAAATCCCAAGGAGTGGCCTTTGGGTCGTAAACTCCAAGGGAGTAAGCTCTTGGACCCCTTAAGACCTCGAATCGATTTTAGGATATGTAAATGTTTTAATAAAAAGTATAAGTGACTAATTATTTGTAAAACATATATCTCATATGTTAATAGGGTCTTAAAAGGTGTACAAGTCCTTAATTGACACCAAACGCTCAACCGACAATTCCACCCGATTTACTCGATTTCAGGTGAGTTAATACCCCTTAATGAACCTTTCTAATGTTTTCATATGTTTTAGGGGGGATAAAAGTCAAATATACATTTTTTTGGAAGTGAATCACATGTGATTTACTACCCGTAGTACAAATCACATGTGATTTATCACTATGCTTTATAAAAGAACTTTACGTTTTCAGAACTACTTTGGATAAATAAACTATTTTTTTAAATGTTTTCTTTGGTCAAGATTTTTATTAAATTACTTTTCTTATAAAATGTATCTACACTAATACATTTATATAAGTAAGACTTGAAGGACTTTGGACCGATAGCTCGCCTTATTTCCTGTTCTTGTTTGATTGTGGGCTTAGGGTATTTGTTATCCGTCCGACTGTCGTTGATTTCTTAGTTATATATCATGTATATTGGTGTTAGGTACGAGCATTTTCATCTCATTCGATGCCTATATTACTTAATTGCCAAGAACCATACACACTAAGTTAACTATAATAGGTATAGTTAAGGCCACTACTACTCGTTACCGCTACTACTATACATACTATAATTCATACTATTACAAAACGATACACGAATAAGAGAACACACTATGAACTACATAAAAGACTACTAAACTATAATACAAAAGAAAGCACTAATCCTGAAGATAACACACTAACTCTCTACAAGATACTCTACGCGCTACCTACTGTGACCAGAGCTTTTCGGAAGGAAGGCGACACTTCATGTATAGATCTATATGGGGCAAACACTATTATATCCCGACTGTTAACCTCAGTCCGAGTCGAACAGACCCAGGGATGACCCTACTTCACTACACTATGTATGACCGGGAAGGTCATAGGATCCTCTATTGTTCACACTATTGGTCACATAAAAGGAATACACAGTATCCACACTAAAATATTAAGACTAAAGTCTAAGTTAATATCCCGAAGTAAATAAGTATCTATTACTAATGGGAATTTGCACCATTAATACTGACAACAGGGATAACTTTTCCTCTATCTACACTACATACTGGAGATTTTAGTACCACACTTTTACAACAAACGGTTTTCAATGATAAAACTTACATGCAACTTAGAGTTTTTCACTTGCGATGTATTACTGGAAAATATAGGATTTTCTAGGGTTTTCTACTACTTATAAATGTAAATTGCAGTTTTTCACACTATAAGTTTTAACGCATTTTATACAAAATTTACTAAATTCTTATGAACTCACCAGCTTTATGCTGATACTCATTTTCAAAATAACTTGTATCCTCAGGTCAAAGATAGATAGGTACAGGTGCAGCATTTTGGAGAAGATGGAGCATACAAGATCGATCTTTTGTTTTTGGATTACTTTTGGTGTCTATTGAAACTTTACAGAACACACTTGTAATTAAACTCACTATGTAATGAAATGGTTATATGTTTCTTGTTTTTAATATTATGCAATTGTGATGATACTTTACATGACGTCCTCCACCCCGAAACGTATTCCGCCGTTATCCGTTTTAGGGTGCGATACTAAAAGCACTATTTGTTGACAACTAGATGTAACACCATTTTGGTGCCACATCACATGTCACATCATCAATGGTGTTATAATACCAAGTGAGGAAATGGTTACCATGTTGTATCTTGTTATGACACCAATTTTTTTTTTCCATTTTATACTTTATTTTTTTTCGATTTTTTTTTAAATTTACACAAATATTTTTTAAATATAACATAATAAATAAAACATAATGTTTAAAAAATATAAATAACATATAATAATTTCTAAAGATTAAAATTAACATGGAGATTAAATTACACATAACATCCAAATTCAAAAAAAAAAATAACATTTAAATTCAAAAATAAATAAATAAATACAACGCTATTCGTTATCTTTATTGTTACCATAGAGGATATAATTCGTCAAGTCCTCTCGAAGTTGTCTGTGTTTATTTACGTCCTGAATGTCAACAATGCGATGCAAATAATCTTTTGTTCCTGGTTGAAACTGAACGTGTCTCGGCTCTATTGGCATATAGTGTGGAATATTTCGCCCTTTTGTCTTCTACTATTATGTTATGCATTATGATACATGCATACACGATATATCGTAGAGTTTCTAAATCCAATGGTCGTGCTGCATGTTTGACTATATGCCACTTCGCCTTCAACACTACAAAAGCTTGTTCCACATCCTTACATACTCCTTCTTGTCTTCTCTTAAAAAATTTGTCTCGTTCTTCAACCGGGTGGCGGAACGCCTTCACAAATGTAGAATGCTGAGGATATATTCCATCTGTAAGTTAATATCCATATTTGTATTCGTTTCCATTCACTATGAAAGGAGCATCCGAGGCCTTTCCATTCAAAAGATCGTCGAATATTGGCGACTGATGAAGAACGTTGACGTCGTTGTTAGAACCCGCAACCCCAATAAATGCATGCCAAATCCATAAATCTTGAGAAGCAACAACCTCTAAAACCAACGAAGGTGATCCGTGATGACCACTTACGTATTTCCCTTTCCATGCTACCAGACAATTTTTTGATTTCCAGTGTGTGCAATCTATGCTTCCGATCATTCTGGGAAACCTATGGCGTTCTTCATGCGCTGCATACAATTCTTGCAAATCATGCAACGAAGGTTTCCGCAAAAACATGTCTCCAAATGTTTCAACAACACCCCTTGACAATGTATATAAACTTTCCCTTGCGGTTCTTTCGGACATTCTCATATAGTCGTCCATGGTGTTGGGTGACTCCCCCATAACCATCAAATGAATGGCCGCAACACATTTCTGCAAAGTTGTAAACCCTCGTCTACCTCTAGCATCATATCTCAATTGGAAAAATTCATACCTAAACATATATTAACTACAGTTTAAAAATATATTGTATATGTTGTAAAATTAAAGAAACATGTACTAGATTTTTTTTGTATAAAAGTATAGTAAAGAAGCGATACCGGCTTTTCAAGGCATTGGCGATCCGTAGGAACACATACATTCCTACTCAAACGAAATCTTCTTTTGAAGTCCTTCGACCCGTAATCACAATTATCCGCAAAGTAATCGCGATATAGATGTTCATGTTTTTCCTCACGATTTCTATTTAACATCGCACGTCTTGTTAGTAGCGGGGCTGGGTCTGGTTGTAGCAGCTCGTTAGTATAATACTGATACATCATCTTGACCAATATATCGTCATCGAAATCATTGGGCGAGTCGAAAGGATCCATAATTTTTTTAAAGATAATTAAGATCTATAGAGAGAAAGATAAAAGTTATGTGTTTAAAAAATTGTTTAGATATAATAGGTATTTATGTAGAAAAAAAAATTAATTTTAAAGTTTTTTTTATTAAAATAACCATTTTCAAACGGTTTAAAAAGGGTAACGTTCCATTTTTATTCGTTTCATCTAGTCGAGAAGGCAACGAGAATAGCCACAACAAGCAACAACGAGATGGGGGAGGGGGGGGGGGGGGGGGGGGTTGTGCAGCTCGTCACGATGCCGTTGAGGCGTGTTACCTCATCCCCGTTTCTTCTTGTTTGGCCTATACCACATAGTCTAAAGGGTATGATCATACCTAACCTACCGAAAAAGTGATGTCACCTCATCGCCATGTCATTTTCACTACCAATCCACTATCAACCCACTAACTTTCTAAAATGGTCATCGCTCTACATCATTTTTTTTTAACATTAGAATAATTTAAAAAATAATTATTAAACAAAAATAAAAACATAAATATTAATTAAAAACATTTTACATTAACTTAAAAAAAAATTAAAACCTACATTACTTAAAAAACATAATCATTTAAAACCTAAATTACTAAAAACATAGAAAATATTACGCGTCGTCCTCCTCGTTGTTATCATTATCACCGTATTGCTGGAATTGCTTTTGCCATATATGCTCGGTCAAATCATAACTTAAATTGTGATGTGTTTCGTTGTTTTGTATTTCCAAAAGTCGTGTGAAGTATGCAGGGCTGCCGAATTGTATTACTGCAGGTGGGTTATGTGACATCTCCATTTCCACGGCTAGAAAAAACCAATTTTTTTGTTTATGCTTGTTTGAAAATCAGAGTAATATTTTTTCATGAAAATGTTGCGGAATTTGTTCCCAAAATAAATATATTATAAAGATTTATCAAATCATTTCCATAGAAATGTATTTCATTAAAAAGACTCGGGATGTCATGTTCGATACAGATCAAAAGCATAAACAGTACAATATAAGCCTTACTACATTATTTCATATCTATAGGCCTATATCCGTAATCCCTCATCCAAAACATCACATCAATGCTCGAGCACCACTACCTGTAATACATAAAACTGAGTGGGTCAGGCTTAGGAGCCTGGTGAGCACATAGGGTTTTCAACCCACAATAAATAAGCTTATTAATTTCATCAAACAACAATAACCCGATTATCCGTTCCCGTTATGCTCACATTACGTCCCTAAAACACATATCATAAGGGACCTAGACTAAGGATCAACTTCGGGATGTACACTAATGCTAAGGGGATTCTTCAGCAATAAATGTCCTTAAGGCAACCATATGGGGGATGGAGTACACCGGTGAACACATCGTTCACAAACGCTTACAGGCTGCGAGCTAGCATTCCACTGGACTGTCTAGAAGAGTTTGTGGTCGTCATTCATACTCCGCTAGATGACGGAATCAACAACAACAACATCGAGACCTCTCATCATTTTATCACATATCGTCTTAGTACATCTACCCATGTTTTACCCCTACATTTTTTTAGATATAAAATACATATAAAGTTTAAATCATTTAAAACATGTATAAAATCATTCATCCAACATAGACAACAAGTACTCAGATAATATGCACCCTTAGCATGTAATTTATATATAATACTTCATATTTATGTGTAAGATGAAAGTAACTATGCACTCACCCGAGAAGGTGGTGACTTGGCGCTTGGACAACACTTCGTTACTCTTAACACAATTTTCCTTCGGCAAAACCTAATATCATTACCACTAGGGTTTAGTCTAATATTCACCGAGAATAATTAATAGTCTACTATTATATAAGCATTAAACGATAATTATATAACACATAATAATAGCCCAAGTACTTATTATAAGGTCCTAATAACATTACTATATTAAAACATAAGCTATACTAAAGATAGGTTAGGCGTAGCTCACTTACAGTGGATTTTTCTCAAAATCGGGCTTCGCTGGAGCAACATTCTTCGAGCCGAAGGCTCTTTTCTCGGGCTTCCTTCGGGTTCTAGGGGGTTTACCTAGACTTTAGGGGGGGGGGGGAGCTTTAGAGAGAGAAACTAGAGAGAGAAAGTGAAGTTGGGAAGGTGTGAAGAATGAGAGAACCCGACACCTCTACTTATAGGCTGGAAATCCCAAAAACTCGTCGATTTGGCCTCCAACTCGTCGAGTTCCAGGCCAGGTGTCAGCATTCTGATGGTGAAACGTGTGTGGCCTACATTGTGCCACGTCACCCCTTTTGTAGTAGCACTCTGCTAACTTCTAAACCTCGTAACTTTCGCATACGAGCTCCGTTTTTTATGTTCTTTTTTTCCACGCGTAGGTAAAAACAAGATCTACAACTTTTATTTTGACTTTGTCGGCTAATTCTCAACCGATATTAAAATTTAATAGTAGAAGGAGATTTGGCTGTTAAATGACCGTGGAGAATTCGTACCTCCTTCATACAGACTCCGTTTTCGTCTGTCTTTTTACTATTGAATTCCTATTAATGAGATCTTCAACTCTCATTTAGGCCGCATGGGCTAAAATCCGCTCGAACTAGAATTCGAGTTTCGGGTCGTGCATTACTAAGTCGAATCTTCGAAAAATCAAAACTTCCTCATACGAAGTCAGATTTGGGCGTTGTTTTTTTTTGTATGTTCTTGGGTTAACATATATTACAACTTTTTTTTAGATCAATAAGGCTAATAGTGGCTCCATCGTAAATTTACTATTTATGCTTCTCGGTGTCGTGTCGGTTCCGTCGCGAAACTTCGACGAGTCATAACTTCTTTGTTATAACTCGGATTTCGGCGTTCTTTATATCCCCGGAATCCTTGTTTCAACCACTACAACTTTATATAAAGATATCAGACTTATCTCACACTTTAATTTTGATGCTTATTTTTATTCTTTATTTATTATAAGTTTATAAATAAGTAATAAGCATACAAATTCACATAATTCACATAATATTCAATTATTTCATCTATATTACTTCCAAAAGAGTTACAATAGCTGACCTATAATATTACATCGTCTAAAATGATTAGCCCCGAAACCCAGGCGTTACAGATTAAGAATATCCTCCGAATAATACATACAAATAGCCCTACCATCTTCTTCAATTATCATGTTATGTAAAATAAAACAAGCAGTCATCACCTTCGTCAATTTCTCCCTATCCCATGACCGTGCCGAATGTTTGATAATGTGTCACTTTTGTTTGAGGACCCCAAACACCCGTTCCACATCATTCCTTGTCGATTCTTGTGCTAACTTGAACAATATTTGTTTTTCATTGGTCGTAAATGAGTACGACTTGACAAACATAGCGTACTCTGGATATATCTCATCACCAAGGTAATACCCATAATTATATTGATGTTCATTCACAACAAACGACATGTTTGGTGCTTTACCCTGCAAAATATCATTAAATATCGGAGAGGCTCCAAGCACATTCAGATCGTTATTTGACCCCACCATACCAAAGAATACATGCCAAATCCATAGGTCATGTGAAGCAACGACCTCTAGTATAATAGTCGACATGCCATGATCACCTTGTGTGAATTGAACTCGCCATGCATTGGGATAATTTGCCCACTCCCAATGTGTACAATCAATGCTGACAAGCATTCTTGGTAGGCCATGTGTAGCTTCAGGTGCGACATACAACTGTTCGATATCATTTCTAGTTGGATGTCATATGTCACCATAAATATCTATGACACACAAAAAAGATAAGCATATTCTCGACCAGTCCTCACATACATTTTCAGATACTCATTTGACGTATCTGCTGCTATGCCGTATGCCAATTATCTAAGGGTTGTTGTGCATTTATGTAGTGTACTAAAACCACGTTTACCTCTTTCATCCCATCTTAATTGATAAACTAATAATTGTTTTCCAAATCTCTAGCAATACGTAAAAATAAATTTCTACTAATACGAAATCGGTCTTCAAATTTTGATAGGTCGTACAAACTATCAGGGGCAAAGTAATCACGTACCAAAAGCTCGTGTGTCGCCATATGATCCCGAACTATCGAAATTCTATGCTTCTTCTCAGTATTTAAACTTTTGGCTCTTTGTTACACCCTATTGCGTGCCGTAAATAACAACGTGTGCAACACCAAGTCATCTTTATCAGAGTTACTATCATCATTGGATGAAGAAGAAGAAATCAAATCCGAAAAATATTCATATCTATGTTTGAAAGAGGGAAAATAAATATGTTTGTGATGTGAATGGAAATGTGTTTGTTTATATTGTGTATGTATTTATATATGTGTGTTAAGGTTTTGTTTGAATTTTTTTAAGTTGGTAACTATCAAAGCAAAAGGAAGAAAAAAGGAACGGTCAAAAAGCTTAACCAATCATCTCGTTTGTCTTCGTCCGTAGCCACACCCACGCCACAAGGCACCTATACACACCTTGGGCGGTGTTCAAGCGTATGTGGCCTTTCCACGTAGGCACTACGTGTAGCCAACTCCAACCCATACCGCAAAGCCTATCCAATCATCCTTTTCATCTTCGTTTGTAACCGCACCCACGCGACAAGGAAGTTACGCACACCTGGGGCGGTGTTCACGCGTAGGTGGCCTTGCGACATTGACACTATGCGTAGCCAACTCCAACCCATACTGCAAAGCCTAATTTGGTTTTGATTCATACCAAGTTAATGTATGATTTTGTACACTTGGGAATCACCTTTGTAATCATTCGTAATTAGAGTATACCTACCAGATTTAGATTAGGGCATTTAGCTTTCTATATAGTACATTTCTTTACATTAACTTGAATAATATATAGAATGAGTTAAAGCCTTTGGACATCGACCTTCCCTTCTTTAGTGACTCAATTGACAGTCTATTTTAGGTCGTGTTATCAGATTTTTCACTGAAATGACACTCACCCATCATGCTTTTTTTTCCATCTGATTTGTATCGATTATCCATTCCATCACACATAATAACAAATTTTCAATTCATTAGGATGTTGCTCAAACAACCCACAACCTCATATCTGATTTTCTGTATTTACTCTCAACAAACCAACATAGCAAATAAGCTATGGGCGTGTAAAGCGTGTAAAAATAAAAGTGAAAAACCATGCCATTTCAAACACTAACATTCTGGTTTTTGGATTTTAGAAAAACCCAATTTTTATGTTTGGTTCAGTTTTTGTATATAAAAACCTAAAAACATGCATACATAAACTAAATTGTCCAAAATGGTGTAAATTTATGTATATGTCTACTTAATTAAGTATTTGGAAAATTAAAAGTATTCTAATGTATTTATGGTTCTTTTATTGAAACTATACTAAAAAGAATTTATTTACTTGTTTTTAGATTATATTTTTTTTACTTAATTATTTGGTTCTAATAAATTTTACCAACATGTTTAATGAATAAACTTACAAACTAAAAATAAATACCAAAATCAAAACTACAACACAGAAGAAAAACTAGAAACTAGAACCTTAAAACTGAAAATATGATTTTCCAAAGTTAAGAGTTCGTAGATAACCAAAAGTAGTATGAACTCTACCTAATGAATAAGTTTATACTAAATCTACAATAGATATGAAGTCCTAAATACATATATTATAAACGATTCTGTTAGAGTTTAAATGTTGTAATATATCGAAGTGTTAGTTGTTACGAAGGATCTTTAGTCTTCGTAAGAAGAGTCTTCGGAAGTTATGTTATTTTTACTAAGGCATTTTAATGAATAGTCTTAATGTCTAGTCCTTAGTATTTTTATTATGCTTTTGTACTCCTATAAATAGGGGTCTGTACTAAGTGAGTAGTAACTTTTCACTGAGTCTTTACAGAATATTCTTTGTACTCTGTAAAAATCAAGAGCATAATATGAGCTGAACCAAAATTATATTTACTCTTGTGCTCATCGTTTTTCTTCTTTCTGAATTCTTACATGAATTAATCTTAAACTCGATAACAAATCTCATCAATTGGTATCAGAGCAGGAATCCTTTCTGTGATCTGATTTTCATACGATCAAAAAGGTTTTTGAATCTACTGTTTGATTCAAAAAGTTTCCGTCCTTTTTGAAATTGAAAAATTCTTCTTGATCTCAATCTAGGATTTGATTCTGCAGAAACATTTGTATATCGAGTGTTCATTGTGTGATTCTGAATAGAATTATACAATTTGATTTCAAAATTCTCAAAAGTTTTTGTATCATCTTGAAGTTTTTGTCCGTACAACAATGGCGTCATTCAATCTGAATTCGATGACATCATTTTCTCATCTGCTTGGATCATCCACAAAAATTCCAATGCTTATTCCAGAATATTATGATCAGTGGGCAGATAGGATGGAAGATTACTTGAATGGATTGAATGAAGAATTATGGAAATGCATCACAGGAGAAGTCAATCAACCTGCACAAGTTCAGCCAATCGGAAGGTCTTCAAGTAGTTCAGAAGTTGATAATCAAACCGAACGTCTAAAACGACTGGAGAAGAAATGCATGAGGGAATTAAGAGGTGCGTTGCCTCCTATTGTGTACAATTATGTTAGAACATGCAAAACAGCTAAAGAAATCTGGAACAATCTCAAAGACAAATTTCAAGGAAGTGAATAGACGAAGATCACATCTGTGAAACAATGCCTGGTGGAACTCAAAGATTTCAGACAAATAGAAAATGAGTCTATTGAAAAATACTATGATAGGTTCAATGAGCTAATCTATCGTTGTAACCATTATAGTATAATCAGGTCACCAATGGAGTACAATTTGATATTTGTAATGGGACTTCGAAAGGAGTGGAGGAGTGTGAGTATGATGGTGAAAAATCAACAGAGCTTTGATACTTCGACTTTGAATGACTTGTACAATCAATTAAAATCTCATGAAAATGAAGTTAATGAAATAGCTGAGGAAGCAAAAGAAAGTCTTGGTGGACCATTGGCACTAGTTTCGAAGGTCTCAGAAAGAGAGAATGAAAAATCGAAGTCTGATGAAGAAGAAGGTTTTCTAATGAATTCTGATGATGAGGTTGTTGCATTTTACTCAAACAATAGAGTAAAGAAATTTTTTAAGAAACCTTTTAATCCAAAGAAGTCATCAGATTCGAAGGGTAGTTTTGAGAACAAAAACAAATTGGATGAAAAGAAGAAAGAAATGAAGACAGATTCGAAGAATGAGATGGAGCAAATGAAGATGACGTTGAAAGGTGATACAGGGATTAATTGTCATTATTGCTATGGAGCAAATCATTTGGCAGCAGATTGCTTGTTAAGGAAGAAGGAAGAAAAGAAAAATAAAATGAAAGATGAAGCATACTACACTGAGAAACTGGAGGAAGTAAAGAAGAAAAAAAAGAATTTGTCATTGGTGGCTCATGGAGAAACTGAATTAGATGGCACATATCAAATATGGTCTTCGGGTTCAGATGATAAAGAGATGAAAAATCCAACTCATGGAGCTATGAATGCAAAGATGGAAGAGGATTTAGATGATGAACAGACTGACGAAGTGTGTGGGCAATGGTTCATTTCGAAGTCTACTGATAGGTCACCAATGACTACCAAGGTACGTAACATTCTTGAATCTTTTAACATTCCAGTTTCTGCATATAATTCCGAGTTAGTATCTTTTGATGAAACTGTTACTTACTTTGATTCAATCGTTGTGTCTGCTAGCAATGAAACGAAAAAGTTAAGTGATCATTTACTAGAGACAAGAAAAATGTTGGATTCAAAAGTTACTAGAATTGATTACTTAGAATTGAAAGTTTCAAATATTATGGAGGATAGAGAAAAATTAGCAAAAGAAGTAAATTTGTTGTTAGCACAAAGAAATATTTTCTGTAATTCAGCAAAAAGATTGTATGGAAAATTAACTGAGTTACATCATTCGTGTGAGATAAGTAAGGAACAACATAGAAAATTACTACCATTTTTAGCTTATGATAGAGCTAAGGTTGATAGTATTTCATATGATTGTGAAAAAGAAATTTCTGATTTCAACAAAATTCTAGATGATAGGTTTAGATATGGAATTGCTAAAGTCGAAGATTATCTTGATGCTAATGATTTAGTAAAAATTGTAAATGAGACCTTATCTAAATCAGAACAACTTCGAATTTTGAAAAAGACTGAGAATTCTACATCTAATTGTGAAACTAATATTGCTGATATTGAAGATAATTTTGATAATATTAGTGAAATTAGTGATTTAGAAGATGTAGATTGTTCTCAATTGTCTGTCATAAATGTAGCAAATTCATTTAAAGGGAAAGACGAATGTGAAGATTTATTAATAAAAATTGAAACTGATAAACCCTCAACTTCGTAAGTTTGTGATATGGAGTTTGTGGAAGTACATGAGAGTCAAACTGATGATAGTGATAATGAGGAAGAAAATACAAATTCGAAGCCTATTCTAAGGTCGGAGGAAATTGAAATTCCTCGAGTGGTTGTTGATCAAGTCTATTTGAATACACAAGAATTTGAGAAAATTCTTAGTGAAAAAGGTGCTCATTATCTTGAATCGAATACTGTTGTTTATCCAATCTTCAAATGCACTGATGATGTTGTTTTCCCAAATCAAGTCTTCGTAACAACAGGTAATGTTGAAAACATAAAGCCTGAATTCAAAAAGATGATTGAGGAAGATAATATGCAAACATCAAATGAAGGATTCTTTTCAAATCAAAGTACAGTTGAAAACAATCTTACAAAGAATTCATATAAATTTCAACATCAAAAATCAAAAAGAGTATGGGTTGAAATATCAAAAGTTGAAAATGTGTTTACAAAACACGAAGGTGTTAAAACAGAAGTTAAAGCAATCAACAAAGCAATAAAATTGAATTCAAAGGAATTTAAAGCTCAAGTTGAAAAGTTTTCAAAAGAAAATAATATTTCGAGACGTCAAGCGAGAAAAACAATTTTTTGGCAAACTGTTGAGCCATCAAAAATGAGATCAACAAATTTTTCAAAAAGAAGAAAAGTTTTTAAAGAAAAATCAAAGTCTCAAATTTTTGAAAAGAAAAACGCTTTGTTTTCAAATAATGAATCAAAAGTATCAAATGGAACAAAAACTACAATACCAAGAAATTTTTTTCAGAAAAAGGTTGCAACACAGAATTCAAAGTCACAAATTAAAACATCTTATCATGAATCATAACTTTCAAAACCAAAAGTTGATTATGTTCCAAATTCAGCAAACTGTTATAATCCTTTAAAGAAACAAGTTGACAAAGTCCCATATGTAAAGGGAATAACAACAAAGAGAAATATTGATCATTGGTTGGAAGGAAAAGGAAAAATATACCAATCAAGTAAGTTTTCGAAAGAACAGATACATGAAGCATATGACAAATATGCGAATCCTTCAATGAATGGTAGTTCATCATCCAAAGAGTCAAATATATCAATTAAAGTTTGGCAGTCGGTCATAAAAGCAAAAAGAGAAGAATCACAAACTCAAGATACGAATGGTGTAATTAGTGAAAATTTGAAAATAATAAAAACTCATATATCTGACCCTTCGAATGAAAATGGTAGGTTTATTGACAATTTCAAAACCAAAGTTTGTGATTGGGTTAATGGTTGTACTTTACAATTGAATTACAAATCTAATATGAATGGACCCAACAAAGCTTGGGTACCTAAATTTTTTCAATGATCACAGGTACTTTGTAACGAGCAATATGATAACAAGTGGTATATTGATAGCGGTTGCTCACGTCACATGACTGGGAAGAAGGAAAACTTGCGTGATTTTCGAAGTCTAGAAATGGAGGAGTGGTTAAGTTTGGCAATAATCACAAATGCAAAGTCAAGGGTTATGGAAAGGTAACAAATGGAAATTTCACTATCAACAGAGTTGCATTTGTTGAAGGTTTACAACACAATTTGATAAGTGTTTCACAACTTGTTGTGGGCACTGGAAATCAAGCTCTTTTTAATGAAGGAGGAAGTGTCATTTCGAATGTTAAGACAAAGGAAGTTTTACTTAAGTCAAAAAGAAAAGGTGATATGTTTACATTGGATATTGTTCCTATTGTAGGCAAACCTGTTGTGTGTTTACTTTCGAAGGCTGTTGCCGATGTTAGCTGGTTATGGCATAGGAGATTATCACATCTCAATTTTCGAAACATCAACAAACTTGTCATACAAGATCTGGTAAGAGGTTTACCCATTCTTAAATATGATAATGACAGTTTGTGTGCAGCTTGTGAAGTAGGAAAACAACACAAACAAGGTCATCCTATCACAATAGATTCGAAGATTGTTGAACCCCTCGAACTCTTGCATATTGATTTATGTGGTCCTCAACAGTTGCTACTCTTAACAAAAAAGGTACATTTTGGTAATTGTAGATGATTTTTCAAGATTTACGTGGGTTTATTTTCTCAGGTTAAAATCCGAAGTTCCACAAATAATGATTGATTTTATCATGTAAATGGAAGTTTCATTGAAAAAGACAGTTCGAAAAATCAAAAGTGATCATGGAACTGAATTCAAAAATCATGTCTTTGATTCATTTCTGGTGGAAAAAGGAATTTCACATAATTTTTCATCTCCTTATACACCACAACAAAATGGTGTAGTTGAGAGAAGAAATCGATCATTATGTGAAGCTGCAAGAACAATGTTGGCTTATTCGAATTTACCTCAATATCTTTGGGCTGAAGCTGTTTCAACTGCTTGTTTTACTCAAAATCGATCATTCATTCATAGACGATTTGATGTTACTCCTTATGAAATCATCAATAATCGAAAACCTAATGTTAACTTTTTCATGTTTTTGGATGCAGGTGTTTCATAATGAATCTTAAGGATAATCTTTCGAAGTTTCAAACAAAAGCTGATGAAGGAATTTTCTTAGGATATTCACACAATTCAGTTGCTTATAGAGTATTAAATAAGCGAACTCGCAAAGTGGAAGAAACTTTTAATCTAACATTTGATGATAATTACATTAAAAAGTCTAATCATAAATTTGCGAATTATCCTATTTTGCAAAATTCTTTTAATATAGATGATTCAATTAAAATAGATGATGTTAATTATGATTCGCTTTTTGGTATTTCAGATCAAGCAATTGATGCAGAAAGAAATGCAACTGATAATCAAACATCAGAAAATTCGAAGCATAACAATGATTCAATTTCAAATTTGAATCTAAACCCAAATGAACAAGCTGATGATCCAATGGAGGGGGAGCACTTGGATTCAAATAGTTTTGTTGAGGGGGAGCATTATAGTGAAAGAGATAACATGTCAACAAATGTTAATGTCGAAGAAGAGCCAATTCTTGAAGAAGAACCGATCAATGAACCAGAGCAAAATATCGAAACGGAGTCAATCATTGAGGGGGAGCCTATACTTGAGAATGATCAAAATCATGAAGAAGAAAATTTTGATGTTGCTAATGATTCAATTTCCATAATTGGATTAGAAACAGATGTAATGTTCGAAGATGCACTTTTGGATTTTGATCCTAATTATCCACCATTGGATAAATGGACAAGAAATCATCCAAAAGATCAAATTCTTGGTGATCCACAAGCAGGTATAATGACAAGGGCACAACTTCATGCACGAAATGAGGTACTGAATAATAATTAAGAGTTATGCATGTTTAATGTTTTTATTTCCAAAATCGAACCAAAGACAGTTAAGGTTGCAATGGAACACTCTGATTGGGTTGTTGCTATGCAAGTTGAATTGTCTAAATTCGAAAGAAACAAGGTTTGGAGATTAATTCCAAAACCTGTTGATGTGTCAATTGTTGGACTCAAATGGATTTATAAAAACAAAACTGAAAAAGATGGAAACATTATTCAAAATAAGGCTAGACTTGTTGTTAAAGGATATTCTCAACAAGAAGGAATTGATTATGAAGAAACATTTTCCCCTGTTGCAAGACTCAAGGCTGTTCGTATTTTTCTGGATTTTGCAGCTCATAAAGATTTTGATGTCTATCAAATGGATGTAAAATGTGCATTCTTAAATGGAGAACTCGAAGAAACTGTTTATGTTAAACAACCTCCAGGTTTTATTAACACAGAACATCCTGATCATGTTTATATTTTAGATAAAGTTGTATATGGGTTAAAACAAGCACAAGGAGCATGGTATGCCACTTTAACATCCTTTTTGAAACAATCTAAATTTAAACAAGGATCAGTTGATCCCACTTTATTTCGAAAGAAAATTGGGAATCATCTGATGCCTGTTCAAATTTATGTTGATGATATAATTTTTGGCTCAACTGACCCTGCTTTATCTAAAGAATTCGAAGATCTGATGAAAAGCAAATTTGAAATGAGTATGATGGGAAAAATTAATAACTTTTTGGGTTTGAATATTCGTCAAAACAGGGAAGGTATCTTCATTAATCAGGAGAAATATACGAAGAATTTGTTAGAAAAGTTTGGAATGACGAATAGCACAAGGTTACGAATACCAATGGCAACGGGCATAAAGCTAACTCCTTCGTTAGATAAATCAGCTGTTGATATTACTTTGTATCGAAGCATGATTGGGTCTTTATTGTATTTAACTGCAAGTAGACCTGATATTATGTATTCTGTTTGTAATTGTGCAAGGTATCAATCAAATCCACGTGAACCACATCTCACTGCAGTAAAGAATATTTTCCGATATTTGAAAGGCACTACTTCGTTAGGATTGTGGTATCCTTCGAAAACAGGGTTCTTTGTACAAGCCTATTCGGATGCGGATCTTGGAGGATGCAGTCTTGATCGTAAAAGCACAACTAGTGGATGTCAATTGCTAGATGGAAAGTTGGTCAGTTGGCAATCGAAGAAACAAACATGTGTTTCAATCTCAACTGCTGAAGCTGAATATGTTGTTGCAGCTGCGTGTACATCGCAAATAATTTGGATTCAAAGTCAATTAAGAGATTATGCAATTAATATGAAAAAGATTCCTTTATATTATGATTCACAAAGTGCAATAAGAATTTGTCATAATCCTGTGCAGCATTCGAAGACCAAGCACATTGCTCTTCGATATCATTTCATCAAAGATCATGTTGAAGAAGGAAATATTGAAGTTCATTTTGTAAAAACAATGGAACAATTGGCAGATATTTTTACAAAAGCTTTGGATGAAAAATCGTTTCTTCGTATCTTAGATGGATTGGGAATGATTGATGGAAATTCACTTCAATCTGATAAAAGCAAAGAGTGATGGGTCTGAATCATTTGGTGTATGGACGGAAAAGGTGATTCAGTGTTCAGAAGTTACTGTTCATGGTCAACGCTTCGAACGCTTCGCATTCGGAAGTTTATGAAATAAATAATCAAAGGTTATTGTTCAAGTCAACGGTTTGCATGCTTCGTATTTGTACACATTTCAACTAAGGTTAGATTTGTAGTTTGTTTAATTTTTTTTGAAAAACATGAAAAATCAAAAATATTTTCTTTTATTAAAAAATTAAAAAAAATCCAAAAAGATTTTGTTTCAGTTTGTCCTTAATTTTTTGAAAAATTACAAAAATACCAAAAATATTTTTCATTTTTTTTAGTTTTAACATGTGTATTGTGTGTTTTGTCAAGTTTTAAATACGAAGGATTCATGCGTCTGGTTTTGAAGGAAAGGTATGATCTCAATACATTTTGGATTAGTTAGGATGTCCCTAGAAGCATGCTGCTGCATGTTGTCTCAAGCCTCGAATGATTCTATGTATGAGAGATGAAAGCCTTGATGAAATTATCTCATGAAAATTTCTACCCAACAAGGCTTGTATTTGCATAAATCAACAAGAGCTACCTTACTCTTCTCAAATGAGTTAAGAGTTTTCTGTTTTGTCCAATATAACAGAGGTACCCTTCGATTCTTAGCCAATCTTTTTAAACCAAACAATTCTTACATTCCAAATATTCGAAGATTTGTCCTTGAGGTCTTTGATCAAACCAATCAAAACCTAGAAAAATCACAAATTTGTGTTTATGATCTAATATCATGAGTCCGTGATAGTAGTGAAACCCAAAATATCATAAACCTTAAGGAATTGATGGGGAACCATGTTCCAGATCTTACGAAACATTTGTTTTAGTACCTTTTATACTCCAAATCATATTCATTTCTTTTGAGTGATCTTAATCAAATATTCGCAAACTACGATGTTTGTTCCCAACAAGATCCAGCATAAATGTTTTTTTATGAATATGATTTCAGTGTGAGTATATTTTCAAAATACTAGTTACTTTGAATATCATTCGCAACCAAGTTGTCACTGACTACACTGGTTATACAACTAATTTTGTTTAAAATTTCTCACCTTATTTTAAGGTTGATATGTAACGAAATTTTCGAAGCCACCCATTTGACCTATAAAAGAAACCCTTCGAAACTTCTCTACAAGTTATCGATTGTAATTCACAGGAAACCAAACAAGTTGTTAATTATCTCTCTTGATAATTTTCGAAGATATCTTTGCCTGGGATAAAATTGTTTTTGTGTCAAAAAGAAATTGTTGACATCACAAGTTTTCAAAAGTTTTTTTTTCCTTATTTCTCATCTAATTTCTTTTGGAACACAGCACACACGAAATCCTTGAGGTTTGAGTAACACCAACTTAATCTGATGATTTCAAAATTCTGGCAAATGACTTCGCTTTTTTAAACCTCAAAGTGAAAGAGCCTGTCACACCCCAAAAACCAAAGGCGGAAACGTCTCCGGGGTTGACTCCAAGTTGTGTATCAATTCCAATGTACATAGTAATCACAGTAAACAAACATTACATTACATATATATGAAAGTTTACATTTGTTTCAAAAGTAAAGTTATACAATATATACATATGCATCATATTAACAAAAGTTGAGACGAGTCTTCCACGCACTCCGTCTTCATCAAAAGAGATCACCGGGTACCTATCTAACTTGGACCTGAGAATACAAGCGGTTTGAAAATCAGCATAAAGCTGGTGAGTTCATAAGCGATTTTGTTTTGTGAAAATGTATCGGTGTCCTTTAGTTTCCGAAAAGATTTGTTATCCAAGAAAATCCCATATTTTCTTATGTGAAGTTGGTTTAGTTATCATGTGTTATCAATTCGATTATGTAATGTATTCTACCCCAGGAAAATCCCATATTTTCCTAATTATAAGATCGGTTGTATAACACAAAGTATAGTTTAACATCCAAAACTATATAATGAAAGTCTTGGGATTACTATCCCGAAAGACATATATAAGATAGCTTGACACATCCGAAAGTACAGGTTTAAGATCATGGGACTATCATCCCGGACTAGACACTAGATAAGTTAATGTATATATGTAAATATAGATTGGAACCATGGGATCACTATCCCGTATAAGATATAGTTGAAGATACAAAACCTTGGGATCATTATCCCGTATAAGATATAGATTTAGAAAGCCATGGGATCACTATCCCGTATAAGATATAGTTGAAGATACAAAACCTTAGGATCATTATCCCGTATAAGATATAGATTTAGAAAACCATGGGATCACTATCCCGTATAAGTTATAGATACAAAACCATGGGATCACTATCCCGTAAGATATAGTTAAAGACCATGGGGAAAGACATCCCGCACAAGCTGTGAATACAAAACCATGGGATCACTATCCCGAACTAGATATAAAATAGTTAGGTTAATACCATGGGATCACTATCCCGAAAGAGATCTAGAAACAATATCATGGGATCACAATCCCGAAAGAGATATAAAATATAGATACAAAACCATGGGATTACTATCCCGAACGAGATATAGTTTCTGAACCCGAACTGTGAATAAGCTGGTATTAATACATATTGTGAGTCGGGTAACCATACTAATACGACAACGTGACCTCCTTGATGTTTGTCAGACGTCGAACGATATCCAAACATTTGTCACCCCAGGCGTGCCCGCCTAACTGTAGCTAGCAGTTAAGGTGTGGGATTGTCAGTCCCGAATAGATCTATTCACAAATTCCGCGCTCTCCCTCCAGGAGACTCTGGTTACACTTCCGGGGAGGATTTACTGATCATCCATAAAGGGTAGTGACTATCTCACAAACCAGTACTAAACTATTCACAGGGTTCTCATAAGATATCGACATACAGTAAGTTATGAAACATAGTACAGTAACTATAGATACATACATGAAATTATCTGACAAAACATTCAAATGATACGGAGATAAACTGAAACAGACATAGTTTATCTAATAACCTGATATAGATATCAGTATATGATAGAAAGAACAGTAAAGACCCCCAATTTATTCCCATAATAATTTGATTAGTTTGATTGTCTCCTTAACTAAAACCCATTTAGTTGAAATCGAAATAGTCATTCCTTATGCTCAGCATAATACATAAGGAGTAAAATAGTTTATAAGTTTGTCAGATATTGTTTGAAACATATCAATGTTGTGATTGGAAAACAGTTATAGTTTGCTTGTATTCCCCCCTGAAAACATTGAAAACAGTGAAAAAGTCGTAGGGGTATGAACTCACCGAACGAGGTACAAGACGGTTTGGATGCTAAGAGTTTATCCGGAACTTGTAAACACACGAGGTTCCTAATTATCATGTAAAGATACACATTTGTATCTAATTAGGACTTAGTCTATTCATATGATAGGGACACTTGCTTCAAGTCGCGAAAACACTCCGGTACGAGTGTTTGGAGTGACCCGGGTGGCGTTTAGGGACATGAATGATACAAGGGACTTGGGAAATGAGTTGGGACATCAAAGGAACACTCCCTTTAAGGGAGTTTACGGCCGTAAACTCATGATGGGTGGTTTATGGTGCCTTTTGGACTTCCAATACTTAGGGGATAATTTCTAGACTTGGTTTAAGGACTTGGAATGATTACTAAACATCAAATAGATCCCTTTCATGGGAGTTTATGGCCTAGCTTAGCTCCATGGCCGTAAACCCCTATTTTTCCAAGAAAATGATGTTAAATGGTTTCAAAACAAATCACATGTGATTGGTAGAATTAATCCAAGGCCTAACATGAGTTTGCATGTGATTTTTGAGGTGTTTGTGGAGTTTACGGCCCATGAAGCTCCCTTCATGGCCGTAAACTCTAATACATGGTGCTCCAAGGTGTTTCAAGGTCTAGAACTTGCATGAAAGGACTTCTAAAATTCATCTAAGGGCCTTAGGGGTGTGTAGTTTGCATTCTAACACCAAAAATTTTGGAGTTTACGGCCCAAGAACATGTCTTGGCCGTAAACCCTTAGAAACCCCATAAATGTTGTGTTTTAGGCCCTCAAAGTATTTTTGGTTGGTCCCTTGATTTATTCCAAGGCTTTTGGTGGTGTTGGATGGCTTTCTAACACCTTAGAATTGGATTTAGGCCAAGTTTTGGGGAGTTTACGGCCCAAGAACTCTCCTTGGCCGTAAACTCATCTAAATCCCCCAAAATTCATGTTTCAAGTGTCCAAATGCTAGAATCAAGGTCCTATAATTCATATCTAAGCCATAGAAGTGATTTGGAAGGGTTTAAGGGCATGAAAACCCTCATTATGTGAGTTTACGGCCCAAGAATGATCCTTGGCCGTAAACTCCTCCAAACATCATAAAATTCAAGTATTACATGTTTAGATTACATATATTAAAGTCTCATAGCCATATCCAAGGTCCAAACTAGTCAAGGAAGGGTTTAAAGGCTCAAAACCCCTTATATTTGGTGTTTACGGCCTAAGCATCTTCTTAGGCCGTAAACTCACATACATTGTCCAATTTCATGTTTAAATCTCGAATTTGAAGGCTAAAGATGCTATAGATTAAAGCTAGGGAGTTACCTTAAGGATTTGAAGCCTTAAAATTGAGTTTTGGACACTAAATCTTTGGATTTTGGAGAGAGGTTAGAGAGAGAGTAGTGAGAGAAGGAAAAGCTTCAAATGAAGGCTGAAACATGTTTATATAGTTCCTAAAATTTGCACACGGTGGAATTCTACCCGATACCGACGCTAAACGCGGCTTTTGGTCGCACCCGATTGAGTTTCCGTCACCCGACGGGAACATTTTTAAAACTTATAAAATAATGATTTTGGGCGAATAACATAAGTTCCTGAGTGCTTTAGACACTCATTAGGATAAAATAAACATATAATTTATACAAATAATTTCCAAAGAGAAATCGGAACGAATCCGATAACGGCGACTTTTTCCGGGTAGAACGGGTTTTGGCGACGAACAAATTTCGGGTTGTTACATTTATCCCCCCGTTAGAGGGAATTTCATCCCGAAATTCAAAGAACATGATATAGATCATGAGTTTGAAATGAAACTCGAATGGATTCGATATTTTGGATCATCACTTTCTCAAGTGGAATTGGGTCTCTACGAAGATTTCGAAACATACGATGTGGAATTAAACTTTAGACGTTCGAATGAGATTCCCGGAAACTCTTCGGGACAGACATTTAGTAGAAAGAGCTACTAACTTCTCATTTCTTGATGATCACAGAAACGAGGAATGTGGTAATCCGTATCAGGAAAAACTCTTGAGTTTTAAAGCATGACACAATACGAAAGTTGATGCCGAAGATCATGAGAGTTAGGTCGAGGAAGAGATATAGACAAACGAACCTCTCGAAACCAAGATGACAACATGAATGGGACTCCGTCATTCCATGTTAAACGTAGCATCAAGGTATTATCGCGAAAGGTTCCTCATTTAACCAAATGGAACAGAATAGTCCTCCGGACCGAGGATTCAATCTATAGGTACGAAGTTAGCGTTCTCAATCTCATTGGTTAGTCGTCTCGATGATGCACATTTCGATCGAATACGAGGAATTGAGCTTAGAAAACATTCGAATAGATAGATAATAGGTTTCCCTCCAAACACGGGAATTGAAAAGAGTTGCAGGTATAAGAGTTATCAAAGAGAAGTATACCTGCGGCGACAGAGGGATCAGTGGTGGTAGTTGCTTTGGGACAATTCCTTTTGAAGTGCCCTGCTTCACCACAATTGTAGCAGGCTGGGCTGATTCCTGCTCCTGATGCTTGGTTCGTTGACTTGACTGGTTTTCTGCAGGTTCGAGACAGATGGCCCTTCTTGCCACAGTTGTCGCAGCTCCTTTCGTGACATGGATCGGGGATGCGGTGATGGTAGTTGCACTTACCACACCAAGGAAGACTGCCAGTGTATCCACTGGTGGGAGTTTGGGCTGTAGAACCGACAGCTGAGACAGCAATAGGGGTAGTAGCAGCATGGATTGCTACCGTTTGCTGTTTCTTCGAAGACCCTCTCGTACTCTGGGCCTTTCGCTTGTTCCGAGATTTCTTTCTACTTTCACCTCCACTTGTGTCCGACTCAGGAGTGGTAGTATCCTCATCATAGTTGTCTTCGTGATAGATCAAAATTTTCGCAAGGCATTTAGCACTATCGTACGTGTCTGGCTTCGCAGCCAAGACATTCCCCTTGGTTGGCTGGGTCAATCCCCAGATGAATCTTTCGATCTTTTTACTCTCCGGGGTAACCATTCCCGGACAGAGTAAAGCCAGGTCATCGAATCTTGAAGTATAAGCAGCTATGTCGGAACCTTTCATCTCAGGTTCCAGAGTTCGTGTTCCAGTTTCTGAATTTCGCCCCGAGGGCAGTATTCTGCAAGTAGAAGCTCCTTCATAGCTTCCCAACCCATGGCGTTTGCTACAGGTAGAGTTAAGGATTTGACTCGGCCGTTCCACCAAGTCAGGGCTTTGTCAAGGAAAGTACAGGCAGCAAACTTGACTTTGTCAGACTCCGAACAGGCACATATTTCGAAGATTGACTCGATCTTTTCGAACCATCGAGTCAGAGAAATGACACCCCCAGTGCCATCAAACGTCGTGGGTTTCGCGTTCATGAAGTCTTTGTAGGAACCCCCTCTTCGGTGTTCCTGGTTGCCTTCTGGGTTTTGTGGTTGGGGACCACCTCCGGAGCCACCGGGATTCATTTGAGACATAGCTGCCACCATTGTAGCAGTCAGAACTGTTTGAAGTGATGCGAGATCAAATTGAGGAAAAGGTGTTGGCGGAAGAGGATTATTGTTGTTCTTCGAGCTGGGTCTCTTTCTCGGAGGCATCTTGATCTAAAAAGATCAGGAAAGAGAGGATTATAAGTCCTCTGAATTGAATTAAGAGATATTGAACAGGAGATATCTCATCAAGACAGAAATAGCATCATACTGAGCGATAAAGCAGGAAGGCGTTATCAAGACAGAACATTTTATCGCTAGCGGATTGATCAAGTAACATCGCGCATACGAGGGTTTTCTACGAAGGATTTGCTCGAGAAATACTCCCATAGTATTTCATGGTTCGCTGCAGTGGCGATTCGTTGTTTGAGATGTTAGGTAAGTTTTAGGCATGCTGCATACCACAGTCACTCCCAAGCACATGTTGGCCGTGTCTCGAATGAATATAGTTGGCTAGGCTATATTGACCCTAGACACGACTACATAACTGCCCAGGTTTAACCGCAGTGTACAACACCCATTTACTTATGTTTTGTTCTACTTGAAGTTACAGATTCCGACGGTTCGGTATACTTGTATACTTTTGAAAATACTTGTAGTTTTGAGGATACTTTTAATTCAGAGTACTGAGGCCCTTTAGTGTTTATAGTTTTATACCATGTAAGGTTTGGTATACTCTGTTCACTATAAACAAGGGCTCTGATACCAATCTGTCACACCCCGAAAACCAAAGGCGGAAACGTCTCCGGGGTTGACTCCAAGTTGTGTATCAATTCCAATGTACATAGTAATCACAGTAAACAAACATTACATTACATATATATATGAAAGTTTACATTTGTTTCAAAAGTAAAGTTATACAATATATACATATGCATCATATTAACAAAAGTTGAGACGAGTCTTCCACGCACTCCGTCTTCATCAAAAGAGATCACCGGGTACCTATCTAACTTGGACCTGAGAATACAAGCGGTTTGAAAATCAGCATAAAGCTGGTGAGTTCATAAGCAATTTTGTTTTGTGAAAATGTATCGGTGTCCTTTAGTTTCCGAAAAGATTTGTTATCCAAGAAAATCCCATATTTTCTTATGTGAAGTTGGTTTAGTTATCATGTGTTATCAATTCGATTATGTAATGTATTCTACCCCAGGAAAATCCCATATTTTCCTAATTATAAGATCGGTTGTATAACACAAAGTATAGTTTAACATCCAAAACTATATAATGAAAATCATGGGATTACTATCCCGAAAGACATATATAAGATAGCTTGACACATCCGAAAGTACAGGTTTAAGATCATGGGACTATCATCCCGGACTAGACACTAGATAAGTTAATGTATATATGTAAATATATATTGGAACCATGGGATCACTATCCCGTATAAGATATAGTTGAAGATACAAAACCTTGGGATCATTATCCCGTATAAGATATAGATTTAGAAATCCATGGGATCACTATCCCGTATAAGATATAGTTGAAGATACAAAACCTTGGGATCATTATCCCGTATAAGATATAGATTTAGAAAGCCATGGGATCACTATCCCGTATAAGTTATAGATACAAAACCATGGGATCACTATCCCGTAAGATATAGTTAAAGACCATGGGGAAAGACATCCCGCACAAGCTGTGAATACAAAACCATGGGATCACTATCCCGAACTAGATATAAAATAGTTAGGTTAATACCATGGGATCACTATCCCGAAAGAGATCTAGAAACAATATCATGGGATCACAATCCCGAAAGAGATATAAAATATAGATACAAAACCATGGGATTACTATCCCGAACGAGATATAGTTTCTGAACCCGAACTGTGAATAAGCTGGTATTAATACATATTGTGAGTCGGGTAACCATACTAATACGACAACGTGACCTCCTTGATGTTTGTCAGACGTCGAACGATATCCAAAAATTTGTCACCCCAGGCGTGCCCGCCTAACTGTAGCTAGCAGTTAAGGTGTGGGATTGTCAGTCCCGAATAGATCTATTCACAAATTCCGCGCTCTCCCTCCAGGAGACTCTGGTTACACTTCCGGGGAGGATTTACTGATCATCCATAAAGGGTAGTGACTATCTCACAAACCAGTACTAAACTATTCACAGGGTTCTCATAAGATATCGACATACAGTAAGTTATGAAACATAGTACAGTAACTATAGATACATACATGAAATTATCTGACAAAACGTTCAAATGATACGGAGATAAACTGAAACAGACATAGTTTATCTAATAACCTGATATAGATATCAGTATATGATAGAAAGAACAGTAAAGACCCCCAATTTATTCCCATAATAATTTGATTAGTTTGATTGTCTCCTTAACTAAAACCAATTTAGTTGAAATCGAAATAGTCATTCCTTATGCTCAGCATAATACATAAGGAGTAAAATAGTTTATAAGTTTGTCAGATATTGTTTGAAACATATCAATGTTGTGATTGGAAAACAGTTATAGTTTGCTTGTATTCCCCCCTGAAAACATTGAAAACAGTGAAAAAGTCGTAGGGGTATGAACTCACCGAACGAGGTACAAGACGGTTTGGATGCTAAGAGTTTATCCGGAACTTGTAAACACACGAGGTTCCTAATTATCATGTAAAGATACACATTTGTATCTAATTAGGACTTAGTCTATTCATATGATAGGGACACTTGCTTCAAGTCGCGAAAACACTCCGGTACGAGTGTTTGGAGTGACCCGGGTGGCGTTTAGGGACATGAATGATACAAGGGACTTGGGAAATGAGTTGGGACATCAAAGGAACACTCCCTTTAAGGGAGTTTACGGCCGTAAACTCATGATGGGTGGTTTATGGTGCCTTTTGGACTTCCAACACTTAGGGGATAATTTCTAGACTTGGTTTAAGGACTTGGAATGATTACTAAACATCAAATAGATCCCTTTCGTGGGAGTTTATGGCGTAGCTTAGCTCCATGGCCGTAAACCCCTATTTTTCCAAGAAAATGATGTTAAATGGTTTCAAAACAAATCACATGTGATTGGTAGAATTAATCCAAGGCCTAACATGAGTTTGCATGTGATTTTTGAGGTGTTTGTGGAGTTTACGGCCCATGAAGCTCCCTTCATGGCCGTAAACTCTAATACATGGTGCTCCAAGGTGTTTCAAGGTCTAGAACTTACATGAAAGGACTTCTAAAATTCATCTAAGGGCCTTAGGGGTGTGTAGTTTGCATTCTAACACCAAAAATTTTGGAGTTTACGGCCCAAGAACATGTCTTGGCCGTAAACCCTTAGAAACCCCATAAATGTTGTGTTTTAGGCACTCAAAGTATTTTTGGTTGGTCCCTTGATTTATTCCAAGGCTTTTGGTGGTGTTGGATGGCTTTCTAACACCTTAGAATTGGATTTAGGCCAAGTTTTGGGGAGTTTACGGCCCAAGAACTCTCCTTGGCCGTAAACTCATCTAAATCCCCCAAAATTCATGTTTCAAGTGTCCAAATGCTAGAATCAAGGTCCTATAATTCATATCTAAGCCATAGAAGTGATTTGGAAGGGTTTAAGGGCATGAAAACCCTCATTATGTGAGTTTACGGCCCAAGAATGATCCTTGGCCGTAAACTCCTCCAAACATCATAAAATTCAAGTATTACATGTTTAGATTACATATATTAAAGTCTCATAGCCATATCCAAGGTCCAAACTAGTCAAGGAAGGGTTTAAAGGCTCAAAACCCCTTATATTTGGTGTTTACGGCCTAAGCATCTTCTTAGGCCGTAAACTCACATACATTGTCCAATTTCATGTTTAAATCTCGAATTTGAAGGCTAAAGATGCTATAGATTAAAGCTAGGGAGTTACCTTAAGGATTTGAAGCCTTAAAATTGAGTTTTGGACACTAAATCTTTGGATTTTGGAGAGAGGTTAGAGAGAGAGTAGTGAGAGAAGGAAAAGCTTCAAATGAAGGCTGAAACATGTTTATATAGTTCCTAAAATTTGCACACGGTGGAATTCTACCCGATACCGACGCTAAACGCGGCTTTTGGTCGCACCCGATTGAGTTTCCGTCACCCGACGGGAACATTTTTAAAACTTATAAAATAATGATTTTGGGCGAATAACATAAGTTCCTGAGTGCTTTAGACACTCATTAGGATAAAATAAACATATAATTTATACAAATAATTTCCAAAGAGAAATCGGAACGAATCCGATAACGGCGACTTTTTCCGGGTAGAACGGGTTTTGGCGACGAACAAATTTCGGGTTGTTACAGAGCCTGAACTCTATTCCAAAGGCATCCAACGGTTACAATTCTCTTGGGGAATACCAAACAGTCCTATCTCTTGATGACGCATGGTGTATGATAAGCATGTAAGGCGTGTTGACAGTTACGATTGTTACTTTTTGATGAGTACGTTCCGTTTTTCAAGGTGCCATGTCAGCAAGCATTTAATGCATCCCGCTTCAAATTCAAATTCTAGGGTTACATATAAAAGCACAAATCAGAACTCATTAACACTTTACGCGATCAAACTCTCTGAAACACAAAATTCTCTGTGCAATTCATCTTCTTCATACGTTCTTTGCTCAAATCATCATCAATGGTGACTACTTCATCACCAACTATAGACGAAATCATCAGTGTTCCGATTCTGAAGATCCAGGGTTCCAACTATCAAGTCGAATCGGATTTGTCAAAATATCCAGAAGAACTTCACATGCTTGTGGTTGCTTTACAGAATTCAGTTCTGTCTAAAGCAATGTTTGACTCATTTGCTGCTCCGATGTCCTGGTTATCAAAGGCAGGTTCTACAACATCATACAACAAGGAGACTGGGTGTGTGGAATTCACCATGGTTACAGATACAAGAATTAGGGTCTCCAAACGGTTGTTTTGCAAGATTTTGGGAATTCCGAATTCTGGCCCGTATGAGGAACTTACTTCTTCACAAGTGGTGTTTATGTTCAATGAGATGGGTCATCAACCTCCATTGACACGTATCAGTGATTTGAAGAAGTTGGGGTTACCAACAATTTGGAATTTTTTGTTTGGCATCTTTTTTAGATGTCTTACTGGAAGAACTGTGGGGATGGATAAAGGAAGGATGGAAGTTTATGCAATGGTAGCCGGGTTGTACTACGATTTGCAAGTTGCTTATTCTGAGCAATTATGGATAGAGTTCATAACAAGTATTTCGAAGACAAGTGCTAAGCAGGGAATTTCTTGTGCACGATATTGGAGTCTGATAGTCCAATATGTTTATCAGAAGGAAAAAATCGAAGTTCCAGAATACAAAGAGAAAGCATTTTTCCACATGTATGGTAGTCCGAAGGAAGTGCATGATGATCCGACTACCTTTACCAAAGTTTCTCGCATTCCGGATGCAATGCTCAAGAAGGTGGATCCCACGAATAATGTGTTGGTGTCATATTTGCAATCTATTGACGCAACCGTTGTTACTGGGATGTTACAACAAGAAGAGAAGAAGAATTCGAAGAAATCAAAGAAGACAGAGGGTGAGTCTTCGGAAAAAGGGGTGAAAGCAGAACAAAAGAATCAAGAGCTAATAGTTACATCTCGAACTGTCGAAGAGGTGTCTCCTGTTTTAACTTTAGTAGCTGATACACCTGTTATCGAAGCCTCTCCGTCAAAAGAAACGATTCCTTCGAAGAAGGGGGTTTTTCGAAGAATAAAAATCAACAGAAAATCTCAGTTGGTGAAGAAAACACAGGTTACTCATCAAGGGGTTACCGTTCGAGAAGTTCCAGCTCCGGTGTCTCCATCTTCTAAGAAACGAAGGGCTGAAGATATGGCAAAATTTTTAAAGAAAACCCAACGTATAGAAGAAGTGGATCAAGTTCATGAGACCCCTGAAGATGAAATTCCTAAAGAAGTAGAGATTCTTTAGTCTACTGAAATTTCGAAGCTTGATGATATAAAGCTCATTGAACCAACATCTTTACCTCAGGTTACTTCCACAACTGATTCTCCAACATTCCAATTTATTATGGATCAACCTTTCACCACTATATTCTCAACACAATCAACCGATCCACCAAACTCATCATCACCTATTGCTGAAACCATGGCTATTGATAAGGAAACTGTTAACGAAGGATTTAGAGGAACATTCGAAGCTCTTTCCTTTGATAAAGCTGAAGAAGATTTCCCTGACCATATGCTGATGACGATGAAGCAGTTCAAGATATTGAATTCAAAATTAAATTCTATCTTGCAATCTCAAGCGGATGTAGGAAGTGCTGGAATCACTATCATGGAAGTTGATTCCATAATGAAGGAAATGGAAAGCAGGATGATTTCGAAGGCATCAGGGTTAATACGTAATTCTGAAAGCTGCATTCTTGAGAAAACTAATCATAATGATAGTTCTATAGAGAATAGAATCAATTCTCTGAGATCTGATTTTCTAAAGGAAGTAAAGGATTTGAAGACTGTTACGAAGGAGCGTCATGTGCTCTTTTTACAAGAAGTTAAGAAGGTTCGAGAAGACGTTAATATGAAAATTCGTGAACTTCATGAAACAATGACGAAGGAGGTTCAACATATTCAACAAGGGTATGAATCAGCACATCAGAAGATCGATATTATTTGTGATGCGGTTGTTCAGTGTGTTCAGATGTTCGAACAAGTCAATCCTCAAATGATCTCTCTTTCAGCCAAAGAAGAACAACATTTTGGAGAGTTGGTGAAACTGCTGAAAGAACTCCAAGAAATATCTTCGAAAGTTTCTTCACCAATTATTTCTCAAGAATTTCTTTCTCAGAAATTCATTCATTTCGAAGCCATTCTACAAAAACACCTTGCTCCATTACTTCGAATTTCAAGCCTTTTGCCAAACGTATCAGATGCCCCACCTGCTATCACAGGGGTGAAAGGGGGAGAAAAGGTTGGTCAAGCAAAGGCTGGGGAACATGAGAAGAAAACTGAAGATATGAAGGTGGTAGGAAAGGTTTATCCTTCTAAAGTTTTTGTTAAGCCAACAATTGTTTCAGTTGCTCCAGTTATTTCAACTGTGACTACCACTGTTCCAATTTCAAGACCTATTGCAAAAGGGATTGTAATTGTGAGTCAAAGTGATGTCTCTTCTTCAAAGAATGTAGCTCCTTCGAATGATAAATACAAGGGAAAAGGAGTTCTGTTTGAGAAGTCTAACAAAGAGAAGAAAGCTGAGGTGGCAGCTGAGATTGAAAGAATGAGGCAAGTTGAAAGTATAATGAGACAAAGAGCTCTAGAAGGTTCGAATGTTGATAAGGGGGATCCTTCAAAAATGTACAATTATGAAACAATAGAATCTAGGGTGATGTTCGATCACATGTATTCTTTTGAAAAGATTCCAAAGAAGAGCTTTGTGGTGACAAATACGGATTTTGGTCAACTTGATTTTCCAGTCAACGAAATGATGTTCGTTATGCCACAGTTCAAGGCTGAGACAAAGTCTATGGATACCGAAGAGGGAAACAAGAAGAAGATACGTTTTCATGCAGTATTAGCAAAAGCTCAAGAAGAAGTTTGGTTCTTGGAGAAAATTAAGAAGGTGATATCTATAAAAAGGGATGTCATTTTCGAAGAGAAGTTTCAAAATGTAAAATATGTTGTGGCAAGGGCGAGTGGAAAGATACAAGAGTTTACTGTGGTGGACTTTCCATTGATGAACACTTATGATCTCATCAATGTTGCCCTGATACTTAAAGACAAGTCATTCTCTTTTCTCCAAGATACAGAACCAGATGTTTACAGTCTTGGGTGTAGGCACATAAAAATATTCTTGGAGAATTATTTTGAGTGCTTAGCTCAAACTGATGTCGAACTTGCTACTATTAAAGGCTTCGACATAACTGCACCAATGGCTCCTACTAAGAAGCAGGTTGAGTTGAAAAAGTACGAAGATGGTGAAATATGTTTAAAGCCATTGGGGATTGTCTTTGCAGGAAAAGATAAAGCTGGAAGAGCTAAAAGATTTTTGTTTCAAACTTCTGAAGTGGAGAGATATACAAATTCACAATATACGAACTTAATTGTGCGTATGAATCATTGCAAGAAGAACTCAGAAGGAGACAAGAAGGAGATAAAGAAAGTTATCTCTTGGTATGTGGAAATCCGAAGAGTGTTGATGTATGCCGTTCAACTACTAACTTCATGAAGACTTCGACCTTTATTCCAAAGGGGGAGATTGTTAGAATTTGAATGTTGTAATATGTCGAAGTGTTAGTTGTTACGAAGGATCTTTAGTCTTCGTAAGAAGAGTCTTCGGAAGTAATGTTATTTTTACTAAGGCATTTTAATGAATAGTCTAAATGTCTAGTCCTTAGTATTTTTATTATGCTTTTGTACTCCTATAAATAGGGGTCTGTACTAAGTGAGTAGTAACTTTTCACTGAGTCTTTACAGAATATTCTTTGTACTCTGTAAAAATCAAGAGCATAATATGAGCTGAACCATAATTATATTTACTCTTGTGTTCATTGTTTTTCTTCTTTCTGAATTCTTACATGAATTAATCTTAAACTCGATTACAAATCTCATCAGATTCATCAACTACACCATATTGCACTTTACATGTAAGTTCTTTTTAAAAATGGGTGTCCAATGCCATAACTAATTGGTATAAGGTTGAGAATATGACAAAGTCCTTTTAGGGTTGCCTTCAATAGCTAAAATAACTAGAAAATGATTTAAGATAGTGAGATAAATGGTTTATTTATTTATCATGGATTGATAAATTAAATACAAATTAGTTAAAATTAATTTGGAATTAATTTGAAATAATTTACAATTAATTGGAATTAATTAGAACTAATCAAGAAATGATTAAAGATGCAATGACTAAATGTTAATAGTTCAATAGTTGAGCAAGAGAAACATTCTGGAATACCTTTAAGAGATGGCCGGTTTTGAAAGGATAAATCCATTAGGAAATTTCGTCCTTAGCTAATATGTGGAAATGATTTGAATCTGGATTAAATCGGATTATTTAATTGATTCAAATATGCTTTCTCTAGAAGTTTGATTAGCTATAAATATACCCTTTGAGCCTTCATAAATTTGATCCTACACTTTGAAAGATTGGGAATTTGATTTTCATATTCCTCTGTCTCCTTGATTGTTAGTGTTTAGACTTCTGGAGGCATTCCTATTTTGGGTGTTAGATCCTTCCAGAAGCAACCAAGACTTCAAGGGAATGAAAATTAAATATTATTTTACTTTTAATATTGGTTATCATATCCCTCTTGGTATTTTGTATTCATAGTTTTGAAAGTAGGTTGTTATAATAGTAAAACCTAGATATAGGGTGCATGTACATGTAGGGTTATTATTAAATGCTTTTGGTACCCCAAATTCATGTATTGATGCACACAAAACCTTTAGTTGTATAATATCAATTAGGTTTAACTTATGAGCACTACTTAAAGAAACTGAAAAAAATGAAGAAACATGTTGTGTCCTAGGTCGCATCATAGTCCTTGCTAGTCGTTGTGATGTCTGGTAATATTTTTAGGGTTTCAGGTTTTACCCTATAATTTCGAATTTTAGGATTTATCTTTAGATTTAAATATTGTTTTAATCTATTTAAACTGAATAATTAAACTAAGATGATAGATATGCCTAGCTAATTTGAAATTATAGATAATTGATTTAAAATTAATAAATTAAAAATTAATTAGAAATAATATGTTTAAATTATGTATTTTTAAATTGTGTAAAATATATCTTACATAATTATAATAATTTAAATATAATATATGTAAAACTAAAAGATGTAATATGATTACTATATGTATAAGAATCATACAACATGTGTCTTCACATGTTTGATAATACATTGTTAGTCGAATCAAGAATAGGCTCATTCATGAGACAATGCTATAAGAGAGGTATAAGCAAACGAACTATAAAATGACTATTGAATGAGTGTCCTTTTCACTCACTGTTTCTTTGTGTTGTTGATTTTCAGTTATCGAAATGGTTTGATAAGATGATGTCTCATTAAAAGTATAACACATAAATTACTAAAACAAAGTTCGCATCCTAGTTATATTAGGAAAATGTGAATAGTTGTTAACCCATGAAAAACATACATTATTCCTTATTGTCTATTTATGGAGCGTGTGTAGTTAATCAACATATAAATTTGAGACGTAAGAAGAAGATGATGTGCCACTTATGGTTGTGGTTCGTTGGCGGAGCATGTGTGCTTAACCGGTACATCAATTAGAGAGCCACAACATAATCAAAGGGTCCCACATTTTTGCCAGGTTGATTCATTATCTTATTTGTGAGACCTCAGTATCCCAGACACAAATAAGGGATTTGAAAATTTGATATTAACATGACATTAATAGTATTAATGAATCTAAAAAGTTCTAGGAATTCCATGGATATTGAAACTGGAAAAGTGCATTGCCTACCTAAATAAATTTGTGGTGTGTTGACCGCATACCTCTACACACCGTGAAGCCAAATGTGAATCCTATCCTTAGTAAATAATAAATTAGGGTTGAAAAAATTATTTAATGTATTAATAAAGCAAACAATAATGGAATTAATATTGAATGATGTCTATAAGATAATCCAATAAAATCTACTTCTATAAGACCTATCAAAAGGATTAGCTCGAAGGACGATCAATTAATCCGAATTTGTAGCTTAAGAAGTATAGTTCTCACTTACAAATAGACAGATCTTGTCTTAGATAAAGCTATTCCTAAGGTTCCTCTAACCACTTTCATTCCAAAACTGTTAAGAAAAATTGTCAAATAACCATATTGAAGTGAAATGGAATTTTATATAGTTAGGATTTGACTACGGATCAACTAGCTAACATGTTCATATAATTAGCTAACTCAGATTTTGATATTAACAACTTAGAAATGTTCTTTGAGGAGTTGCATGCCATGCTGAGACCCTTTTCAAACTAACATGGCCAATCATATGAATACCAACTTAAAATACTCCCATATTCATTATCATGAATAGATTGTCAAGCAGAATAAAGTCAGTTACCCATGTGTCAAAGGTATTCAGTAGTGATATATCTAATCTGGACCTAAACGCCAAGGAAAAAAGGAAGGCTTATTTCGAGACTTGGTCTGAGAAATTATCATTTTCATAACAAGATAAGGACCTATAAAGCCTAAACACCCAATGTGTCTAATAGATGAGACTAAGACATGAAGACAATAATGTGATTATGGATTTTGAGCCCATGTTGCTATCCATAGGATCAAACGACAACTCATTCTCACGAATGTTTAGTC